>NW_012267353.1:46156-66688 GCF_000151885.1 Dipodomys ordii
GGCTTCCCCTCTGTTGCCTAACTCTCTGTTCTGTGATGGCACACTTGGTGTGATTCTCTGGCTTAGGACTGTTCACTGGAACTCTAAAACTGCTTTCTATGCGAGAGCTTGTTCAGAATCCAGCTTCTCCTCCGCCATCTTCCCGGAACTCCTCCATGAGTACATTTCTTATGACGCATTGTAGCCACCTCCTTTGGTTCCCTTTCCATTCCTTTCCTTTCCCCCTCACCATGGCCCCCCATTCAATTCTCTTTCCCCCCACCAAAGTTGTAAAGTTCATTTTCGACATAACGCCTTGTAGATCTCATTGTTGCAATGGGTCCACCTGTATCCCTATTTAAATGATTTGTTTTTTCCCTTCCCCTCCAGAAATTATACCAACATCAAATACAGTGAAAGCAGAGGTGGAGGGACATACAAACAACAAAGAAATAATCTTATAAATGTGTTAGAAACAATCGCGTGAAAGAAAAAAAACATTTAAATACGTATCTTAGGATTCATTTCCCTAACAACAACTGATTTGACCTTTTCTGCTTGACTCAGACATACTAGTTATTGCAAATAAAGGAAACCATGGGACCTATGTTTCTTTGGGCCTGGCTTACTTCACTTAATATAATTTTTTTCAGGTCTTTCCATTTCTTAACAAATGAGGCAATGCCATTCTTTCTGATGGAGGCATAAAATTCCATTGTGTATATATACCACATTTTCTTCATCCATTCATCTGCTGAGGCACATCTGGGTTGGTTCCATATCTTAGCTATAGTAAATAATGTTGCAATAAACATAGTTGTGCTGGTAGTTGTATTTGTGATCATTTGGGTAAATGCCCAAAATGATGGGTCATAGGGGACCTCTATGTAGAGTCTTTTGAGGAACCTCCATACTGCTTTCCAAAGAGATTGAAACTCCCACCAACAATGCAGTAAGGTTCCCTTCTGTCCACATCCCCTCCAGCATCTGTTGTTATTAGAGGTCTTGATTATAGCCATTCTAATAGGGGTGAGGTGGTATCTCAATATTGTTTGATTTGCATTTCTTTTATGGCTAGGGAGGTTGAGCACTTCTTCATGTGTCTATTGGCCATCCTTCTTTCATCTTCAGAAAAGTTTCTCTGTATGACTTTAGCCCACTTAATTATTGGGCAGTTGTTTCTTTGAGGATTTGTTGTTGGGGGATTTTAATTTTTTGTATGGCTAGTGAAGATCTCCCAATCCGTGGGCTTTCTATTGATCTTGCTAGCTATGTCCTTTGCTATTCAGAAGCTCTGCAATTTCATACAGTCCCATTTGTCCAACCTTTCTTTGATTTGTTGTGTTTCCGGGTCTCTATTAAGAAATTTTTCGCCTGTGCCAAGGAGACATACGGTTTCTCCTATTCCATCCTGTAATGTTTTCAGAGTGTCTGTTTTGACTCCGAGGTCTTTGATCCATTTGGAGTTGATTGTGGTGCAGGGTGATATATAAGGATCTAGCTTTAGTTTTCTACAAGTATTTAACCAATTTTGCCAGCACCATTTACTAAAGAGGCTGTCTTTCTTCCATTCTATTTTTTTAACTCCCTTATCGAAGATTAGATGGCTATAGGTCTGTGGGTTCATTTCTGGGTTTTCAATTCTATTCCATTGGTCCTGAGGTCTGTTCTTGTGCCAGAACCAAGCTGTTTTGATTACTATGGCTTCGTAGTAGAGTTTGAAATTTGGTATTGATATTCCTCCAGCACTATTCTTTCCGTTGAGGATTTTGTTCCAGCCTTTCACATTGAAAATGTGTTGTTTTTATGGGCAAGGTGTGACTCCTGAAGGCAGCAGATTGAAGGATCTTACTTTTTAATCCAACTAGACAGTCTATGTCATTTAATTGGAGAATTAAGACTGTTAATATTATGAGTTAGGACTGAGAGGTGTTTTGGAGTTCCTGCCATGTTATCCACCTTCTTGTGGGCTGGGGCAGCTGGGTTCTTCCTATGGTTCTTGGATTCTCAGTTTGGGTGTGGTTTCTTGGCCTTTATTGTGGTCTTGTTGGTTTTCTATGTGTAGGACATCTTTAAGAATCTTTTGTAGGGCTGGTTTGGTGGAGATAAATTTTTTCAATTTTTCTTGTTATGGAAGGTTTTTATTTGACCTTCGGTTATGAAAGAGAGTTTAGCTGGGTCAGTATTCTTGGTTGATAATTGTTTGTCTTTGGGGCATGGCATACATCATTCCAGACTCTTCTTGCTTTGATTGTCTCTGCTGAGAAATCTGAGGTGATTCTAATTGATTTCCTTTTATAGTTGATTGATCTTTTCTCCTTGACATCTTTAAGGTTCTTTTCCTTAGTCTGAATTGATCCTGTGCGGATTATAATGTGATGGTGGGATGTCCAGTTCTGCTCTGGACTATTTGGAATTATGAAAGCTTCTTGTATCTGAATAGGCCTATCTTTTTGTATGTTTGGGAAGTTCTCTGCTAGGATTCTGTTAAACAAATTTCCTAGACCTTTAACTTCTGTCTCTAGGTGCTCCTTTACTCCCATTATTCTCAGATTATGCCTTCTGATGGTATCTTCCAGATGTTGAATAGATCTATCATATTTCTTGGATTTGTCTTGGACAGTTGTATGTTCTTTCTCTATAATATCTAGGCTGTCTTCAATCCCTGAGATTCGATCTTCTGCATGGTCTAGCCTACTGTCAAGACTTTCTACTTTTTTTTTTTTTTATCTTTTCCTTCTATTTGGTCAGCTTTGATGGCTTCAAATTCTTTGGTGGAGCTTTGTTTAGATCTTGTATGAATTTCTTTACTTCCTTAATTTGGTGTTCAGTGTTTATTCTCAATCACTTATTTGATTGGTTATGGTTTCTTTGGACTCTTATTCCTTCTGTTGGGCTCCATTCAGCATTCCTTTCTAGTCTCCCTGAGTTCTTTCAGCTGTCTGTTTATGGATTCCATGAGTACCTCTATTGATCTTTGTCTATTCTCCTCCTGCCCTCGAAATTCCTGTATTACTCTTTGATTAGGTTCCTCATGTTCACACAATTCCCATAGTTCTCTTTGTTCTCAGCATGCTCACGCCATTCCTGACTTTCTCTTTGTCTGTTCTTGGCCAGCTCCCACAATTTCTATCTTTTTGACTGTTCTCAGCCTGCTCACACAATTCCTTTATTTATCTTTGAGTGTTCTCAGCCTGCTCACACAATTCCTTTATCAATCTTTGAGTAGCTTCCTCATGCTCATAAGCTTCCTGTACTGCTCTTTGGTTTGCCTCCTCTCTCCCCCTATCATGTTCACACTGAGTCCTTTACAGGTTTTCAATCTTTTTCTTCACCATGTTTACCAGTAGTGTTTGTAGAGCTTTTTGGAAACTCTCCTCTGGATTATTAATTATCTGTTCTGTCACCTGATTATCACGAGTGGGAGTTGAGATACCCGGACTTGCCATTTTTCTTGTGTGTGTGTTTTTTTGGCTTGTTCTGCCCATTTGGTATGAAAGTAACACCAGTTTTGTGCTAGAACACTATTTTAAGGCAAGCATCAACGAAAGTCCTGTAGTTGCACAGCCAAAATGCTGCAGATACAATCTAGTTCAAAAGATACAATCTATTCAACAGCAAACAACTATGTATTAATGGGCTATGAATAGCAAGGAGGAAGCTGGCAAACCAGAAATTATTAGGTTTAGGGAGAAATGTGGGGAAAAATAGGATTAGAGATGTGGAAAGGTAAAAGGAGAATGAGATTAACCAAGGCCTAATCTCAAAGAGGGAAATGGATTGGACAGAATGGTAGGAGAGAGAGAAGAGGAAACACAAGAGACAAGAGAAAATGGAAGAACAAAAATTTAAATTTAAATAGTGAAGCACTTAAAAATTATGCAAGTTTAAAGGAGTAATATTGAGAGAAGAATGGGGATAGGATGAGAGGAGGGGAGGGATAGAAAGGAAACGTGAAAAACTAAAAAAGAAAAATACTTTAAATATTATATAGGTATAAAGAGATAATACTGCTATTAAGGAATTTAAGCCTAAGAGTTTTGAATTGAGTAATAAATTTCTGGATTAAGTGTGTACACAATGGGGTAAGGTCTAATAATCGACGACGGGTATATCTGAGGATGAGCAGAACAGCAATTAAGTCATGCAAAATAGAACGAAAGAGAAGAAAAAGTGAAAAGAATGAGAAAGAAAGAAAAAGGACAAAAAGGTCAGTATATATAAAAGAAAGCACCCACACAATATACACCTAAAATAAAAATTATAAGAGGAAGAAAAAAATTAATAGAAAACAAAATTTTTAACAAAATTCATTTAAAAAAGATACAAAAAAAAGAGTTCTTTGATTTTTTTGGGTGGGGGGGGGTTGGATAGGAAGATCCTGTATCTCACTTGTGTCTGTAACCAGTCTCTTGGTGGAGTATCTGGTCTGCTTGTGGTGTTTGGTTTTCCTGTGGCTTGGTTTTTTAAGTCAGTTTGTTTGGGTAGGCAGAAAAATGCTCTGCTTTACCCAGGATTTTGTGATTCTCCTCCCAGGCTAGTTCAGTGGGAGGGAGATCTGCTTTTGAGTATCACAAAAGAGGGAGATGGCTGTTTCCTCTAGTTTGGAGATGCTGTGATGAGGCTAAGTTCTGGGTAGAGTTGAGGCCTTTCAGCAATCAGTAGCTTTTCCCTGAGGAGCTAGCTTCTGAGACACACATAGAGCCCAGCCTGGAGCCATTCTCAGGGTTTATGTTTACTGAATTTCAATTGTTTGTCTAGGCTGCTGTAGGGAGGAGGAGCCTCTGGCTCTGTTTACCCAGTGAAGAAAGCCATTCCTCCGGGGGCGGAGCTCCTCTCTGCCTGGGCTTGGTGACTTTCCCCTGGGTGGAGCTGAGCCTGGCAGTTCAGGTCAGATTCCTGTGACCTGCTAAATGACTCTTTTGTTTTCTTCCAAGGCCTGAGTTGGCTAGCTAGCTGCTCAGCTGTGCCTTTGTCATGATCAAAGATGGAGATTTCAGGTAGTGGGGGGTAGGAAAGGAAAGGGTGGCCTTCCTTCCTCTGCTCCCTGAGAAGGAGTGAGGGTGTAAGGTTTCTACTCACATTGGAGTCTTGATTCCTGGGTCTTCTCTGGTCTGCAATCTGCAGGATGAAGATATCTGCTCCTTGTCAGTTCTTACTGGTGTTGAGTAGAATCCACTCATCCGCTGTGTCTGGCGCCTTTGTCCTGGACTCTCTGTGTTGTAGGTATGGTGGCTACAGCCGCTGCCGCCACCCCAGCTGCAGTCACAGCTGCTGGCAAGTGCTCAGATCTGTGTCCTTGCCTGGATTTTCCCTCTCTGGCCAAACCCTCTGTACTGTGATGGCACACTTGGTGTAATTCTCTGGCCTAGGACTGTTCTCTGAAACACTAAAATGGCTTTCTATGGCAGAGCTTGTTTAGCCTCCAGTTTCTCCTCCGCCATCTTCCAGGAACTCCTAGATTTGTGGTTTATAAAGAGATAGAGGCCCTTTCCCTTCTACCATGTAAGGAAACTATTAAAGAACCATATTCTCACCACACAGCAAACCTGCCTTCACTCTGGAGTGGTCAGCCTCTAGAACAGAAAGAGAGCTCTGTTGTAAAATCACCAACTTCATACTAGACTGGGGTAGAGGAAAGAAGAATGCTTATGCCTGCAAGTTAGAGGAAAATATAAGTAGCTTGGAGAGACTTTATCTCAAAAATAATAATAATAAGTGACTCACTCTAACCAATATGTATTTTGTTTTGGAAGCACAAATAGGCGAAGACAGATACAATACAGTTGAGCTTTCTTCATGTGTGAATGTATATTTGTAAATTCACTTACTTTAACATGTTTATGTACCCCACAATCAATCTTCAAAACTCTTTTACTACTATTTGTGGACAGATGCATAGCAATAAAAAATTCTACTTGTCCAGTGCACACATTCCCAGTTAAGGCAGCACAAGGAAACGCTCTGCCTTCTTGTTTCATGCTCTACATCAATGGTTCCTAAGCACAGAGCTGAAGTGTTGGCTGAAATCTCTGAGTGCAAGTGTGTCATGTGCCTTTTTTGGGGGGGAGGTGAGGGTGTTAAATAAGTTTCATTCAGTTAGGAGTCTGAATATTGTTGACCATTAGTTCAATGTTTTTGTTTTTTGTTTTTTCTTTTTGTTTTGATATTATTGGTGCTTAAACTCAGGGCGTGGGCATTGTCACAGCTATCTTGCTCAAATCTCATGTTTTGCCATTTGATGCACATCTCTTCCTTTTTTGGTGGTTATTAGGGGGGTAAGTCTCACAGATTTTCCCACTGGGGCTAGCTTTGAAACAGAATCCTCAAATCTAACCTCCTGAGTAGTTAGGATTATAAGCATGAGCTGCCAGCACCCAACTAATTCAATGTTAATCAACCAATAATATATATTTAATAAGGTGTCTTTACACAAAAACTCACAGAAAAAGATTAAATACTGATGGGTTGATCAAAATCTTGTAGGAACAAAACCCTGTATTTCTGCAGGAAGCCACAGTTCATTACTCTCTAATGCAGTATTCCCAGCAATGTGATAGAACCTAATTATCGTGGGAAGATCATAGGATTGATTGCATGCCTTGTGTTGTCTCTCTTGTGTGCACTTTCCCTTTCTGCTTCAAGGATTTCAGGCTAACTGCATTTGTAAGTCACCAATTACAGAGTCTACTACTTGTGTGAAGGAGCCAGCAGCTTTAAAAAGAGGTTGTAGAAAGCAAGAAATAAGGTATATTAGCATTGTAAAAAGTATTCTTAATTATGTAATATCGCTCCCTTTGATGCTCTGAAATCTATTTTGAGAAAGAATAGCCAGCAGATTCAGTGGAGAATGGAGAAGAAATTTTTCCTTGCTTAGGATTTCTTAGCTTTTTTTTGTATTCATGTTCATTAAAACTAAATTACTTGCAAGAAATTCAGGTTAAGAATGAAATTTCCCACTAGCTACTTAGGAGGCTGAGATTTGAGAATCCGGGTTGGAAGCCAGCTCAGGTTGAAAAATCTGTGAGACTCTTATCTCCAAATTCTAGAAATGGACTTATGGCTCAACTGGTAGAGTGCCAGCCTTGAGTGAAAAAGCCAAACAAAAACAAGAGACTCTCAGTTCAAGCTCCAGTAGCAACATAAAATACTAAAATCCACTTTGATTTCTTGTATTTCCCAGGTATTAGAATATCTACAAAAACAAAATTACTTAGAAGAAACTCAAGTGCAGAAAGTAAGCCAGGATGTAATACATCTGCCTCCTGTATACTGGCTGGAGCAGGCCCCCTAGCACTGTCCCAGGCTGAAGATGCATTTACTAAGCCCTTCCTGGGACCCTCCACGTGCCTGCTTGACTACTGGGGCCTGCCTTTCTTTCCATCTCTCCAAATACACTCTCTGTCCCTTAAATGTGTTTTTACTCTTGTCAACAACTTCAAAAGTGAAAATTGCCACCATTTCCACCCATACCCAGCATGCATCACAGTCAGCCATATCCTACCAGATGTTCATAGATTTTTGTTATAGGAAGTATAGTAAGTAATGGAATATTGGAATAAGAATGATATGTCAATTTCCTAATTATACACTTTCTCAGTACAGCCCAAACCTATTTTCAATAGACAAAAATCACATGAATACTGGTAAACTCCAATTAGGTTTTTGGATTTTTGTTGTTGTTGTTTTTTGCCAGTCCTGGGGCTTGAACTCAGGGCCTTGGTGCTGTCTGTGAGCCTCTTTGTGCTCAAAGCTAATGTTCTACCACTTGAACCACAGCACCACTTCCAGCCTTTTTTTGAGTATTTTATTGGAGATTAGAGTCTCTGGACTTTTCTGCCTAGGTTAGCTTTGAACCACAACCCTTAGATTTAGTCTCTTGAGTATCCAGGATTACAGATGTGAGCCACCAGTTGGAAGCCATCAGCTTCCAGCTAGGTTTTCACAGAAGTCTGAACACATTTTTGTCAAACAAATCTTTAAATTATTTACTTTTTCACCTTATCCTGTTATGCCTAGTATTTTTTTCCAAAGGGGGGTTTTTCACACTGGCTTTATTTTATTTTATTTAAAAAATTTTAGTGACAGTGCTGGAGCCTGAACTCAGGGCCTTGTGTTCTTGCTCAGCTATTTCACTCAAAGTTAGCACTCTACTACGTGATCCACACCTCTACTTCCAGCTTTTTGCAGTATGTTCATTGGAGATAAGACTGGTTTATCTGCCTGGGCTGGCTTTGAATTGTGAATTTTTCAGATCTCAGCCTCCTGAGTAGCTAAGATTACAGCCAAGAGCCACTAGTACCTAGCCCATTCAAACACAAATTCATCTGTGGTCTTTGTTATCAAGAATGGATAACAATGTTTTGTAGGATAGAAAATATTTTGTGGTTAATATTTTGTAGATCAAGTTTTATAATTACTAGAAGTAATAACATGCATATTTTACATTTGCCAAGATGGTAAAGGTGAAGATACCAGCTACTGTATAACATTACATAACATATAATAGAAGAACACTGCCGAGATATGAATCTTACCACTTACTGGTCCCTGTCCATGTTTACGCTACAATTAGATTCAAGTGGAATAATTCACAACAGAGTTTTCTTTACCAGAGTACATGGAGAGGCAAGCCCAACCTTCACAGGACTTCCAGGTAATCTCCCATTAGTGGCATTTAGTCTTAGCTGAGAGGGAGGATCAGTAAGTGGAGTGTCTGCATTAGGTCCCCCTCAAGCTGAGAAGTAGACTCAATAAATGTCAGGAGATCGCAATGGGGATATCAAAGCAAAGACAAGTGAAGGCCAAATCTAAAATTCCAATGTGAAATTACCTAGCTATCCAACTGGCAGAGATTGGTTTCTCACATTGACCTGCTAGCCTCTCTCCACAAGAAACTCTTCACTCTGGGAGGATTTAAAAACTAAAATAGCTGGCAGTAGGGCACAGGGCTCTTGATGCTTTCTCTTGTCCTGCAGTGAACTCTAGGAGCAGCAGAATGGGACATCCATGTCCAGCATCTTCCAGGGATCCTCTATAAATTTCCAAGGTGATTTCAGATGCAAGTCTCAGATGGCTTCGAATTGTGAAATTTGAAGGTGTTATATATAAGCAGAGCTGGATTGTCCTGGAATGGATTTCCAGAAACAAAGTCTTCCATTCTCCCTGAAGATAGAGCCAGGGGAGAAGATGCTGGGATTATGGGTCTCTTCCTCACATGATCTAGAATGACAAGCTTTGCTTTGGGTAAATTGGATCCAATATATCAAAATGTTTTGTGGACAGAGTGACTTGGAAGGGCTGAAGATGTTGGGGTGGGTATGGGGACAGCTGTATAGACTACAGCAGTAGGGTGAAGACTGTCCTTGAATCCCTTTGTCTGCTAAAGACAAAATCACAACACATACAGTACTGTAGATCTTAGTTAATTGTAATTGTGATTCTAGTGTTGAGCAAGCTGGACTAAAATGATTCTCAGTGTCCCTCCTCCATCTCATCCCATCCCCACCCATCCCATTCAACACTATGATCTATGCAGGTTATATTTATAACAAGGAACAAAGGAAATGATATACAGAAACAACATGGCTGCACCCAGTCACATTTCCTTATAGGCTGTGATGAGATATTTACCTTATAGGGGTATGGTCTGGTCCGTTGGAAGCCTGTGATTGGATGAAATACAGCTGCTAGGATTGCTTGAGAACTCCACTCTGTTACAAGAATACACTTCAAAGTAAGTCTGCAATTTACTGACATATCAAGTTAGGTTGAAGTTTTTGGTGTTTACAGAGGCAGCTTTGGGCCAAACTTGAAACGTATAGAGATAGTTTTAGGACAAGTTTAATTTAGTTGGAAAACATAAATAATAGTAAAAGCAAACAAAAAGTAAAGTTCAAATAAAACACATTTTCTTTGTTTTGTGCCAGTCATTGGTTTTGAACTCACTGCCTGGAAGCTGTCTTTGAGCTTTTTTTTTTTTTTTGGCTCAAGGCTAGTGCTCTACTACATGAGCCACAGCTCCACTTCTGGATCATTTTTAAAAAAAAATTTGTTACTAATTGGAATTAAGAGTCTCACCAACTTTCTTGGCTGGGCCGGCTTTGAACTGAAATCCTTAGATTTCGGCTTTCAGAGTATGTATGATTACAGGTGTGAGCCACCAGCATTTAGCCACACGTGGTTTTATCCCAGGGCAGGCATCACACAGGATGATAGCATGTTGCATGCTTGCCATCCAACCAAAGAAGGACTTGGGAATTTTTTGAATCTTAGACTGTGAGTCCCTAGATAACAAGCTTCTTCTACTTTAGATAACACAAGTGTTTGAACTTGGAAGGTGCCTCGTGTCCACTCAGGGCCCAGTGACTGTGGCTACTCTGCTGTCTGATTTTCCTATTGACCCAAGAGTGAACCAGACCATTAGTCTAGTATCACCTTGATAGTGATAAATAAAGAACGTTGGCTTCTACTCTTCTAATGGAGAACCTTTGAATTGCATTCATCCTACCAGTAATTGCTACATACATTTAAAGTTTTTCACACATGGATGAACTTACTCATCCATCAAATGTTTATATTGGCCCTACTATCTTCCAGACAAGGGCTAAGGGCTCATGTTAGGCAAAATAAATGAGCTCACCTCATGGCATTGGCAGCCTGGAGTGGGAGACAGATGTTTCAACAGCAGATTTTAGACAAAGACATAGAAAGATTGAAGTATATAGAATGCTGTGGTGCCTCTGGAAGGCACTTTGTTTAGCCAATAAAGGATCTTTAATTAAAGAAAAGAAAACCATGTAAAAAGGTTGGAGAGAACCAGCCTGAGAGATCATTTACCCCGAGATGTAGGTGCACCCACGTCCCTGCACTTTGCTCTTTGGTTTTACTGACCATTCTCATCTGCCATTACTTTTCTTGCCAGCCTAGGAACCCAATTTCTTTTCTGAAGACTCCAAATTGACCAATATATCCCATCTGTTTGATAACACACCAGGACAGTTCTCTAGCACCACAGCCTCTCCAAAGTGAGGTGCTGGATCCCCAGAAACTAAGACCATTCACATGAAGATGAAAGAAAATGAAAAAAAAATCTATTCTCAGGAGCATAATATCAAACATTTGTAATTCATAAACACGTGAACATGCAGGTGTTAAGGGTTCCTGTACAAGTTGCAACTGTATTATTAGAAACCCTGATCAGAAAAATTATAATTCACAGACATGAATCACACTATAATCCATTCTTGATCCTGTAACAAAAATATAATAAACTGGGTAGATCATGAAGAGCCACATTTTATTCCTTGGAGTTTTAGAAGCTTGAGTCTCCAAGCTCAAGGCAGATGTGCTGTCTGCTAAGAGCTTTCCTTCTGCTATACAGATAGACATTTCTTGGTGTGTCTTCGTGGTCCAGAAGGAGAAGTCTAGCTCTGCAGAACCTCATCTTCTTTTTGGGTAGTCCTGAGGTTTGACTGTACTGTCCCTGAATTTCCTTTTGCTCAGGCTAGCACTCTATCACTTGAGCTACTTCTGGCTTTTTCAGTGTATGTGGTACTGAGGAATCGAACCCAGGGCTTCATGCATGCTAGGAAAGCACTCTACCATTGAGCCATCTTCCCAGCCCTAGGACCTCATCTTATAAGGGCACTAATTCCATTCATGAGTACCCCCTTCTCATGTCCTAATACCTCATGATGAGGGGCAGTGACACTTTAGGGATAACATTTGATAAAGCCTGCCCAGTGCACTTGCTCTCTTGTCTTCCAATCAGTAGCATACTCTTTAACAAAAGTAAAATCTTCGCCTTACCAACTTCTTCCCAAGTTGCTGTCCTCATTTCAACATAGCACTTGAATATCCCAAGACATTTCAAACATTCATCACATACTTTAGAAATGGAAGTTTAGAGGGGTTAGTGATTTGCCTTAAGTCTCTTAAATAATGTAAGCAGTAAAACCAATTGTCGACATTGGTCTTCCTCATCCCAACTTTTAGTGAAATGCTCTAAGTTCACTTAGTCGTGTAAGGATGGTAAAGTGTCTCACCCTAGCATGACCCCTCGTGTGATCTAGGTGTAGTAGAAATTGCGATGCTCACCAATATGTGGCTAGCTGAGCACTGGTGGCTCACGCTTGTAATCCTAGTTACTCAGAAGGCTGAGATATGAGGATCAAAGCCAGCCTGGGGAAGAAAAGTCCATGAGACTCTTATCTCCAATAAACTACTCAGAAAAGGCTGGAAGTGGCATTGTGGCTCAAAGTGGTAGAGCACTCCATGCTGAGTTTCCCTAGCATACTGAATACAGAAGGCATCAACTTACAGTGATGGCTAACTCCAAACAGCTATTGCTTGAATGAAAAATAATTTTTGTTTCATTAAGCCATCAGTTCTGAGGTCATTTTTAGTCAGAAATTTCCAATCTAGTGCCAATTGATAAGCAGCATTAGTTCACCAACCACTGATATTTGCATAGTTCTTGCCCAAATTTTCTTTGGTTTGGCTACAAGTATCAACTTGGTCTTCAGTGAGCACCCACAGTATCAAGTCTACCATTTTCACTTATATTTCATGACTCTTAGGGCATGCAGTCCCTTTCTTTGATTTAAATTTTCTTTCACCATTAGAAAAAGCTAAGTGCACTTAAATCTTTGATGTGTGTAGCCATCTCTGGTACTTTGCAGAAGCTCTGGGGAAGTGGAGATAATTTACTATAATCTATGTTGGCCATATTTATTCTAAACTCCATCTCGACTCTTCTTCACATTCTCCTTTCTTTTCTTACCACTTTCAACTTCCCATTTGTGATTTACATTGAGTAAAATACTTTTGCCAATCTCTTTTTCATTGCACTTCTTTCTTGTATCATTTGCATTTCATCTACATCCCAAGAATAACCATGACTTTTTTGTACCTGTGCCAGAGCTTGAATTCATGTCCTGGGCACTATCCTTTAACTTTTTCCTCAGGGACAAGGCTCTACCACTTGAACTACAATTTCATTCTTGCTTTTTTGGTGGTTAGATGGAGATAAAAGTCTCATGGAACTTTTCTACTCATGCTGGCTTAGAACAGCAAATCTCAAATTAGCCTCCCATATAGTGATGACTACAGACACAAACCATCTCCAGCCAACCATGATAACATCAAGGCAATTTTTCCCCCTCGGGCTAGGAAGGTGGCTCAGTGGTAGAGTGCTTGTCTTGCATGCATGAGGCCCTGGGTTTGATTCCTCAGCACCACATAAGCAGAAAAAGCCAGAGTTGCATTGTGTCTCAAGTGGTAGAGTGCTAGCCTTGAGCTGAAGAGCTGAGGGACAGTGCCCAGGACCAGATTTCAGGCCCCACGACTGACAAAAAATTCTTCCCTGAATGGAATTCCCTATAAGGAAAATCCTTCATAACCATTGGAAACACAATTTATCGATACTAAACTGACTTACATGTAAGTGTAGAGCAATATATCAAAACCAAATGTCTGGAGCCCAGTGCTATGACTCAAGCCTATGACCTTAACTACTTTGAAAGCAGAGATCAAAGAAGTGCAATTTGAAGTCAGCCTGGATATAAAAAGTTCAGGAGACGGAATCTCAACTAGTGTCTGGGGCTGACATTGCACTTGTCCTTGATGGATTTTTTCTGTCTTCAACAATGTTTGATGGATGGCCTTATAAATAGGAGAAAAGCAACCACGTGGTAGCAAGTTTATCAAATATAAGATATGACAGATATAAGCTGTCCACTTTATACCCAATGAAAACAGTTGCTACTAGCAATAAAAACTTTAACCAAAACTTAGAGATGCTTGCTCTTTATACAAAGTTGTATTTTTCCAAAGTTTTGCTACCTTGAATGATTACCAAGGGAGAAATAGAACCTAAGATTGTTAGTTTGTGCTAATATTTGCAATAGTTTTACCCTGAAGAATAGTGAAAGATTTAGAATGGCATAGCTGATTAGCTTTTATTGTTTTAAAATAATAAAATTTCTCTCTCCTTTTGACTTTGGAGCCTTGTACTTGTTGGCAAACACTCTACTGTGTGAGCAACATCCCTCAGCCAATTTTTAATCAAACAATTCTATCAAACAATTTAAAGCATACAAGACATATTTTGGTAAGAATAAGTAAAATAAATCTATTGGTAAGAATAAGTAAAATAAATCTAAACTTCTGAGTAGCAGAAGAAATCCTAATATTTAGAGTGTATAGACTCAAAAAAAATAAACACCCAAAGAAAAAATAATCTTATCAATAAATAGGCAAGTGAATTTGCTAGATAGTTCCCAAAACAGACATAGTTATCTAAGGAATACACGAAAAATATTCAACATCGTTAGTAATCAAGGAAATGCAAATAAATCTATGTTGAAGTTCCGTCTCTGACTAATCAGAATGCCTCTTTTTTTATTGTGAAAATACTATACAGAGGGGTTACAATTATATGGGCGAGATAATGAGTACATTTCTTATCAAACATTGTTACCTCTTCCTTTGTTTCCCCTTCCCATCCCTTCCCATCTCCCACACCCCCACCCAACCAACCCTCCCACCCCCCACCAGCCCCCACTCCCAGCCAAAGTTGTAAAGTTTGTTTTTCTACGTAACGACTTATACATCTCATTGTTGCAATGGGTCCACCTGTATCCCTATTTAAACGATTTGTTTTTTCCCTTCCCCTCCACAAATAATACCAACATCAAATACAGTGAAAGCAGGGGTTATACCATGGGGGAGGGACATACAAAGCAACAAAGAAATCATCTTGTAAATATGTTAGAAACAATCGCCTGAAAGAAAAAAAAAACATTTGAATACATATCTTAGGGTTAATAATCTTAGGGTTAATTATCTGATATTAAGATTGCAACTCCCGCCTGTTTATGGGGGCCGTTTGCTTGGTAGATTTTGTTCCAGCCTTTCACAATGAAAATGTGTTTGTTTTTATGGGCAAGATGTGACTCCTGAAGGCAGCAGATAAAAGGATCTTGCTTTTTAATCCAAAACTAGACAGTCTATGTCGCTTAATTGGAGAATTAAGACTGCTAATGTTGATAGTTAGGACTGAGAGATGTTTGGGAGTTCCTGCCATGTTATCAACCTTCTTGCGGGCTGGGACAACTGGGTTCTTCCTATGGTTCTTGGATTGTCAGATTGGGTGTCGTTTCTGGGCCTTTATTGTGGTCTTGTTGGTTTTCTATGTCTAGGACAGCTTTAAGTATCTTTTGTAGGGCTGGTTTGGTGGAGATATATTGTTTCAGTTTCTCTTTGCTATGGCAGGTTTTTATTCGACCTTCGGTATGAAGGAGAGTTTAGCTGGGTACTGTATTCTTGGTTGATAATTGTTTGTCTTTAGGGCGTGGCATTCGTTATTCCAGGCTCTTCTTGTTTTAATTGTCTCTGCTGAGAAATCTGAGGTGATTCTAATTGGTTTCCCTTTATATGTGATTGATCTTTTCTCCTTGACAGCTTGAAGGATGTTTTCCTTGGTCTGAACTGATAATATGTGGATTATAATGTGACAGTGGGATGTCCTGTTCTGGTCTGGTCTATTTGGGGTTCTAAAAGCTTCTTGTATCTGCCTAGCTCTATCTTTGTGCATGTTTGGGAAGTTCTCTGCTAGGACCTGTTAAAAAAAATTTCTAGACCATTAGCTTCTGTCTCTAAGTGATCCTCTACACCTATTATTCGCAGATTAGGCCTTCTGATGGCGTCTTCCAAATGTTGACTAGATCTATCATATTTCTTGGATTTGTCTCAGATAGTTGTATGGTCTATCTCTATAATATCTAGGCTGTCTTCAATCTCCGAGATTCTTTATGCATGGTCTAACCTACTTTCACGCTTTCTACTTTGTTTTTTATTTCTTTTCCTTCTAATTTGTCGGCATTGATGGCTTCAAATTCTTTGGGGGAGCTTTGTTTAGCTCTTCTGTGAACTTCTTTACTTCCTTGATTTGGTCTTCAGTGTTTATTCTCAAAATACTTAGTTGATTGGTTATGGGTTCCTTTGACTCCTCTTCCTTCTGTCAGGCTCCCTTCAGCATTCCCTTTGTGATCTCCCTGAATTCTTTCAGCTGTCTGTTTATGGATTCCATGAATGCCTTTATTGATCTTTGTCTATTCTCATCCTGCTCTTACAGTTCCTGTATTAGTCTTTGATTAGCTTCCTCACGTTCACGCAATTCCTGTCGTTCTCTTTGACTGTTCTCAGTCTGTTCACTCAATTCCTGTCTTTCTCTTTGACTGTTCCTATTCTGCACACACAATTCCTGTATCAATCTTTGAGTAGCTTCCTCATGCTCACGAGATTCCTGTATTAATCTTTGGTTTGCCTCCTCTCTCTCCCTATTACGCTCACACTGAGTCCTTTGCAAGTTTTCAATCTTTTCATTCACCATGTTTACCAGTAGTGTTTGTAGAGATTTTTGGTAACTCTCCTCTGGATTATTAATTATCTGTTCTGTCACCTGATTATGATGAATGGTACTTGAAATACCCGGACTTGCCATTTTTCTTGTTTTTTTTGGGTTGTTCTGCCCATTTGGTATGAAATTTCATAACACCAGTTTTGTGCAAGAACACTATTTTAAGGCTAGCCTCAATCAAAGTCCTGTAGTTGCATAGTCTAAATGGCTGCAGATACAATCTGGTTCAACAGATACAATCTATTCAACATCAAACAACTATGGATTTATTAATGGGCTAAGAACAGCAAAAAAGAATTTGACAATCCAGAAATTACTAGGTTTAGGAAGAATTGTTGGGGAAAATAGGATTAGAAGGATGTGGAGAGGTAAAAAGAGATTGAATTTAACCAAGTCCTAATCTCAGAGAGGGAAATGGATTGGACAGAATGATAGGAGACAGATTTAAAAAACCAAGAAAAATGGAAAAACAAATGTTTAAATTTAAAATGTGAATCACTTAAAAATTATGTAAGTTTTAAAAAGTGATATTGAGAGAGGAGGGATAGGATGAGAGGAGGGGAGTGATAGAAAGGAGACATGAAAAACTAAAAATTATAATCCTTAAAATTAGTTACTTGAAAATTATATAGGTATAAAGAGATAATACTGCTATTAAAGAATTTAAGCCTAAGAGGTTGTGAATTGAGTAATAAATTTCTGGATTAAGTGTTTACCCAATGGGGTATAAGGTCTAATATTCAGTGATGGGTATTTGTCTGGGGATGAGCAGAACAGCAATTAAGTCACTCAAAAAAGAAAGAAAAAAATGAAAAGAATAAAAAAAGAATCAAAAGATCAGAAGAGGGTAAAAAAGCACAAACACGTACACCTAAAATAAAAATTATGACAGAAAAAAAGTCAATAGAAACAATTTAAAAAATTATAAATTAAAAAAGAGGTACAAAAAAAGAGTTCTTTGGTTGTGGGGGAAGGGAGTGGAAAATTTGGAAGATCCTGTATCTCCCCTGTGTCTGTAACCAGTCTCTTGCTGAAGTCTCTGGTCTGCTTGTGGCATTTGGTTTTCTTGTGGCTTGATTGGTTTCTTTAGTCA
Organism: Dipodomys ordii; assembly: GCF_000151885.1. NCBI lineage: Eukaryota > Metazoa > Chordata > Mammalia > Rodentia > Heteromyidae > Dipodomys > Dipodomys ordii. The sequence goes on from NW_012267353.1 coordinate 63,652, forward strand.
GTTTGAGCAGGCAGAAAAATGCTCTGTGTTTCCAAGGATTTTGTGATCCTCCTCCCATGCTATTTCAGTGGGAGGGAGATCTGCTTTGAGTATCACAAAAGAGGGAGATGGCTGTTTCCTCTAGTTTGGAGATGCTGTGATGAGGCTAGGTTCTGGGTAGGGTTAAGGCCTTTCAGCAGACAGTAGCTTTTCCTTGAGGGGCTAGCTGCTGAGACTCTCACAGATCCCATCTTGGAGCCATTTTCAGGGTTTATGTTTACTGAATTTCAATTGTTTGTCTAGGCTGCTGTAGGGAGGGGCAGCCTCTGGCTCTGTTTACCCAGTGAAGAAAGTCACTCCTCCGGGGCGGAGCTCCTCTCTGCCTGGGCTGGGTGACTTTCCCCTCTGTGAAGCTTAGCCTGGCAGTTCAGGTCAGGTTCTTGTGACCTGCTAAATGACTCTATTGTTTTCTTCCAAGGCCTGAGATGGAGCTAGCAGCTTGGTAGGACCTTTGTCAGAATCAAAGGTGGAGATCTCTGATGGTGGGGAAGGGCCACCTTCCCTCCTCTGCTCCCTGAAAGGAGTGAGTATGTCAGGGTTCTACTCACACCAGAGTCTTGGTTCCTCGGCCGTCTCTGGTCTGCAATCTGCAGGATGAAGATATCTGCTCCTTGTCAGTTCTTGCTGGTGTTGAGTGGAATTTGCTCGCTCACTGCGTCTGACAATTTTGTCCCATACTTCTCTGTTGTAGTTATAGTGGCTATGGCCACTACCACTCCCACCGCAGCCACAGCAGCTGTGACTACCAGCATGTGCTCAGATTTCTCTCCTTGCCTGATTTTCCCTCTCTGGCCAAACTCTCTGTACTGTGATGGCATACTTGGTGTGATTCTCTAGCCTAGGACTGTTTCTAGGAACACTAAAACTGCTTTCTATGCGAGAGCTTGTTTAGCCTCTAGCCTCTCCTCTGCCATCTTCCTCTGAACCTCTCTATTTTTTTTGTAGCTTAGTTTATTTCTATTTGGTAAAGGGATGCAGAAGAGAATCCAGGACATAGGTCTTTTTTTTTCTTCAAATCTTTATTGTGATTAAGTGATCACATAATTTCCCAACTTTCACAGTATTGTAGAATAGTGATGCTTAGTTAAACTCACAAACACATTCTAACTTTCATGGGGCAAATTGTCTATCGTGGTCTATAACATTTATGAGTTCTATGAGCTTGGCAATACAATTAGTTATTCCACAATCGGTGATATGTACATTTCTTTTGTTTTGCATAGCATCAGCTCTTCCCTCTTTCCCACTTGTTCCCTCCCTCCCATTGCTACCATTGAGTTGCTTCGTTCATTTTGATCAAAGTCCAGTGCAGCTGATGGGTCCTGCTATTGTATGTTTTCCCCAGATTCCCTCTAGTTGTGTATCGTCTTCCTGGTTTCCATTGTTTCTTAAGTCTTGTTAATTTTGTTTTATCATCCTACATTTGGATTTAACATCCACTTATCAGGGAGACCATGTGCTGTTTGTCTCTTTGCTCTTGGTTTACCTCGCTGAAATGCTCTCTTCTAGCTCCATCCATTTCCCTGCAAATGCCATTATTTTGTCCTTTCTAATGGCTGCATAATATTCTATTGTGTATAGATACCACAATTTTTGGATCCATTCATCTGTGGTGGGACATCTGGGTTGTTTCCATATCCTGGCTATTGTGAATAGTGTTGCAATAAACATGGAGGTGCATGTGTCCTTGTATACTGGTTCCTGTTGTTCAGGATAGATGCCTAGAAGTGGTATGATTTGGTCATAAGGGAGGTCAATATTTAGTTTTCTGAGGACCCTCCAGACTGCTTTCCAAAGTAGTTGTATAAGTGTACATTCCCACCAGCAGTGTAATAAGGTTCCTCTTTCTCCGCGTCCCCTCCAGCATTTGTCGTTGGCTGACATGAGGATGTGGGACATTCTGACTGGGGTAAGGTGGTATCTCAGGGTTGTCTTTATTTGCATTTCCTTCACAACCAGGGATGGTGAACATTTCCTCATGTGTTTCTTTGCCATTTTATCTCTTCTGAGAAATCTCTCTTTAGTTCTCTTGCCCATTTAGTAATTTGTTTGTTATGTTTGGGAGGGAGTAGTTTCTTTTTTTTAATTGTGAAAATACTGTACAGAGGGGTTATAATTATATGGGCAAGATAATGAGTACATTTCTTATCAAGCATTGTAGCCTCCTCCTTTGTTTCCCCTTCCCATCCCTTCCCATTCTCCCTCTGCCCCTCACCCAATCCTCCTCCCTCCTTACCCCCCTCACCAAAGTTGTAAAGTTCATTTTTCGACATAACGACTTGTAGATCTCATTGTTGCAATGGGTCCATCTGTATCCCTGTTTTAACAATTTGTTTTTTCCCTTCCCCTCCACAAATTATAACAACATCATATACAGTGAAAGCAGGGGTTATACCGTGGGGGAGGGACATACAAAGCAACAAAGAAATAATCTTGAATTCCCAGTATATACTGGATATTAACCCCTTGTCTGATATATTGCTGATAAGTATTTTTTTCCCAGTGAGTTGGTTGTCTTTCTAGCTTGGTTGCTATAGCTTTAGCTGTGCAGAAACTTTTTATTTTAAAATAGTCCCATTTGTCGATTCTCTTTCAAATTTGTTATGAACCTGGGACTCTGTTCAGAAAGTTCCTGCCTGTACCTAAAAGTTCAAGTGTCTCTCCTACTCTGTCCTGCAGTAGTTTCAGAGATTCAGGTTTGATGTTAAGGTTTTTAATCCATTTTGAGTTGATGTTGGTGTATGGTGATAGGCTGGGGTCCACTTTTAGTATTCTGCAAGTGGCCTCCCAGTTTTCCCAGCACCAGTAGTTGAAGAGGCTTTTTTTCTTCCACTGTATGTCTTTAGCTCCTTTGTCAAGTATCAGCTGACTGTAGACATGTGGTTTTATTTCTGGGTCTTCAATTCTATTCCATTGGTTTTCAAGTTTGTTTTTTTTAATTTTTATTTTTTTATTGTAAAGATACTATACAGAGGGTTACAGTTACATGAGCAAGGTA
>NW_012267353.1:68408-72062 GCF_000151885.1 Dipodomys ordii
GCCTATCCAAGAGCATGGGAGGTCTTTCCATTTCCTAGTGTCTTCTGCAATTTCTTTCTTTAACTTTTTATAGTATTCATTAAATAGTTCTTTTACTTCGTTGGTTAGGTTAATTCCTAAATATTTTATTTTTTGGGAGGTTATTGTGAATGGGATTGCTCCCTTTATTTCCCTCTCTTCCTGTACATTATCAGTGTATAGGAAGGCAACTGATTTTTGTGGGTTTATTTTGTATCCTGCTATTTTGCCGAAGTGATTTATGATTTCTAAGAGTTTGGGGATGGAATTTTTGGGGTCGTGAAGGTATGGTATCATGTCGTCTGCAAAAAGGGATAGTTTCATTTCTTCTTTCCCTATGCGGATCCCTTTAATGTCTTTTTCTTGCCTTATTGCCCTGGCTAAGGGTTCCAGGATTATATTGAAGAGGAGTGGAGACAGTGGGCATCCTTGCCTTCTTCCTGTTTTAGGAGAATTGGTTGTAGCTTTTCCCCATTAAGTATAATATTGGCTATTGGTCTGTCATAAATGGCTTTTATTGTTTTAAGGAATGTTCCTTCTATTCCTATTTTCTCCAGAGCTTTTTACATGAATGAATGTTGTATCTTATTAAAAGCCTTTTCTGCATCAGTGGAGATAATCATATGGTTCTTGACCTTGGATCTGTTGATGTGTTTGATTATATTTATTGATTTACATATGTTAAACCATCCCTGCATCTCTGGGATGAAACCTACCTGGTTGTAATGTATGATTTTTTTTAATGTCTTTCTGGATTCTTTTAGCTAAAATTTTGTTAAGGATCTTTGCATCTGTGTTCATCAAGGATATTGGTCTGTAGTTCTCTTTTTTTTGTTGGGTCTTTGCCTGGTTTGGGGATGAGTGTGATATTGGCATCGTAGAATGAGTTTGAGATAGCTCCTTCCTTTTCTAATTCTCTGAAGAGCTTGAGGAATATGGGTGTTAGTTCTTTAAAGGTCTTATAGAATTTCTTTGTGAATCCATCTGGTCCTGGGCTTTTTCTTGTTGGAAGACTTCTGCTTGCTTCCTGTATCTTGTTGTAAGATATTGGCTTATTTATTGATTTACTTCTCTGTGATTTTTGCATGGGGATTCAGGGATTATTGGAGACTAATCTGAAATTTTGTTTTGGTCAATAGGTGTCTGTCTTTGCTTGGTTGCTGTTTCTGGGTTGGCAGAGAGAGTCTGTACCTGGTACTGGTTCTGTTGGGGGCCAACTTCCTGCTGTTGGACTGACCCACATAGGGCTCTTGGCTCTCTGCTGTAGATCACTAGCAGTTCCCACCTTTACAAGTTCTGAGAGGTCTAGACTGCTCCTGTTTACTCCTACAGATGCTCTTGGTGAGATGAGGTGTGCTGGATGTACTCTCCCAGTTGCTGGAGTCTGCTATGGCCTCCTGATTTTTTTTGGCCAGTTGTGGGCCTGAACTCTGGGCCTGGGTGCTGTCCCTCAGTTCTTCAGCTCAAGGCTGGCACCCTACCATTTGAGCCACAGCGCCACTTCTGGCACTTTCTGCTTATGTGGTGCTGAGGAATCAGGTCCAGGGCCTCATGCACACAAAGCAAGACTTCTACCTCTGAGCCACCTTACCAGCCTCATCTTCTGACTCTTATCAGGTGCTAGAGGCCTGAGTTGTCTAATTCCTGGCCTGGGACATATGGGTTGGGTTCTGGTGGGGTTTGGGCTTCTGGTTCTCTTGCCCTGGACACCCAGGTCTTTTGCTCTCATGGGTATGATTCCCAGGGGATGCAGTTCCCTGTCCCCCCCCCCTCTGCTGAGGTGTATGCTCAATTTCTGAGGCAGAGACAGAGGAGAAATACCAGAGCCAACACTGCCCAGCCCAGCCCACAAGCATGTCAACTGAACTCTGATTACAGTGACAACCAGCGACCTACATCACACAGAAACAACAACTAGCTCCAGGGTGAGTACCCCACAGGGGACAGCATATCCCTCCTCAAGGGAGGCCAGAGCTGGTGGGAACCCCCAGATCTTGACCCAGACCCCTACCCCAACACCTGGATTACAGGACCCACTAAAACTGTGAACTGTTTGAGAGCTCCACCACCAGTGGAACACATCCAGCCAGCCAGGCTAGATCAAGAGTGCCCCTGGAAGGGAGCTTAAACACCCCAGCCAGGAACAGCGCCATGGGCCACAACATCCAACACTGGAAGAAACTTGAACTGTGTACTCCAGGCTGCATAAACCAGGCAGGATACACAGCAGCACAGGTCCAACTGGTGTACCCCAGGCTGGGGACCGGGAACCAGGACCAAGCCTGGGGATCCAGTGCCTAAGCAACACAACCAACTCCCCCTGACTTCAACCCCATGAGAGGACCCATATGGATAACTTAACCCCCATAGATGGTAGTTGTGAACAATCTCACTTGTCCATTTTAACTTCCTAAAGTAGGTTCAGGATAACCATGGTGTCCCCAAGTAACATGGTCTGCCTTAGGGAGAAAAGAACCAGAAGTGTCCACACAGGCCTATAGACATGGAGGTATCATCAGATCTATCTAAGTATAGGATTCTGGGGTTTCAATTACACATATATGCTCTAAATTAGGGTGCCATAGGATTCAGACCAGATGAGTTTATTTCCTTGGCTAGGAATGGGACGGGAGGGAGGGTAAGGGGGTAGAGAGTACAAATATTTACACTGCTTTTAAAGTGTTAAGAAATAACACTTTATAATAAACACTTAGATTTATTTACATATTCACCTTTTATTTCTTCCTACATCTTGAAGTTTCTCTCTGGCTTAATTTTCCTTCTTTCTAGAGGAAAATCTCTAATACTTTCTTTAGAGTGGGTATCCTGGCAATAAATTTTCTAGCTCCTTGTCTATATCAGTTTTATATGTGAAGGGCATACAATTCTGTAGCATTCTAAAACATCTAGACAATGTTATCTTTCTGGTACTTAAATGTCTTGCCATTGTTTCCTTCTATTTTGTTTCTTTTGGGTATTCAATTGTCAGTGTGCTTATTTTACTTTAAAAAGAAAATAGATAATATTAAAATTAGCTTAAAATCTGGGTTTTAAATTATGACAATCATTGGTGATACAGCTCGGTGATATAGCACTTGCCTAGAATAATGAAGCCCTGGGTTTGATCTCCACCACTGAAATGAAATGAAATGATGAAATAAAATGAGATGAAATGAAAAAGACAAAAGATTTAAGCAGCTCCTTCACCAAAGATACAAAGAGAATACATCAGACATAATGGAAATTTATTAAAGTTTTATTTATCCTTCAGACCTTGTAATCAGACAACCTGCATTGAAATCCTGACCCTTTGACTTTTTGACAAACCACTTAAATTCTATTGAAGTATCTTCATATTCAAAATAGATAAAATCATAAACATTATCTAAAGACTACGTTTGTTTTATTTTTGGCAGTACTGGGATTTGAACTTAGGCTTTACACTTGATAGAAAAACACTCTACCTCTGAAAGGAATGTCAAAGATTTGTTTGTCTAGGATGGCTTCAAACCTCCATTTTCAGATCTAGCCTTTTTTTTTAAATTTTATTTTATTTGTGAACATACTGTACAGAGGAGTTACAATTACATGGGCAGGATAATGCCTACATTTCTTACCAAGCATTGCAGCCTCCTC
>NW_012267353.1:76207-91006 GCF_000151885.1 Dipodomys ordii
CTGCTCCTTGTCGGTTCTTGCTGGTGTTGAGTAGAATCCGCTCGCCCGCTGCGTCTGGCTTCTTCTTCCCGGACTCTCTGTGTGAGCCGGTATTTTATTTTTTGTGGGGCTATTACGAATGGAATTGCTTCCTGGTTTCAGCCACACTTTTCTCATTGTTCGCATACAGAAAAGCCATTGGTTCTTGAGGTTTTATTTTATTCCCTGCTACTTTGCCAAAGTTTTGAATCAGCTTGAGCAATTTGGGAGAGAAGTCTGTGGGATTCTTTAAATACAAGATCATGTCATCTGCAAAGAGGGAAAGTTTTACATCATCTTTCCTATTTGGATCCTCTTTTCGTTTGCATCTTGTCTTATTGCTGTAGCTAGGCATTCTAAGACTAGACTGAAGAGAAGTGGAGAGAGTGGACATCCTTGTCTTGTTCCTGAGTTAAGAAGAAATGCCTTTAGATTTTCCATCATTAAATATAATGCTGTCTGTAATTTGTCATATACAGCCTTTATTGTATTGAGGAATGTTCCCTGGATTCCTAATTATTCCAGAACCTTCATCATAAAGGGGTGTTGGATCTTGTCAAATGCTTTTTCTGCATCTATTGAGATAACCATGTGGTTCTTCTCCTTGCTCCTGTTGATGTGATGAGTTATAATAATTGATTTGCATATATTGAACTAGCTTTGCATCCCTGAAATGAATCCTGTTTGATCGTGGTGTATGATTTTTTGGATGAGTTGTTGAAGTCCATTGGTCAAAATTTTGTTGAGAAGTTTTGCATCAGTGTTCATCCAAAATATGGGTCTCTAGTTCTCTTTCTTTGATGAGTCCCTGCCTGGTTTTGGGATGAGGGTTATGATGGCTACATGGAATGATTTCTTGAGTGAACTTTCTCTTTAATTTCATTGAAGAGTTGAAGGAGTATTGGTGTAAGCTCTGCATTGAGGGCCTTGTAGAATTCTGCTGTACTGGGCTTTTCTCAGATGGGAGGTCTCTTACTCCTGTTTCTATTTCATTGCTTGATATGGGCCCATTAAGATGGTGTAACTCCTCCTGCTTTAGTTTCAGCATGTTGATGTTTGCTAGGAAAAGGTCCATTTCTGCCAGGTCCTCAAACTTATTAGCATAAAGTTTTGAGAATATTCCATTATAATGTTCTGAATCCTGGTTGTTTCTGTGGTGATGTTTCCATTCTCATCTCTGAGTTTATTTATTTTCTGATAAGATTTGCTAAGGGTCTGTCAATTTTGTTTATTTTTTGGAAGAACCAACTCTTTGTTTTGTAGGTTCTCTTTATTGTTATTTTGGATTCTAATTCATTTAACTCTGATTTAATTTTAATTATCTTTCTGTCTGCTGGATTAGGGATTATCTTGCTGCTCTTTTTCAAGGAGGTTCAGATGTCTAATTAAATTGTTGGTTTCAAATCTCTCGAATTTGTTGATGTAGGAACTCAGTGCTATTAACATGCCTCTGAATATTGCTTTGCTGTGGCCCAGAGGAGCTGGCAGTTTATGTGTTCACATTTGTTGAATATCATGAACATTCAAATTTCCTTTCTAATCTCTTCCATGACCCACTGGTGATTCAACAGTGTGTTGTTCACCCTCCATGTGTTACAGAACTTTCTTTGGTGGCTTTTGGTGTTGAGTTCTAATTTTCTTCCCTTGTGGTCTGAGAGAATGCAAGGTATAACTTCAATGTTTCTGAATGTGGACAAATTTGCTTTGTGACCTAAAATGTGGTCTATTTTGGAAAAAGTTCCATGTGCTACTGAGGAAAATATGTATTCTGATGCTGCTCAATAAAATATTCGGTAGATGTCTGTTAAATCTAGTTGATCTATGCAGTTGTTTAGATCTGTGGTTTCTCTGCTGAGGTTTTGCTGAGTTGCTTTATGTAGTGGGGATAGTAGTGTGTTAAAGTCCCCAACAATTATTGCCTTTGTATCTATGTGAACATTGAGAGAAAGTAGTGTTTCTTGGATAAATTTGGGTGGTTCGGTGTTTGGCGAACAGAGACATAGAATTGTAATATCCTCATGAAGGAGAGATCCCTTAATTAGTATGTAGCAAAATTATTTATCTCTTCTCACTAATTATAATTTGAAGTCTATTTTATCTGATATTAGGATTGCAACTCGCACCTGTTTTATGGGGGCCATTTGCTTGGTAGATTTTTTCCAACCTTCCACATTGAAAATGTGTTTGTTTTTATGGGACGCCTGAAGGCAGCAGATAGATGGATCTTGCTTTTTAATCCAACTAGACAGTCTATGTCGCTTAATTGGAGAATTAAGACTGCTAATGTTGATAGTTAGGACTGAGAGATGTTTGGGAGTTCCTGCCATGTTATCAACCTTCTTGTGGGATGGGACAACTGGGTTCTTTCTATGTCCCAACCCTCAGGACGTCAACAAGGTCGGTGAACCTAAACAAGGAGGAATGAAGGGACAAGAGACACGAAGAATGACAACAAGACAGGGATTCTGATCAAGCTGCAAAATTTTATTTTTCACACAGGGGTATTTATATGCTTGGAATAAGGAAGCTTTTTCATTGGCTGTCAAGGAAGCTTCTTCATTGGCCATAGCAGCTGCAGGATGTTTGCTTAGGGCAGGATGAGGGTAGGATTATGTAAACTCAGTCTCAAGATATTCCACTGAGATAGTTAAGCCTATTATGTTGAGAGACTCAACTTTTGGCTCCCGACATCTCACCCTTTATTATTTAGAAAATTGACCATCAATTGTTGGCTGCTCTTTTTAAGGGGGTGACAGAGGCTCTGTTCCTCTAAGGGCCCAGGGTTTTTCTCTGCTCCCGAGCGAGCATCCTCACTCCGGGAGGGGAATTTTACAGGCCTTGGCATGGTTTTTGAGGAGACGGCTTGTGGGTATGCATGCCAACTGTCATGCACCAGAGCTTGCCACTCAGGGGTCTTGGGTTTTGGGATCTTGCAGATCCATCCCCCTGCAGTCTTACCTGCACCCTTGATTAGAGCATTTTTTCTTCCTCCCATAGGTGCATCCTCCCCCAAGTGGAGGGGCCTATAGGAGGAGGGGCAAACCTATCCATTATGGCAATAGGTCTTGGCCGTTGAATGGTCAGGAGTTATGAATAAGGAGAAGGGTTTTCTAAATAAGAAAAAAGGAGGGGGGTTTCCCACTGGAACAAGCTCATAGCAAAACACTAATTAAAAGCCTGGGGGTAAATCCTAGATCTTAATGCCTTGGTCTGCCATATCAAGGTGATGGTGATGAACCTGTATGGGCTTAGAAGCCAAGAGATCAATCTGTTGTTTAATAAAAGTTACAAGCTTATTTAAAGCAATCCTCCGATGTTGGTCTGTACTGTTGCATGAAGGTAAGCCACTTTGTTTCCACAGTCAACCGTTTGGCTCCAGCTACTGGGGGCTGAATAAAATCCCCCTTTGCATTCGCAGGGGACACCAAAAAGAGTGGTTATGAGATTTTTTGTAGCTGGAGGGCCAAGGCCACCGTATACAAAACCCCTTTAAAAGAAACACTTCAAATAGGAGGGTCCACGTCTGGAGTTCTAGGTGCATCTGTAAGAGAAAAGGAATCATCCTCAGGGGGAAGGTTTCCCCTGGGTTATGGTAAGCCATTCACCTGTTTTGTCAAGCGTTCTGGCAGCCACCTTGGGGCCGCTTGTTCTTGATCTAAAATACAGGCTGAACCTCGCCCTCAGATAAAAACAGGATCTGGGCCCTTCCATTTGCCCATAAGGGGGTCTTGCCACATGACAGACGGGCGAGCAGAACTGGAAGATGGGTTCCAATGCCTGTCAGCTGCCGAGTGGCCTTCATTGTCCAGAGTTAGAAAATTAAGGGCGAACAATGTGTGACTAAGGCGATCCCTAGGAGTGGAAAATGAAAAGGCAGAGGCTTTGAGGTGAGTAAGCCAGGTTTTAAGGGTGTGGTGGGCTCGTTCTATGATGCCCTGACCTTGGGGGTTATAGAGAATCCCAGTAGTATGACAAATCTGAAAAATAGCACAAAACTGTTTAAACTTGGCACTGGTATAGGCAGGGCCATTGTCTGTCTTTATGTGGGCTGGTTTTCCCATTACAGAAAAGGCTAAAACAAGGTGAGAGAGAACATCTTTGGCAGTTTCTCCTGAGTGTGGTGAAGCAAAAACGAACCCGCTAAATGTGTCTATGGAGACATGTATATATCTTGTTTTTCCAAATTCAGAAAAATGGGTAACATCCATTTGCCAGATTTGATTAGGTAGCAGTCCACGGGGGTTAACACCCAGGTGTTGTACAGGAAGGGAGACAACACAGGCAGGGCATGCCTTTACTATCTCCTATGCTTGTTGTCTAGTAATTTTACAAAGCAATCGAAGGCTCTGGGAATTTAGATGGTGGAGATTATGTAATTCTGTTGCCTTTTGGACAGACCCAACAAAAAACCGGAAAAATGGAACAAGTGGCCGCATCAGCTTGAGCGTTACCCTGTGTAAGAGGGCCAGGGAGATCAGAATGTGCCCTAACGTGTCCCAGAAAAAACGGATGTCTCCTGGCCTGAATTAGCTGTTGAAGCTGAGTAAATAAACATGCCGCATTGGAGGAAGCTTTAATAGTGGGTGAAATTTCTAGCAAGGGAACAGAATGAGCGATGTAAGCACTATCTGTATAAATATTAATAGGCTTATCAAAAATGTCATAAAAACCTGTGTTATAGCAAACAACTCCACAAGCTGGGCTGATTGGTAAGGGTCATCAAAGGTGGTGGAATGGTTGTTAACAACGAAGGCCGCACGGCCATTGCTTGAGCCATCTGTAAAGACAGTGAGGGCTTGAGGAATGGGAGCCTTTTGAGTACCTTGGGAAAAACAAATGGATGTAGCTGGGTGAAGTGTAAAAGGGGATCATTGGGGAGATGATTGTCAATTAGTCCTAAAAATCCTGACAGGGCGATGCCCCATTCATCTCCAGTCTGAAGTAAAAATTGAGTCTGGTCTTTGGTGTATGGAATTAAAATGGTATCAGGGTTCTTGCGGAAATATTGTCGAGAAAGCAAGTGACCTTTGATAATGATAGAAGCTACCTGGGCAGGGTAAACAGCAATAACCTTGGGGGATGTGGTGGGTAAATGGACCCAAAGCAGGGGGCTGCCCTTATTATTGGAGTGGGGAATCCGTTGCCAAAACAATCCTGTGGGTGTATGAGGGGTATGTAAAATCATTAAGACCAGAGGAAGATTATAGGAAATCTGCGTAACAAACTGCTGGGTGATGGCCTCAGTAACTTGGGTTAAGGCATTTCGTGCATTGGGAGTAAACTCCCGAGGAGAGGAGGGGTCAGAATCCCCTTTTAAAATCTCATTAAGAGGCAAAAGCATGCTGGTGGGCAAACTTAGGTATGGCCTAAGCCATTGAATATCTCCAAACAACTTTTGAAAATCATTAAGGGTGTGAAGATGGTCTAAAGGAAGTTGAATTTGAGGAATCCGAATTTGATTATTTTGGAGTTCTAGACCCAAATAAGTATAGGGGTCCTGTGTTTGAACTTTATCGGGGGCAACCTGTAGTCCCAGGGCAGTAAGGGCTTTATAAAGGTCTAAATAGCAGCAGCAAGCAACAAGTCATCCATATAATGTAATATATAGACACGCTGCCATCGTTTTCTCACAGGGTCCACTGCCTGAGCAACATATTTTTGACAAAGGCTAGGGCTATTAGCCATACCTTGGGGGAGTACCTTCCATTGAAATCTTTGCATGGGGCCTTGAAAGTTAATGCGAGGAAGGCTAAAGGCAAAATAGGGTCTGTCCTCAGGATGTAGGGGAATGGTAAAAAAAAAAAACTTTTAAATCAATAACCATTTTGTAATAGTCCCTGGGAATAGCCACCGGTGTGGGAATGCCTGGCTGTAGCACACCCATTGGGCGCATAGCTTTATTAATGGTGCGTAGATCTTGTAAAAGGCACCATTTGCCTGATTTTTTCTTGATAACAAAAATAGGAGTATTCCATGGTGAAGTAGAGGGCTCTATATGGCCTGCCACCAACTGTTCCTGTACTAACATGGAGGCAGCCTCCAATTTTTCTTGGGTAAGGGGCCACTGATCCACCCACACAGGGGTTTGGGATTCCCAAATGATTTTATCTGCATGGGGCACAGGAGGGTCAGGGGCCAATACTAAAAATCTGAATACCCAAGCCCATGTTTATCTGTTTTTTGGGTAGCTTGGATGGGCTCAAGGGTTCCTTGTCCTGATTTTCCAAGACCCATACCAGGGACAAAATCCATAAGGACCATTTGATGTGTAACCACAGAATTGGGACTATCAAGGATAACTTCCATCTGGGTCAAGATATCCTGGCCCCATAGGTTAACAGGGAGGTCAGGAACAACAAAAGGAGTAACAGTTTCCCTATTGCCCTCTTTGTCAGTCCAATTAAGAACCCTGGAGCTGACCAAAGGATTTTTTGACTGCCTATGCCTTTAAGGTCAGTTAGGGACGAGGTAAGGGGCCATCTTGGAGGCCAATATTTTTGGGAAATAACTGCGGCATCCGTACCAGTATCCAAAATTCCCTGGAACTCCTTTCCTTCAATTCGCAGGGTGAGGGTGGGTCTTTTTTGAGTGATAGGCTGAACCCAATACGCATCAGAAGACCCCAAAGAAGCAGTTCCTCGCGGTGTGGTCTGAGCAGTGGAAGAACCCCCTGAATTTAATGGGAGCAGTACCAATTGTGCAAGCCTAGTTCCAGCTGGAATAACTGCAATTCCATTAATGGCTGTGGCCAAATTTTTTATTTCTCCTGTATAATCATTATCAATAATACCAGGAAAAACTTGGACACCTTGTAAGGTAGCAGAGGCTCTTCCAAGAATAAGGGCACACATATGAGATGGAGGGGGTCCCAGGGTCCCAGTGGATATTATTTGAGGTACTTGTATAGAGTCTAGTACTGTGTCGGTGGTGGCACAGAGGTCCAGTCCTGCACTGCCTGGGGTTGCCCGCTGGAGGGAGGCAATCATGGAGAGAGGTGGGGGGCTTGTGTTGGACCGGGAGTTTGGGAGGGGACAAACCCTATCACCCCTGGGCTTGTCTTGGGGATAGTCGGGGCCAGAGGGAAGTTTCCCAAAAAATGAGAGAGAATGGGTTGCCCAAGGGCATTTGTTTTGGATCTACATTCGTTGGCCCAATGACGGCCCTTACCACATTTGGGACAAAGAGTGGCAGGGAGTGGTCTACCTGTAGCTTTGGAGGGCATTGCCCCTGTGCTTTGTTTGCCAAAGGGACATTCACATGCAAAGTGACCAGGTTGTTTACAATTAAAGCAAGTACCTGAGCCAGGGACTGAACTTTGAAATGCCTTGGTAAAGGCAGCACCTATGGCCAGCCCCATGGTGTGAGCGGTTCCTACTCCAGCACAAAGCCTAACGGACTCAGAGAGGTCACCCTTGTTTTTATGTGGCTGGAGGACATCTTGACATGCCGGTTAGCATTTTCAAAGGCAAGATGTTTAACAAAGGCACTTTCACTCGGCCCAAGAAGCCTTTCTGCGGCCAAGTTAAGCGGTGAGACAAAGTCACTATAGGGTTCATCTGGCCCCTGTCTAACTTTTGCCAGGGAAGTAGTAGCCAATCCCTTTGAGGGAGATGCTTCCAAGCATAAAGGCCAGCATTTTGAATTTGTGCCAAAAGTCCAGTAGGAAAGCGCGCGTGTTTAGCATTGGTATCAAAGGGCGCATTACTTAAAAGTTTAGTATAGGTCCAGGTTTTTGAAGATGTTTTAGCCAATTTTTTTTGTGTGGTCTCTCTACATTGTTCCTTAAAGTCCACATTCCATAAAACAAAATCACCCCCACTAAGGGTGGCGTGGGCCAGGAACTTCCAATCATTAGGGGTGAGCCAATGTGCACTTTGGTTCTCTAACAAGGCTAACATATAAGGGGCAGTCGGGCCATATTGGGCACCTGCATTTTTAAGTTTTTCAACAAACCGGAGGCTAAGCCTCTTATACTCTTGTTGGCCTTTTCCCTGGGTGGGTTGTTCCTCTTCATCCCCAGTATCCTGTTCCTCATCCTCCTTTTCCTCCTCTTCTGATTCGTCCTCCTCACCCTCTGAGGTCCTAACTGTCTGGCTCCGAGTTACTGGAAAGGTGAGAACTGATTAATGGTGTGATCTAACCTTAATTTTATTAGGCGGTTTTGACGTATCGGCCAAGGCCAGTGTGCGGAGTTCATAATCAAGGGACCGCAGTTCTTTTAAAAGTTGAAGGTGTTCTCGCCTATGTTGAAGGGTCTCGCATAAAGGGGCCAGGTTAGGTAAAGGGGGGAGAGAAAAAGCATCTGGAGGGGCAGTGGGCCCTTGAAGGGCCGGGCCACAAAAGGAAGGGGGTGCATAGGAAGGATGCAGAATATTTGGGGTAGATGGTTTAGTCTGAGGTAGGGGTTGACTGAGTAAGGGGGGCCAATCAGGCTGATGATATTGGGCCACCTCCTCTTCCAGGGTGGCCTCCTCCTCGGGACTTAAATTATCCTGAGAGGAACGGGCAGCCTGGAGTACAGGATAAAAATGTTCACCTACCTTTTGAGAGGGAGTTTTAAGATATTTTAGGGAGGTTTTAGATTTTTGAACAGGATTTTCAGTAAATTGACCAGAAGGCATATCTAATACAACCGATGGGCAAGCCGAGGGGGACCGAGAGGCATGTTGGAGAACCTCCTCTCCGGTTTTTACAAGTTTTAAAATTCCACTATCAAATAGAGAACATTTTTAAAATGTCATTAATCAAATTCCAATAGGAAAAGGTGGTAGCAGGAACCTTTTCTGGACCAAAGGTCTCATAATAATCTTTTAAACAATCTCCGACTCTTTGCCATCTTTTTGCATCTATGATTCCTTCAAAGGGGAACCAAGGACACAAGTCCTCTATGAATGAGAAAAATACTTGTAAATCCCTTTTCTTAACCTGCGTTCCCCGTGTCTCGAAGGCCTCCTTGAGGTCTGACAGAAATAGATCATGTGACAATATTGCTTGTCCTACGGTGGATCACTCACCTTGTGTCATCCTCACTCTCCTCCTGGATCTGTCTCTCGGCGGGGTCTGTCGAGGCGATCTTGGACTGTACTTGGCCAAGTTTTCCCGGAGGATGGTGTTTCTTCCTTAGTCAGAGGCTCGTGCCCCACGTTGGGCGCCAGGTGTCTTGACCTGCAGGACGTCAACAAGGGCAGTGAACCTAAACAAGAAGGAATGAAGGGACAAGAGACACGAAGAATGACAACAAGACAGGGATCCTGATCAAGCTGCAAATTTTTATTTTTCACACAGGGGTATTTATATGCTTGGAATAAGGAAGCTTTTTCATTGGCTGTCAAGGAAGCTTCTTCATTGGCAATAGCAGCTGCAGGATGTTTGCTTAGGGCAAGGGGAAAGGGTGGTCGTTAGCAGCTGCAGGATGTTTGCTTAGGGCAGGATGAGGGTAGGATTCTGTAAACTCAGCCTCAAGATGTTCCAGTGAGATAGTCAAGCCTATTATGTTGAGAGACTCAACTTTTGGCTCCCGACATTCCTATGGTTCTTGGATTGTCAGATTGGGTGTGATTTCTTGGCCTTTTGTGGTCTTGTTGGCTTTCTATGTGTAGGACAGCTTTAAGTATCTTTTGTAGGGCTGGTTTGGTGGAGATATATTGTTTCAGTTTTTCTTTGCTATGGAAGGTTTTTATTTGACCTTCAGTTATAAAGGAGAGTTTAGGTGGGTACAGTATTCTTGGTTGATAGTTGTTTGTCTTTAGGGCATGGCATACATCATTCCAGGCTCTTCTTGCTTTAATTGTCTCTGCTGAGAAATCTGAGGTGATTCTCATTGGTTTCACTTTATAGGTGATTGATCTTTTCTTCTTGACAACTTGAAGGCTCTTTTCCTTGGTCTGAATTGATAGTGTGCAGATTATAATGGGATGGTGGGATGTCCTATTCTGGTCTGGTCTATTTGGAGTTCTAAAAACTTCTTGTCTCTGAATAGGACTATCTTTTTGCATATTTGGGAAGTTCTTTGCTAGGATCTTGTTAAACAAATTTCCTAGACCATTAACTTCTGTTTCTAGGTGCTCCTCTACACCCATTATCCTCAGATTAGGCCTTCTGATGGTGTCTTCCAAGTGTTGGATAGACCTATCATATTTCTTGGACTTGTCTTGGATGGTTGTATGTTCTTTCTCTATAATATCTAGGCTGTCTTCAATCCCCGAGATTCGATCTTCTGCATGGTCTAACCTGCTGTCAAGACTTTCTACTTTGTTTTTTATCTCTTTTCCTTCTAATTGGTCGGCTTTGATGGCTTCAAATTCTTTGTTGAAGCCTTGTTTTAGATCTTGTATGAACTTCTTTACTTCCTTAATTTGGTGTTCAGAGTTTATTCTCAAATCACTTAGTTGATTGGTTATGGTTTCCTTGGACTCCCATTCCTTCTGTTGGGTTCCATTCAGCATTCCCTTTGTGGTCTCCCTGAATTCCTTCAGCTCTTTGTTAATGGATTCCATAAATGCCCTTAGTGATCTTTGTATATTCTCATCCTGCTCTTTCAATTCCTGTATTACTGTTTGCTTAGCTTCCTCTCGTGCGTGCCATTCCTGTAGTTCTCTTTGAGTGTTTTCCGCCTGCTCACGCCATTCCTGCCTTTCTCTTTGAGTATTCTCAAGCTGCTCACACAAATCCTGTGTCAGTTTTTGAGTAGCTTCCTCACGCTCATGATATTCCTGTATAAACCTTTGGATTGCCTCCTCTCTCTCCCTATCACGCTCATAGAGTCCTTTGTAGGTTTTCAATCTTTTCATTTATCATGTTTGCCAGCAGTGTTTGTAGAGCTATTTGGGAACTCTCCTCTGGATTATTCATTATCTGTTCTGTCTCCTGATTATCATGAGTGGAGTTGAAATACCCGGACTTGCCGTTTTTCTTGTGTTTTTCCGGGTTACGCTGCCCATTTGGGATGAAAATAACACCAGTTTTGTGCTAGACCACTATCTTAAGCAAGCATCAATGAGAATCTGTATTTGCACAGTTAATAATCTGCAGATACAATCCAGTTCAACAGATACATCTATTCAACATCAAACAACTATATATTAATGGGCTATGAACCGCAAAGAAGAATTTGGAAAACCAGAAATTATTTGGTTTAGGGAGAGATGTGGGTAAAAAATGGGAATAGAGTGATGTGGGAAGGCACAGGGAGAGTTAACTAAGTCCTAATCTGAAAGCAGGAAATAGGTTGGATAAATCACATAAAGAAGAACGAAAGAGAAGAAAAGGTGAAAAGGGTAAGAAAGAAAGAAAAAAAGATCAGAAGTTCAGTAGAGCTAAACAAAAAACCAAAAAATTATTTAAAAAAAATAAAAAATCGCACACACACATATACCCCTAAGATAAGAATTATAAGAGGAAAAAAAAGTTACTAGAAAACAATTTTTTTCCAAAAACATAAAAAATAAAAATTAAAAAAAACTTTTAGAAAAAAATTTTTTAATAAAAGGTACAAAAAACAAGAAAAAAAAGTTCTTTGAGTTTTTTGGGAGGGGTGGGAAAAATCCTGTATCTCCCTTGTGTCTGTAACCAGCTTCTTGTTGGAGTCTCTGGTCTGCTTGTGGTGTTTGATTTTCCTGTGGCTTGGTTAGTTTCTTAAGTCAGTTTGTTTGAACAGGCAGAAAAATGCTCTGCTTTACCCAGGATTTTGTGATCCTCCTCCCAGTTTAGTTCAATGGGAAGGAGATCTGCTTTGAGTATCACAAAAGAAGGAAGATGGCTTTTTCCTTAGGTTTGGGGATGCTGTGATGAGGCTAGGTTCTGGTGAGTCTAGGTTCTGGGTAGAGTTGAGGCCTTTCAGCAAACAGTAGCTTTTCCCAGGGGCTAGTTTGTGAGAAACTCACAGAGCCCAGCCTGGAGCCATTCTTATGGTTTATGTTTACTGAATTTCAATTGATTGTCAAGGCTGCTAAAGGGAGGGGCAGCCTCTAGCTCTGTTTACCCAGTGAAGAAAGCCACTCCTGGACCTGGTGCCGAGCTGGGTGACTTTTCCCTGGGTGGAGCTGAGTCTGGCAGGTCAGCTTATGTCCTTGTGACCTGCTAAATGACTCTAGTTTTCTTCCAAGGCCTGAGTTGGAGGTAGCACCTCCACCGAGCTTTGTCGGTATCCAAGATGGAGATCTCTGGTACTGAGGGGGGAGGGGTGGTCTTCCCTCCTGTGCCCCCTGAGAAGGAGTGAGGACGTTAGGCTTCTACTCACGCTGAGTCTTGGTTCCTGTAATGTAGGAGTTGTGTGGTTAATAAAGTGTGTTGAGATAGGATGGGAAGTGATTAAGACCAAAAATAGGTTTCCTTTCATTGATTTCTGATATAAAAATGTCCTATAGTGAACAGCAAGTAGTAAAAGTGTACTTAACTGTCTTGGAGATCTCCAGAGGAACAGAGCCAAGATCTATCTTATCTATCACCTGTCTACCTAAAGAGAGGGAGCCACTGTTTGTGGAGGACTGACTGATGAGAGTATGGAGGCTGATAGCTCCAGCATGCAGGTTTGTAAGCTGGAGGCCAAGAAACACCTGGGGTGAAAGCTGGTGCAAGTGAAGCCTAAAGTCTGAGATGTAAGGCAGCCAAGGGATCCAGGGCAGGAGGAGAAAGGGATGTCTCAGCTCACTCAGGGAGGCAGAGAGGGGGGGAGGAGCCCTGGCCTTCTACTCCATCAGCTTGAAGAGCTGAGGCTATGAGATCTTTCCATTTTGAAGAGGATAACCTTCTGAGTCCATTGACTCAGACACTGAGGTACCAGGGACACTTCATATATACACCAAGACAGAAGGTTTCACCTAAGTATCTGGCACAGCAAATGGACATGTAGAACTAACAGGCTCAGACTGTATAAAGGGAAATCAAGAACTGGATGACAGATTTGATTGGACACACACTGAACAGGACATGTTATTGGTGCAATTGCACTCTACAAAGTATGGACACAGCATAAAGCAGTCAGTACAAGAAATACAAGCTTGTCTGCAATGCTTGGTAAGAAATGTACGCATTATCCTGCCCATGTAATTGTAACCCCTCTGTACAGTATGTTCACAAATAAAATAAAATAAAATTAAAAATAAAAAAGAAATACAAGCTTGTGAATTTCCTAATACACATAAAGCTTAGGCAAAATAAAAAGATTACTGAATGATAGTTTGTTTTTGTTTTTGTTTTTATATGCTGGTTATAGGGCTTAAATTCAGGACCCTAGCTCTGTCCCCGAGGTTTATTTGCTCAAGGCTGGCACTCATCCATTTGAGCCATGGCTTCACTTCTCAGTTTTGATAATTTACTGGAAGT
Organism: Dipodomys ordii; assembly: GCF_000151885.1. Lineage (NCBI taxonomy): Eukaryota > Metazoa > Chordata > Mammalia > Rodentia > Heteromyidae > Dipodomys > Dipodomys ordii. The sequence continues at coordinate 89,549 of NW_012267353.1, forward strand.
AAAGATCTCACAGACTTTCCTGTGGAGGCTGGCTTTGAACTGAGAGCCTCAGGTCTCAGCCTCCTATGTAGCTAGGACTATAGACATGAGCCACCCATGCCCAGCAGAATGATAGTCTTAAAAGCTGTCAAGCAGCACAAGAATTTAAGACAACAGCAATATATACATGTGTATATACATATGTATGTATAGATATGTGTATATACATATATACATATGTGTATATGCATATATACATATATATATCTCGAAAACATAAATAGGCTCAACTTTCCTACTGACAGGGAAAGGACTTTCTGGTAGTTACAGAGCAAAACTCTCATAAACAAAGAGGGCAGGCATCCACTTGATCACAGCTAGATCTGAATCCAGTCTCCTAAGCATTGCAGAAAACAGGCAAACACTCCGCTAAGTCCTGATGTACTAAGTCCTAAGTACGAATGTTTTTCTGTGTAGAATACAAGGTCTGCTTCGAGTCACCCCAACAGCAGCTTACTGCCTAACCTGGGTTATAATGAACATGTATGTGGTCCTCATCCTCAAAGTAGAGATCCTGTTCTTTAGACTGGTTAGAGAAAAAGCTCAGAGATTAATCAACTATTAAGTAAGAAAAGCTTTATAACTTGTAAACCTTTGTAAATTTTCAAGTAAATGGGACTAATAGAGCCTCCTGTGGGTGTGACAGGATGACATTTGAAAGCAGGACCCAAACCAGCCAAAAAAGCTAATAATGCTCAGAATAAAAACTATGACAGGAAATAAAATCTTGTGTCCTCAACATTTGTTGGTTTGAAGAAGAAATGGCCATTCAAAGAATAAAATTCCCATTAGAATTCTATTCTTAGTTTATGGTTAGTGTATTATTACATAAGGGTAATGAAATCACTCTGCATTGGAGCAAGTAGAAACATCTGTATTGAAGGCATAACTAGATATGCTATGGAATACGAATGCACATTTATATAAGGAATTAATGTCCAGCTATAGAAGTCAGACTCAAAGTGGAAGAGAGTCCAGTAAGACAGAAGATAGGAGCTTGTAGATATCAAAGCAGTGTTAACTGGAGGCCACATAATGGTGAAAACATTGGATGTGTCTAGGTGTCTGTTATTTGTAACTAAACTAATAAAGAGATGGATTCATCACAATTGTAGTAAAAAATTAGTAGCATCACCATCTAAAAGAGACTTGGAGGTAAAGTTGGGGTTCAAATGATAACCTTAAGAGTCAGCCCAAAGGTAAAAAAGCCAATTAATAACATGATTCCCTGAGTTCAAATCCCAGTATAAGCACATTAAAAATGGGGCAGGACTGATGACCTTCAAACTCTTGGCTCAGGGAGAGATGAAAGATTCTTGGACTAGGACCAGATGGTTTTACAGCGGAATTTTACAAGGCCTTCAAAGCAGAGCTCACACCAATACTCCTCCAACTCTTCAATGAAATTGAAAGAGAAAG
>NW_012267353.1:93631-110620 GCF_000151885.1 Dipodomys ordii
GGGAAAAACCAGTTGTTTAAGGATACAGGTGGACCTGTTGCAACAATGAGAAGTACAAGTTGTCATGTCCAAAACGAGCTTTACAACTTAGGTGGGGGGGTAAAGAGAAGGATTGAGATTGCGGGGGGAGGGGGAGGCTGGGAAGGGATGTGAAGGTAAACAAAGGAGGAGGCTGCAATGCTTGGTAAGAAATGTAGGCATTATCCTGCCCATGTAGTTGTAACCCCTCTGTACAGTATGTTCACAAATAAAATAAAATTTAAAAAAAAGAAGAAAAAGAAAGATTCTTGGACTGCATTAAGTACTGATCAGTGATAATAGGCACACACAGGTATCTGCCCAATACTTAGCCCTCCTGTGAGTACTCCCTGAATGGTGAGCTAATGGACAGAGAAAGTAAGTCTGAAAGGGACTGTGTGTGTTATGTGAGCTCTGTTCATAGTGTGAATTTCATCACAGCTCCTTTGAACTATATTGCAAGCATCAGAAGTAGACTATATTTTCCTTAAAAATGGGCCATGAATATAGATTCTAGATGCAGGGAAATTCTAAATGGACCATTTATTATAGACACAAAGTTGGTCTTGCCACCCTCCCAAATAACAAAGAAGGACTACAACAGAGGTGTGTTCATCAGGCCCAGGTGTCTGGTACAGGGAGTCTATAGTGTCACAGGGAGGGAAAGGGTAATTGGAAGGGAGCATTGTGTTGACAGAGGTTGCACCAACATGTGCCCTGCCACAGCTTGATTACACTAGCAGATGTTGGTTGGTATGAACATGAGAAAACAACAGTGGCTAGAATACAGGATGGTGTCATGCGATTATAATAGGATACCTGAGACTGGGTATTTCAGAGGGAACAGGAAGTCATATGACTTATAGTTCTGCAGGCTTGAGAGTCCAAGATTGAATGGCCATATCTGGCAGGAGCAGGAGATAGGAGAGAGGCCTTAGTGCTGAGCTGACTGACCAGAGCCTTTTCTGCAGTCAGGGACATGTGGCCTCACTGCTGCTTCCAGGTTTCATTCAGCATTGGTGTCGTAACGTATCTTTTTAAGAGTCTAACTAGTTGGAAAGAGAGATACCACAAGAGTAAGACTTGGGCTCTGGGAAGCTCTTTGTCCTACCTCCAGGCTTGCATGCTCATGTCCATTTGTGTGCCCTGTCCTCCTATGCCCTTGTCTCCCTCTGCTTCTCCACCCACTGCCCCAACCCCTCCACCAGGTGTGCCTGAGCAGCTTGCAAGTAAGCAGTTCCTCCCTGGCTATGAATACTGAGCCTGATCAGTCAAAGGCAGGTAAGCTGAGAAAGCTTTTTGCAGTTATGCTGGAGATTTTACCAATGTCTCCTCAGCATTCCCAGGTGACCATGTGTCTTCATGGCTGATATACAGACAGAGTTTGGGAGGAGAAAGGGCTATGTGCACACAAGCTAGAATGCCCAGAGTTGTTGTTGACTTTGTGGGGGATAGGACCTGGGCCTGAACTTCAGGCTCTCGGCATGCCTTCTAAGCCAAGTGTCTGCTGACTCCACTCACACTCTGCTTCTTAGCAGTTGGTGTTTCCCAGCAGTTGGAGGTGGAGCTGAAGACACTGAAGTCCCAGCCCAGCTCCTTGGAGCCAAGCTTCTCATTCTGCAGAGAGGAAGTGGCTGCATTCAGGTATGCCCCTCACACCTCTGTGCTGTCACCATTACCCCCCCTGGCTCCCCAGAATCAGCCTGCTGGAGCCTTTTTCTCCCTGCCTTCTGGAAAGCCTTCTGGTTCTTAGGCATATTCTGATAATCTGGATTCTTCTCCCAGAGTTACTTGTGTCCATTTACCTGGACCTTTCCCAACATCCTCTAAGCCTGTACCCTGTGAGGTCATCTAGAGGGATAGCTTGGTTGCCAGCATGAAACAAGGGGCTAAGCCTGCCAGCACACAGGCTCTGAGAGGGAATGTGAGGGGTACAGTCAAGAATCTTTCAGAGAATTGCTCAAAGGAGGGCCAGCTATGCTTACCAGGTATCAACAGGGCACTTTCTGTCCACATGTGAGATGGTGATGGATCCCTGCTCTGGGCCACTTCATTTTCTTCTAAGTGTATCTGTCATCTCTTCTCCAGATTCTCAGTAAACAGAGGCCTCTGGCTGGGGGGTCTTCCTGAGACCTGTTTTTATTTTCCCTTGCTGATAGATGAATTTGAGCCTTCAGGAGACATCCAAACACTGCAGAGTAGGGTCTGAGCACCCCTACCCTTGGTTCACCCCTTTAATTGTCCCTGCCATCCCAACTTCTGACAAGTGGATGTGGATCAGCTCCCATCTTGTGGGAGACAGTAACCAGCAGCAGGGAACAGGGCCAGGTGTGGCTTCTCCCTGCTCAGATCATCTGCTTCCATCCAGGTACTGATGTCCAGGACTTTATACCCTGGCAGCTTCTGGTGAAAGGAGATTGGGGCCTGGGGAACAGAAGGCCTATTAGACAGACACTGGGTGAGGTGGCATGGAGCTGAGATCAAGTGGCACTTTTTAGCTGCTCAGCTGAGACCCCAGTAGGCCAGGTGAGTCCCAAGCCCATTACCTGAGTAGCCTTGCCTTTGCAGCTTTCTCTCCATGTTAAATGTCTGTCAGTAAAGCTATCTGAGCCATGTTTGGCTGTTGAGATAAAGACAATAAGAGGCATATGATGTCTCTCTTGCCATGCAGCCAAGCCAGAAAGTGTTGTGTAAACCAGTTGCAGAATCCCCCTCATTTCCTGAGCACTCCTTATGCTGGGACCAAGCCTTATAAGCGATCTTTTGTGGATCCTGTGGGATCCCAATTGTTGGTTTGTACTGCTTCAACATCATATGAGTAATGTTAGGGCTGAGTACCAGGGGTGATGTAATGGAAAGCAGAGCTGTATACTCTGCCTGCTTTGATTTGATGGTTTAATGAGGACTTGGGCCTTTATTCACATCAAATCATTTCAGATGGAAAGGAGCTCGGTGGTATCAAGAGTGCTTGTTTCTGGGGGCAGGTGCCCCCAGAATGTGCATGTACTTGTTGGTGTGAGCTAAGGAGATGTGTGTGGGGTGATTGTTTCAGCTGAAGGGATTGCTTCAGCAAGAGAACTGGAGGCCCAGCACAGCTATGGCTAGGGTTTTGCATTTTATTTGGTGAGCAATGGGAAGCCATTAGACCTTTAAAAGTCAAGGAGAGACATGATCTTGTTCGTAGCATCAAGCATCACTGGTCCCCAGGACCAGGCAGAGGAACTTGTCAAGGGTAGACTGCAGTTCTTTGTCTAAGTGCTTGGTAAGCATGTGGTATAGATAACCATTAAGGTGAAGAGCTTGTTCCTAGGCAGAGGTGAGCAGAGGCCTCCCAAACCTATTGGATAGAGTGGTCCTGGTTGTGATGGAGATGCTTACTACACAAAGGAGTGTGTTGGGGGGCTCAGAGAGTGGGAGATGTGTGAGTAGACTTGGAAGTACAGAAGAGACTCCACATGGGTTCTAAGCTCTAGCAGCCTGGAACAGTGAAAGGAGACATGCTCAAATTGTTACTGCTTCAGGAGGTACCACTCACAGAGCAGTGCCTTCAACAACAAGCAAGGTTAGGTGAAGCTGGATGAAGTACTGGGTGCATTCAGTATTGGCTTTTCACCCTGCAATATATTTATTATTATTTTATTTTTTTATTGTGAAAATACCGTACAGAGGGGTTACAATTACATGGGCAAGATAATGAGTACATTTCTTATCAACCATTGTAGCCTCCTCCTTTTTTTCCCCTTCCCATCCCTTCCCATCCTCCCCCCACTCTCCACCCAATCCTCTCCCCCCCAAAGTTGTGAAGTTCGTTTTTCCACATAATGACTTGTACATCTCATTGTTGCAATGGATCCACCTGTATCCCTATTTAAATGATTTGTTTTTACCTTTCCCCTCCACAAATTATACCAACCTCAAATACAGTGAAAGCAGGGGTTATACCATGGGGAGGGACATACAAAGCAACAAAGAAATAATCTTATAAATGTGTTAGAAACAATCACCTAAAAGTAAAAAAAAACTTTTGAATACATATCTTAGGGTTCATTTCCCTAACATCACCTTATCTGACCTTTTCTGCTTGACTCAGACATATACTAGTTATTGCAAATAAGGGAAACCATGGGACCTATGTTTCTTTGGACCTGACTTACTTCACTTAATATAATTTTTCACCCTGCAGTGTCTTGAATGCTATATGAAGCATTCACAAGCCCTTGGGAGCTAGGTCTTCACGTAGTGGATATAGAGATTGGCAAGTGTAGTTTCAGAATATGGGCCACAAATAGAGAAGTCATCTGCATACACACACACACACACACACACACACACACAATGTCAACTCTGTCACAGACAAGCATTTACTCTGCCAGGCCTCTTAGGGTTTTCAGTCTCTCCTTCTATTGTTGACAGGAACATAGTCATCTCTGAGTTGTGGGCTAACATGCTTTGGTTTTCTTTCTCTTTTTGGAGTGGGTTTTATTGTTCACCACTTTTGAACCAAGAGCAGAATTTCCTGGCCTACTGTCTGATCTAGTGGTGGCTTCATTCTGTGTAGTTTGAAACCTAAATCTGGCCTCTGTCACAGGCTGAACTGGAGACCTTACAGCTACCTCAGTTATACAGGTTTCACCTGTGTCACCTGATGGGTTCAATGATCTGAGAAATGTCCATATTTGTAGCTTGCTGATGTCTTGAACCAGGCAAATACATCTTGGTTCTGTACTTCACTTTTCTGTGTCACACCTTCTAGGCAGCCTCCCCTGGCTCAGTGGTAGTCAGGAAGGGGTTAGACCCTTACTGAAGAGCCATGACTTCAGCCACCAGACATGGTTGCTCCATCTCTCCTATAATGGGTACTGGTAGTGTCAGGCTGGAAGCCTCATGGACAGCTGTCCCTGTGGCTGTGGGGACAAACCTCAGGAAGGCTGGCTTTGAACCAGACCAGCTTTCCTTTTTACTCCACTCCTCAGGATGAAGAGCTTTTCCTGCAGGTTCTGTAGGGGCATGACAAGGAGGAGAGTCTTTTGAAGTGGATATGAGAACCCTGAATTATGGCCTGCCAGCAGTCCACAGAGGAGTGGGGTGGGTGCTAGCAGCATGGGTACTCACACATCTCCCACTCTCTGAGCTCCCCAACGCACCCCTTTGTGTAGTAAGCATCTCTATCACAGCCAGGACCACTCATGCACATTTACACAGATATTTTCTGCTTACATAAAAAGGTAGACAAACCTTGTTTTATTTGCATTAGCCAGACCCAACTCATCCCATCTCAGTGTCTTATTGAGAAGAAAGCCAGGGAGGTGTTGGTGAGGAACTCCAAGCAGGTGCTGAAGGATCTAATGACTGAAAAAAATCCAGGTTCATAATTTTCTGCCATCAGATAGTACCACTGACAAATCCTCAGAGTTGTCTGTGTATTTAGAGCTTGGGTAGCCTGTCAGTAATTCCAGAAATGTGGGTGTCTCATGATTAACTATGGGTCACACTATGGAGCCACTCCCTTTCCAAATAGCAGTGCCTGCCTGCTAACCAGCCAATGTGGGCTTCCACAAGCTCTGGGGGTAGGGAAATGTTGGACAATGAGGGCATTGGACTAGTTTGTGGTTTTCATGAACATTGTGACCCTGTCTTGTCATTGGCCCAGAGACATAATTTTTCACTAGAGAAGGAGGTAGAACATAACCAGTGTTAGCTAACTGCTGGCTGAATAGGGCTTCACATTTGTTGGTTCAAATCCAGATTGGTGGGTTGGTTGGTTTCATCCTTGCATGTGTACTGGCATGTGTGCATACCTACTATAGTTCTGAAGGTTCATATGAGGTCAGAGGAAGAAGATAAGACATGGGGTGTTAGTGGATTTTGCACTAACATGTGTTCCCTTATTCCTTCTCCATCATGGATACCTGAGTGAGAACACTGCTGAGAGGAAGTTTCTGTGCTTTTGGCCAAAGGAATGGTCTAAAATGTACCCTCCAAGGTCATTTTCTATACATTGGACCAGGTAGCAGATGGAGCAGGCCCTACCTTTGTGTGTGCCTCTGCACTCCTGTCCTCTGAAAATCCATACCACTCTGGGAGGTTGTAAACGAAGATTACCGGGCTTTCTCTTTTGCCTGGTGAGTTCTGTTCTGCCTTTCACTTCCTATTGGGTCTCAGAGAATTTGAGACTTGAATCAGAGCCTATTAGTATTACTATTATGAATACTAGGACTACTAGCACTACTACAACTATTACTACTACTACTACTACTACTACTTGGAGGGAAGATAAGGAGCCACCAGCCAGGGAGGTTAGGAATATAGACTAAGGCAGATTGACAAGCCCATTGGCTGACATGAAGAAGGAGCAGAGGAGTTGGGAGGTCCTGTTAAGGGGAGAGACTTGAGGACTGTGCTCCCTAGATGACAGTGCCAGTGGCTTCACCACCTGGAAAACCCTTTGGGGCCACAAAGTGGACCTCTTCTTGTTTGTTTGTTTCACAAGAGAGGTCATTGTGTGCCTTTTTTTCTTTTGAAATCAACTTTAATAAATAAGAAGAGTAGATAAATAGAGGGTCCTAAGCGCAGTAGGTGGAGGATTTGTGATGAATAGGGCAGGTAGGCATGTGGAAGGGGCTGGTGCAAGGTGAGGCTCAGGTGTGGCATTGTGTGAAGAGGTCTTTGGCAACTTCCCATGTGTACAGCTGCTTGTTTGTGGTGAAGGCATTGGTCATGGTGGCTGTTGGTCTGGCCCTTGGCAGTGGTGGTGAGCCAGCATCTCAGGCGCTGTGGGGAGCTCTAAGAGTGGGAAGCCTTGTGGGGCAGCCTTGACCTCCAGGCAGTGGGAGACAGCAACCAAACATTGCCGCCTTTCTCTCTGGCAAAGAGAGGAGCACACAACACTGTCTCTTCAGTTGGGGTCAACTGGGCAACTGGGGTTCCGAGTTTTTGTGGTTCTTGGTCACTGAGAAGTGAGGTCATGTGACATCTTGGGCCCTCCGCCTCTCCCTCCACTCAGCAATGCCCAGTCTCAGTGGTCATCAACCACCCACAGGACCCACGCCTTCTGACCTGTTGACCCTTTAGGGCTTTTTGGCTCCATGAGTGTGCAGTCCCGGTGGGATTCTGAGAGTTGAGGGGCACATGACCACCCTTCTTCCCACCTGTGCACCCAGAAGACAAAACATGCTTTCCAACCCGCATCTCCCTGGGAATCTTAAGGACCCTACACAAGGGGCCATTGTGGCCTTTTAGGGTCTCCTCTCATCCTCCTTTTCCTTTTGCTGCCCAACCACTCACTCTTCCTTTCCCCTCCCCTGCACAACCCCTTTCCTTGGCCAATCACAATCCCCTTCTTCTAAGTAGGGGATCTCATGGTATCCTCAGGAGCTCCCTTGAACCTCAATGAGAGTTGAGTAATAAGAGCAGTAGGAGTTTTGCTGTTGTTTTTCCCATAATGGAAGTGAAAACAGGATGCACTCTTCCAGGCCAAGGAAAAAGGCCAAGAGAACCTGCTGGCTGTCTGAAATGATCTAATACAATGGGTGGTAGTGGGCGACAGCACAGTGTTTTGGTTGGTTGGTAACTTTCTGTTTATCTTCACAAGCCTTGGAAGGGGGGGGCTCATAGAGGGCCCAGCTGTGGCAGGATGTTGAGCAGGATGGTGGCCTTGTGCCATAGAAGCCACGGGGTCATTGGCCGACTTGCTTGTTGCTCAGTAGTCTGTGTCCTGTGCAGTTTGGACTTCCCTTCACATTTGGGCTTAGCTAGATGAGATCACTCATATGATCCCCTTTGCTTACAAAGCCAGGAAAGCAGTGCTGGGGTTCTCTTGTATGGAGGGATGGGGTGAGGGGGGAAAAGGAGGAGAAGGAGAGGAGGAAAGGGCAGGACAGCGGAGGGGAAGGGAAGGGGAGTGGAGACAGACACAATGTCTCTGGGAAACTCTCTGCAGAATCTGTCTTGCCCACAAGAAGGAAGGATGGTGTGGATTGATTGAGTTTGGGGTTGGGCCAACACTACTTAGGAATACACGTGGCTATGCAGCAGACACCGATCCTTCCTTGCCTAGGTCACGTTTCCTTTTCCCACTCTTGGGACACTCCTATACCTCTAAGAAAGTCCTTGCGTCCACTTGAGCACCCTTAAGCCTACACACCACCTATTTCTTTGGCTCTGGATTGATCTGAGGATGTAGTAGAGGCTTTGCTCCCCATGGATTCTTGAGGGAGAGAGCTGCTGGTAGTATCTTTTGTGTGCCTTAGTCCCAAGGAATTCTCTCCCCAACATGTACCTTCCAGGGTAGTTCTCCTCACATTGGACCAGGCAGGGGCTGGATTAGGTCCTTTCCTTGTGTGTGCACTCTTTTTTAATCCTGTCCTCTGAAAGTCCACGCCACCCTGATAGGATGCATAGGAGGATTGCTGGGTTTTCTCTTTTGCTTGGTGAGATCTGTTCTGCCTTTCAATTCCCATTGGGACACAGAGGCATGTGACCTGAATCACATCCTATTCCTACTACTACTTATGAATACTATGACTACTCAGACTACTACTGCTACTACTACCACCACCACTACTAGTTCTACTACTACTTGGAGAGCAGATATGGTACCAGCAGCCAGTGAGGTAGGAATGAATACTAGAACAGAAATGAATATAAGTCCATTGGCTGCCATGAAAAAGGAGGAAAGGAATAGGGAGGTCCTGTTAAGGTGAGAAGTTTGAGGACTGTGCTTCCTAGTAGACTGTAATAGTGGTTACACCATCTTGTGAATGAGGTGAGTCCTAGGATTGCAACTTTTTCTTTTCCCTAAAAAGCTCATTCGTTGCCTTTAAAAAGAATTTTAATAATAATACAGTAGGTATGAATAAAACAGCCAGACATAAGTCAGGAAAGTGAAAAGATTGCTGAGGCAAATGGCAGTCTGCATGAAAGTTCTTTTTCAAGGTAGGGTGTAGCTTTGTAGTTGTTTTAAGAGTCCTTAGGCAAGGTTCCCTGTATGCAACAAGTTCTGCTCAAGTCATTTGTGGTGGTGGATCTTTCATCTAGTACCAGTTGTGGAGCTAGAATATGGTTTCAGTGGAAGTGCTGGTGGCAGTTCTGGTTGGAGCTCTGGGGATGCTTGGACAGCTGTTACTGGCCCTGGCCCTGCAGCTATAAGTAGAGCAGAGAAGATCCAGGGCCCATGTTTGTGCAGGAACACAGTCCTTCCCTCTTACTTTCAAATGGATCTATACCCTGTATATCACCCCAGAATTTGATGCAGGCCCCAACATCATCCATAAAATGATTGTTTGGTTAATTCCATGAGACCATCCACTCACCACCCCTGAATATATTCTGCTTCCTGTCTGTTCATACACTAAACACAGTCATCTGCCCTTGTATAACCTTGTCTTGTGTGCATAGTAGGGCTGTCTTTTGTTTCTCTCAGACCCAAAGGGCCTAGCTTAGTTACCCTCACCTGTAGCTTATGCCTCAAGAATTTCCAGGTGTTCCAGATGAATTTTTGACATGTATATAAGGCCTTCTCTCCAATCGAGTTTTCTCTCCAAAGGATATCCTTTGTAATCTTCAGTGAGCTCTGAGTTTTTGGCATGTATACCCAGTCCTTCTTCCTATGCAATTTTTCATTCCAAATGATATCCTCTGTAATCTGTAGTCAAATGTGAAGGCATGTCACAATGCTTCTGAAGGAAATCATGGGCATAGGCTTGGCATCAGAGTATGTCCCAAGCAATTCTTTGATGTCCCTATCAGGGCAGTGCTCTGCTGCTGGGACTCCATCCTCTATTAGGAAGGAGGCCATGCCTGTCCACACCCAGCCCAGTGCAAGTCATTGAGGTCCTAGGTCATGGAGGAGTTCCTGATAGAAGCTTTCCTAGTTGGTTCAGCTTACCACCCCATTTCTAAGGAAGTGTCTCCGTCTCTGTGCCAGTTGGACACTGTCCTGCCTGTCAATTCCATCTTATGAGGAAATTGTGTGTCTGCACACACTCTTGTGCACGTTGTTACCTACCTACTTGCCTGTCTTTTATCCTGTACTGGGACCTGAACTCATAGTGCCATATTCTTACCTGGCTTTTGGGTTTTTTTTCGACTTTATGTTTGTTTTTGTTTTGTTTTGTGCTGTATGAGGCCTTGGACTCTGGGTCTGGGCCAAGTCCTTGAGGGTTTCATTTTGCTTAAAATTAGTGCTCTAATCATTGATCCACAAGCTGTACTTCTTAAGGTTTTTTGTTTTTTTATTTTTTTATTTATTTTTATTTTTAATTTAATTTTATTTTATTTGTGAACATACTGTACAGAGGGGTTACAATTACATGGGCAGGATAATGCCTACATTTCTTACCAAGCATTGCAGCCTCCTCCTTTGTTTACCTTCACATCCCTTCCCAGCCTTCCCCCACTCCCCCCCCAAAACCCCCAATCCTTCCCCTTCCCCCCCAATCCCAATCCAACCCCTTCCCCTCCACTCCCCGCCCCCGCACTGACGTTGTAAAGCTCGTTTTGGACATGACAACTTGTACGTCTCATTGTTGCATCAGATCCACCTGTATCCTTAAACAACTGGTTTTTCCCCATCTCCTCCACATGTTATACTGACATCAAATATAGTGAAAGCAGGGGTTATACTGTGGGGGAGGGACATACAAAGCAACAAAAAATAATCTTACAAATGCGTTAGAAACACAAGCATAAAAGAAAAAAAAACATTAAAATACATATGTAAGGGTTCATTTTCCTAACATCACATTATCTGACTTTTTCCACTTGACTCATACATATACTAGATATTGCAAATAAGGGAAACCATGGGACCTATGTTTCTTTGGGTCTGGCTTACTTCATTTAATATTTTTTTCCAAGTCTTTCCATTTCCTAACAAATGGGGCAATGTCATTCTTTCTGATGGAGGCATAGAATACCATTGTGTATATATACCACATTTTCTTGATCCATTCATCTACTGAGGGGCATCTGGGTTGGTTCCATATCTTAGCTATAGTAAATAATGCTGAAATAAACATAGTTGTGCTGGTAGCTTTAGTGTGGTCTTGTTTGTAAACGTTTGGGTAAATGCCCAAAAGTGGGATTGCTGGGTCATAGGGGAGCTCTATGTGAAGTCTTTTGAGGAACCTCCATACTACTTTCCAAAGTGGTTGAACATGTTTACATTCCCACCAACAATGAAGTAAGGTTCCCTTCTGTCCACATCCCCTCCAGCATCTGTTGTTAGAGTTCTTGATTTTTGCCGTTCTAACTGGAGTGAGGTGATATCTCAATGTTGTTTTGATTTGCATTTCTTTTATGGCTAGGGATGTTGAACATTTCTTCATGTGTCTATTGGCCATCCTTCTTTCTTCTTCAGAGAAGTTTCTCTTTAAGTCTTTCGCTCACTTATTTATTGGGCAGTTGTTTCTTTGAGGATTTGTTGTTGGGTGATTTAATTTTTTGAGTTCCAAGTATATTTTAGATATGAGACCCTTGTCTGTTGAATGGCTTGTGAAGATCTTCTCCCAGTCCGTGGGCTTTCTATTGATCTTGCTAGCTATGTCCTTTACAATGTAGAAACTCTGCAATTTCATGCAATCCCATTTGTCTAACCTTTCTTTGATTTGTTGTGTTTCTGGGTCTTTATTAAGAAATTTTGACCTGTGATAAGGAGCCCTAGAGTCTCCCCTATTCCTTCCTGTAATGTTTTCAGGATGTCTGCTTTGACTTCAAGGTCTTTGATCCATTTGGAGTTGTTTCCGGTGCAGGGTGATAAATATGGATCTAGCTTTAGTTTTCTACAGGTGTTTAACCAATTTTGCCAGTACCATTTACTGAAGAGGCTGTCTTTCTTCCATTCTATTGTTTTAGCTCCCTTATCGAAGATTAGGTGGCTATAGGTCTGTGGGTTCATTTCTGGGTTTTCAATTCTATTCCATTGGTCCTGAGGTCTGTTCTTGTGCCAGTACTAAGCTGTTTTGATTACTATGGCTTTATAGTAGAGTTTGAAATTTGGAATTGGTATTTCTCCAGCGCTGTTCTTTCTGCTAAGCACTGTCTTTTATTGTTCCATATGAATTTTTTTATTGTTTCTTCGATTTCATTGAAGAATGAGGTTGGTATATTGATAGATATCTCATTGGATTTGTAGATAGCCTTTGGCAGTATTGCCATTTTCACGATGTTAATTCTCCCAATCCAGGAGCATGCGAGGTGTTTCCCCTTCCTTGGTCCTGATTTAATTCCCTTTTCCAGGTTTTTAAAGTTTTCATCATAGACGTTAACCTCTTTAATTAACTCATAGGTATTTTTTTGTGGGGCTATTACAAAAGGGGTTGCTTTCCTAATATCAGCGTTGCTCTTCTCTTTATTGGCATACAGAAAATTCATTGACTTCTGAGGGTTAATTTTATACCCTGCTACTTTGCCAACATCCTTATCTTGTTCTTGAATTTAAAGAAAATGACTTTAACTTTTCACCATAAAGTGTAATGCTGGCTGTGGGTTTATCACACAGCCTTTATTATATTGAGGAACGTTCCATGGATATCTAGTTTTTCCTGAGCTTTCATCATAAAAGGGTGTTGGATCTTGTTAAATGCAAGGATGTTATTTCCAAACTAGTTGTTTAGTACTGTCAAGTAATTAACAAGGTAAGTCCAAGGGGAAGTACTTGCTGACCCCGCACAAGACCCTGGCTTCAATCCCTAGCACTAAAAAAATAAAAAGGTAATTAACTTGCATTAGTACAGTGGAACATGAAGGAGACATTTTTTTGCAAATGTTAATTAAGAGTTAATTTGATGGAAAATGTTATTTTTTTGAAAAGTGGTATTTGTATATATTAGTATATATTTGTTTATTTCTACTGTAATAAAAACTGTATGTGACCAGGATGGAAGAAAATGGGGGAAAGGACCTATGAGCCATTTTATTAGACTAATGATAATTGTAAGATTCTTTTCCTCTCTGTCGCGTTTTGTTCTGAATGTTTTGAATGTGAATGAGTGAATGTATAATTTTTTAGACGTTACATTTTTTAGATCACTGTTATTTATTTCAGGTATTCTTCCTACAGGAACATTTTATAAACAAACCTAACATTTCTGTTTTAACCTAGGAGCAAATGATAAATAGCTGATGTTCTAGTACAATTGTTTAATTTGTACTAATTTAAAGTAAATTTATATTTCCAATTTTTTTCAGGTAGGCGTGAAAGTCATTGTTGAACTGCGGACTATACATGGCCTTATTACTCTCTGGGATATCAAAACACAAGGAAATTCTGATGAAGATTTTGTTCAATATGATGAGATTTCTACAGACTTGTTTTGGGCACTTTGTTTTGCTGAAAATTTTTAGCTATATGCAGAATGAAGGAAAATGTAATTATAAGAGTAGAAATAACTGCTTCCAGGTGTTTTTTAAAATGAACTTTCATATATTATTTGGTTTACATTCAGCAAATGAATGCGGGCTTTACATTATCATCCCTGTTTTCTGGTGAAGACACCGAGGCATGTAGAGGTTAAATGGTTTACCTTGGATCATACAGTGAGAAGTGTCTGTTTCTCTCCCCCCCCCCAAACTCATTTGTATCCACGTTTGTATGCATTATTACTCTTTTTTTCCTGTACTGGGTTTGAATTTGACCTTTTGATTTATAGGCATGTGCTGTAATACTCAAGCCACTCCTTAAGGCCTTTTAGAGTTAGCCAGTTTTTGAGAGAAAACCCCACCTTGTGCCTGGGCAATGTGGACTAAAATCCTCTTTGTGAGAGAGCAAAAAAAGAAGTGACATTGTCCAAAAAGAAATGTACACATTACCTGACCTACAAAATGGTAACCCCTGTACACATTGCTTTTAAAATAACAATAAAAGTGAATAAAAAACAAAACAAAATCCTTTTTGTGCTTTCCTCTGTAAGAAGGCATGGTTGATGCCACACCACCAGAACCTTGGTTGAGACAAAAATCTAATAACCTTTTTGCATGGGCTGAACTTAAACCATAATCCTCCCAAATTTGCTTCTCTATCATAGCTGTGTTATATTTGAATTGAGATTACTTATACAGACATGCTAAATATATCTTTTTACTTTTTTCACAGAATTATTTATTTTTCCTGTGGGCAGAAACAGATCTACCTTAACAATTTTCCTTGGTACACATGGAACTGGTTTATCCATCAGTCGCTGCTATGTGGATGTGCCTGAGGATTCCAACTCCTTGCACTTCACAGTGCTGTGAGGAGTGGTCTTGCAAAGAAATCCTGAAAAGTCATGCCGCTTTTCATAGGCAATGAATCCGTAGTATTTGCACTGCTAATTTGGAATTTGATGAGGTTAACCAAAGATTAGAAATTTTGTGAGCATGATGAGGCTAACCAAAGATTAAGACAGGAATTTTGTGAGTGTGAGGAAGCTAATCAAAGGTTAATACAGGAATTGTGTGAGCAGGATAATAGACAAAGATTAATACAGGATTTCATGAGTGTGAGGAAGCTAATCAAAGATTAATAGAGGTATTTTGTGAGTGCAATGAGAATAGACAAAGATTAATAATGACATTCATGGAATCCACAAACAGACAGCAGAATGAATCCAGGGAGTCCACAAAGGGGATGCTGAATGGAGCCCATCAGAAGGGCAGGGAATCCAGTGAAATCATAATCAACCGACTAAGGGGTTTGAGAATGAACACTTAAAACCAAATTAAGGAAGTAAAGTCCATACAAGATCTAGAACAAAGCTCCAACAAAGAATTTGAAGCCATCAAAGCTTACCAATTAGATGGAAAAGAAATTTAAAAATAGTAGAAAGTCTTGACAGTAAGTTAGACCATGCAGAAGATCGAATCTCGGGGATTGAAGACAGCCTAGATATTATAGAGAAAGAACATACAACTATCCAAGACAAATCCAAGAAATATGATAGATCTATTCAACATTTAGAAGACACCATCAGGCCTAATCAGAGGCTAAGGAGTGTAGAGGAGCATCTAGAGACAGAAGTTAATGATCTAGGAAATTTATTTAACAGGGTCCTAGCAAAGAACTTCCCAAACATGCAAAAAGATATGCCTATTCAGATACAAGAACCCCAAATAGCCCAGACCAGAACAGGACATTCCACTGTCACATTATAATCCACACACTATCAATTCAGACCAAGGAAAAGATCCTTCAAGCTGTCAAGGAGAAAAGATCAATCACCTATAAAGGGAAACCAATTAGAATCACCTCAGATTTCTCAGCAGAGACAATTAAAGCAAGAAGAGCCTGGAATGATGTATGCCACACCCTAAAGACAAATAATAATAAACCAAGAATACTGTACCCAGTTAAACTCTCCTTCATAACTGAAGGTCAAATGAAAACCTTCCATAGCAAAGAAAAACTGAAACAATATATCTCTACCAAATCAGTCTTACAAAGGATACTTAAAGATTGAAATATCAAAACGAACTAAATAACTCAATGGCAACAATGGGAGAGAGGGATGAGTGGGAAAGAGGGAACAGCTGATACTAAGCAAAAGGAAAGAAATGTACAGATCACCAAATGTGCAAGAAATAACTGCATTGTCAAAGCAAATAGAACACATAATCTTTATAGACCATGATAAAGACAATTTGCCCCATGAAGGTTACAGAATGTGTTTGTGACTATAACTATCACTATCCCACAATACTGTGAAATCATGAAATTTATGTAATAACTTAATCACAATAAAAATTGCTATTAAGATTATATAAGTATAAAGAGATAATACTACTATTAAAGGAGTTAATGCTGAGAGTTTGCAAGTTGGGTAATCAATTTCTCAATTAAATAAGCACACAATAAAGGATAAGGTCTAATAATGGAAGATGGGGATATGTCTGGGGGTGAGCAGAACAGCAATTAAGTCATGCAAAAAACCCCAAAAATACCAAAAGGGAAAACAGTAAAAAAGAGTTTAAAAGAAACAAACAGAGAGTTCCGGGAAGATGGCGGAGGAGAAGCTGGAGGCTAAACAAGCTCTCGCATAGAAAGCAGTTTTAGAGTTCCAGTGAACAGTCCTAAGCCAGAGAATCACAACAAGTGTGCCTTCACAGGACAGAGAGTTAGGCCAGAGAGGGAAAATCCAGGCAAGGAGACAGCTCTGAGCACTTGCCAGCCACTGCCGCTGCGGGCAGCAACGGTGGCAGCGGCGGCTGCAGATGCCATACCTGAATCACAGAGAGGCCGGGACAAAGGAGCCAGACACAGCGGGTGAGTGGATTCTACTCAACACCAGCAAGAACCAACAAGGAGCAGACATCTTCATCCTGCAGTTCGCAGACCAGAGACGACCCAGGAACTAAGATTCAGCCTGAGTAGAAGCCTAACATCCTCACTCTTTCTCAGGGAGCAGAGGAGGGAAGGCTACCCCTCCTCCCCCCCAGTACTGGAGATCTCCATCTTGGATACTGACAAAGCTCTGCAGAGCTGCTAGCTTCAACTCAGGCCTTGGAAGAAAACTAGAGTCATTTAGCAAGTCACAAGAAACTAAGCTGACCTGCCAGACTCAGCTCCATCCAAGGAAAAGTCACCCAGCTTGGTGCAAGGTCCAGGAGTGGCTTTCTTCACAGGGTAATCAGAGCCAGAGGCTGCCCCTCCCTTTAGCAGCCTTGACAATCAATTGAAATTCAGTAAACATAAACCCTGAGAATGGCTCCAGCTGGGCTCTGTGAGTTTCTCACAAACTAGCCCCTGGGAAATGCTACTATTTGCTGAAAGGCCTCAACTCTACCCAGAACCTAGCCTCACCAGAACCTAGCCTCATCACAACATCCCCAAACCTGAGGAAAAAGCCATCTCCCTCCCATTGAACTAACCTGGGAGGAGGATCACAAAATCCTGGGTAAAGCAGAGCATTTTTCTGCCTGTTCAAACAAACTGACTTAAGAAACCAACCAAGCCACAGGAACACAAGCAGACCAGAGACTCCAACAAGAGGCTGGTTA
>NW_012267353.1:115242-125457 GCF_000151885.1 Dipodomys ordii
TTGATAAGGGAGTTAAAAAAACAGAATGGAAGAAAGACAGCCTCTTCAGTAAATGGTGCTGGCAAAATTGGTTAACTACTAGTAGAAAACTAAAGCTAGATCCTTATATATCACCCTGCACCAGACTCAACTCTAAATGGATCAGAGACCTCGGAGTCAAAGCAGACACTCTGAAGACATTACAGGATGGAATAAGAGAAACCCTAGGTCTCCTTGGCGCAGGCCGAAATTTTCTTAATAGAGATCCATAAACACAACAAATCAAAGAAAGGTTGGACAAATAGGATTGCATGAAGTTGTAGAGCTTCTGCATGGCAAAGGACATAGCTAGCAAGATCAACAGAAAGCGTACGGATTGGGAGAAGGTCTTCACGAGCCATACAACGGACAAGGGTCTCATATCTAAAATATACTTGGAACTCAAAAAATTAAATCCTCTAACAACAAATCTTGAAAGAAACAACTGCCCAATAAATAAGTGGGCTAATGACTTAAAGAGAAACTTCTCTGAAGAAGAAAGAAGGATGGCCAATAGACACATGAAGAAATGTTCAACCTCCCTAGACATAAAAGACATGCAAATCAAAACAATATGGAGATACCACCTCACCCCAGTTAGAATGGCAAAAATCAAGAACTCTAATAACCACAGATGCTGGAAGGGATGTGGATAGAAGGGAACCTTACTTTATTGTTGGTGGGAGTGTAAACTTGTTCAACCACTTCGGAAAGAAGTATGGAGGTTCCTCAAAAGACTCCACATGGAGCTCCCCTATGACCCAGCAATTCCACTTTTGGGCATTTACCCAAATGTTTACAAACAAGACCACAGTAAAGCTACCAACAGAACTATGTTTATTGCAGCATTATTTACCATATCTAAGATCTGGAACCAACCCAGATGCCCCTCAGTAGATGAATGGATCAAGAAAATGTGGTATATATACACAATGGTATTCTATGCCTCCATCAGAAAGAATGACATTGCCCCATTTGTTAGGAAATGGAAAGACTTGGAAAAAATTATATTAAGTGGAGTAAGCCAAACCCAAAGTAACATAGATCCCGTGGTTTCCCTTATTTGCAATATCTAGTATATGTATGAGTCAAGCAGAAAAGGTCAGATAAGGTGATGTTAGGAAAATGAACCCTAAGATATGTATTTAAATGTTTTTTCTTTCATGCATTTGTTTATAATGCATTTATAAGATAATTTTTATTGGTTTGTATATCCCTCCCCCACAGTATAACCCGTGCTTTCACAGTATTGATGTTGTTATAATTTGTGGAGGGGACGGGGAAAAACAAGTCATTTAAATAAGGCTACAGGTGGACCCGTTGCAACAATGAGAAGTACAAGTTGTGATCTCGAAAACGAACTGTACACCTTTGGTTGGGGGGAGAGGGTGAATTGTGTGTTGGGGGCAGTGGGAGGTTGGGAGGGGATGGGAAGGGGAAACAAAGGAGCAGGATACAATGCTTGATAAGAAATGTACTCACTATCTTGCACATGTAATTGTAACCCCTCTGTACAGTATTATCACAATAAAAAATAAGTAATAAAAGAAACACACACACACACACACACTTAAAAATAATGATCCGGGGAGGCAAAGGGAAAAAGAAATTGTTTAAATAGGGATACAAGTGGACCCATTGCAACAATGAGATGTACAAGTCGTTTTGTCAAAAACGAATTTTACAACTTTCATGCGGATGGCGGGGGCAAGGAGGATTGGGTGGGGGGTGTGCGGGGAGGATGGGAAGGGATGGGAAGGGGAAACAAAGGAGGAGGCTACAATGCTTGTTAAGAAATGTACTCATTATCTTGCCCATGTTGTTGTAACTCCTCTGTACAATATTTTCACAATAAAAAATAAAGTAAAAGTAAATTGCATAAAAAGAAAAATAAATAAACCAGGTGCCATTGCTCATGCCTGTAATCCTAGCTATTCAGGAGGCTGAGATTTGAGGATCTTGGTTCAAAGCCAGCCCAGGCAGGAATGTCCGTGAGACTCTTATCTCCAATAAACCACTAGAAAACCGGAAGTGGTGCTGTGGTTCAAGTTGTAAAGCACTCACTTTGAGCTGAAGAGTACAGGGACAGCACCAAAGCCCAGAGTTCAAGCCCCACGACTGACAAAAAAAAAATAGAAAAAGAAAAAAAAGAAAGAAAAAGAAAAAAATACAAAGCAATTTTTTAAATTGTGGAAATACTGTACAGAGGGGTTACAATTACATGGGCAATTTTTTAAAAAGTTAGGTAGATAAAAGCGTTATTCTATTTCTTGTGGGTGGAGCCTTGTGTCTCCCGTGTCCATAACCAATCTCTTGGTGCAATCTCTGGTTTGCTTGTGGTGTTTGGTTTTCCTGTGCTTTGATTGGTTTCTTAAGTCAGTTTGTTTAAGCAGGCAGAGAGAATATCTTTGTTACCAGGGACTTTATGATCCTCCTCCGAGGATACTTCAGTGGGAGAGTGTTCTATTTTGAGTATCACAAAAGAAGGAGATGGCTGTTTCCTCTAGCTTGGAGTTTCTGTGATGGGGCTAGGTTGTGGGTAGGGTTGAGGCCTGTCAATAATCAGTAGGTTTTCTCTAAGGGACTAGCTCCAGAGACACTGACAGAGCCCAGTCTGGAGCGATTCTCAGGATTTATGTTTACTGAGTTTCAATGGTTTTTCTTTTACCCCTCCTGCTTCTGGGTCTGCTGCTTAGGCTACAGTGGGGAGGGGCGGGCTCTAGCTCTGTTTACTCAGTGGGTAAGCTCCATGGTGGAGCTTTCTCTGCCTGGGAAGGGCAACTTTCTCCTGGGTGGAGCTGAGCCAGGCAGGGCAGTTTCCTGTGACCTATTGAATGGCTCCTATTGTCTTCTTCCAAGGCTTGAGTTACATGCTAGCTCCTCTGGTCAGGTCTTTGTCAGTATCAAAGATGGAGTCCTTCTCTGGTGGTGGGGAGGGGCTACCTTCTCATTGCTGCTCTGTGTCTTGGGGTACTCATGCCTACCCCTTGGTTTCCAGGCTGTCCACATCTATGGTCTTCAATATTCTGTGGTTAGCAGGATGATTTCTGCTCCTTGTCAGTTCCTGCTGGCAGTGAGTAGAATTTGCTCACACACCACCTCTGGCACCTTTGTCCCGGGATCCCTCTGTTGATACTGCAGCCGCCGCCACTGCAGACACCAGCAAGTGCTGAAATCTGTCTCCTTAACTAAGCTTTTTGGATTTTTCCTCTCTGGCCAAATTCTCTGTACTATGATGGCACACTTGGTGTGACTCTCTAGCCTACGACTTTTCACTGGAACACTACAACTGCTTTTAATGCAAGAGCCTTTTTAGCCTCCAGCTTCTCCTCTGCCATCTTCCTCCAGACACCTCTAACCAGAACCTTTTCCCCTTCTTTCCTTTCCTTTGTGCCACCTTACATCTCATGCTGTCAGAAGTACACACATTCTCAAAATGCTGTTAAAATGATATGCAAAACAGTTGTTGGTTCATGGTCAGCATTGCTGCACTTGACTAGACTCCCATTCAGCGTACATGCCAATGCCCATAATAGCTGCTACATGGCTTTTTGTGTTACCAAAGGTCCCTGAGCCAAAATGATTGTAGATAGTGTAATAGTTTGGGCACCTTTGGAGTAACAGGCAATGTGACAGAAATTTGTCTGTTTTCTATGTTGCTGAGCAGATCTTACATTAGGTATCATTCTTTGGGTGTTTGTGTCTTTCATTTCTAGATACCATACTATATATCAACTGTTGTTGCATTTACAAAGCAAACCAGAATCACAGACTTTGCTTGAGATCTAATCAGCTTTCAGTTCTTTTCAATTTTTTAAGGGAGTCAGCCATCTTCTAATGTTCTTTGCTAAGGCATGTGAACTATCTCTGTCATGCCCAAGTTTATTTTGTATAGCTATAACAAATCACTGGAGACTATTTTCTTTACACAGAGAGGCGTGTTTGACACTCAGCTCTGGAGGTTGGAAACTGGCCCAGCAGCCCCTTCTAGTGAAGACCGCATGAGGCATCACAACCTGATGCAATACTGGAAATTTGGTCTGAACTCAATGCCATTTCACAAATGATAACAGCATTTTCTTCAAAAGAAAAGAGTAAAAGTGTGTTCATTTATGGCTGGAGCCTCCTGGCAACGAAAGGGAATCCTGAATTAGGGGGTGAGGATGTGGAAAAATAAAGACATAAGACAAAGGATGGGGTTGGAAGGTCTGCAGCTCAAGACTGCAGCACCGTTTATTTTTTAACTTTCCTTATTATATACTATTAGAAGTCAAGAGGTAACATAAGGTTACCATAGTGCAGAAAAACAAGGAAAATTTTAATAAAAACAAGGTGCAGTAAAAACAAGACAAGGTCAACTGGTAGAAAGTAAAACAAACTCGGCAGACATAGCAAAGCAATCCCGGGCACCTGGTGTTTTTCATGAAAGCCAGTTCCTTGTACGTGCCTTCAAGTGAGCACAAGGGTCAAGATGACCTTGGAGCTTTACTGTCGGCTCCCAACAATTTACCAGTCAAAGTCAGGCCTGAATGAGCTGCCATTTTTAGGGAAAAACAAAGTCCTAATACAGTTTAGGGTGTGTGATTTGGAGAGGGTGGATGGTTTTCCTAAAGGAAAAGACTGACATGGGCTTTTGGATATATATGTTGAAGCATGATTTTGGGCCAGATGGGGTCCTTCCCTGTGTAACATAGCCGGTGAGATAAGAACAGGAGTCTGAGGGGTTTGCCTAGAGATATGTGGACATTATTAAATTCCCTCACCTGAGGAGTTGGGGGAAAGAGATAAGACAAAAGGAAGAAAAGAAAAAAACACATGTCTTTTTAAAACTGTTGTAACTGAAAGGCAGGTTAGGAGAGTAAGTTGTTGAACTAAAACTACAATTGTGAGCATATTAAAGTGCCTTTTCCAATTACACTGGGAAACGGATGGACAAACGGATGGTCTTGTGGAAGAGAGTATTAGTAACAAATGTATTAACATAAATACAAAAAGTAAATAATAGGGAAATGTTGTGTATAGTATAGATGATGGGTACCTAGAGACATTATACTTTTTGAGCAATTTTTTGTGAACCCAAATCTATTCCAAAAAGTAAGTCTGTTAATTATTTTAAATACATCCTTCATTAAATACCAATATAATTGGTATGTTGGTACATACTTGTAATCCCAGCACTAGGGAGGCTGAAGAAGGAAGATCACCAGCCCAAAGCCAGTCTGGGCTACCTAATGAGGCCTTGTCTTCCTACCCACCCTGCAAAAAAAGCCAACTAAAAGAAGTTTTATCAATGTAATAGAATAGTTGTTTATATCTAATTCAGATAATGTTAGACACTGTTGGGCCACCAGAGCCTAGTGGAGTATAGTCAAGAGTCTGAGAGACTTGTCCTGTGAGACAGGAAGGACAGCATATGGCCTTGTGGAGCACTTCCTCCAGATTGCTGGGTGATACCAATAGCCACACTTAATGCAGCAGGAAGACTTAATGGTTTCTGGAACTCTGAACTTATCTCACCAAGTTTATACTTCAGTGGGAGCCCATGTTTGTAAAACCCAACTTTCTCCATGTAAGACTATCACATGAGATTTTTTCTTTGTTTTTATAAAAGGAGGAATTTTTTTCTCTCTCCGGCTCTAGTGGTTTGTGTTTATAGTCTCCAGCTACTTGGAGGTTAAAAACAGGAGGATCACAGTGTGAAGCCAGGCTCAGCCCCTCCCTCCCAAATCTATACAACTTCTTCTAAATGGAAGAAGCTGAACATGGTAACATATGTCTGCCATCCCAATCACAATATGAAAATCTAAAATAGATGGATTCTGGTTCAAGAGTGAGAATGGAATAAATGAGACCCCTACCACAAGGGTAATCAGTGCCAAAAGTGTTAGAATCATACATAGCTCAAGGGTTTAGTGCCTGCCTGGAAAGCACAAGACCACCCTGAATTCAAACCTTAGTACTACTGAAAAACAGAAACAAAAGCAAACAGAAATGTACCCCCATTATATTTTCAGAAGAAACATTTGGGGAATTGGATTGCTATACAGCAGCATTCCAAGATTATACCAATGGTGTGCTCTATGATTCATCATCTTGAGATATTCCTGACAGATACCCCAGGCTAAGGGCTTATTTTCATGAGTTTGTCTTCCATCCTGCTTCACACAACAAATGGAAGGTCCCAGGTTGTGACATACTTCAGACCTAGTAGCTACAAATTATAATTTCCACAACCCTGCTCTCCTCAAATTGGATATTTCTCTGGGGTATTTTTCTAGGACTGCTCACAGTATTCAAGGAAACCCGTTTTTCCATTTATTCTAAAGTATCTTATAAAGGATACAGGATGACAAGCCAGAATGCAACAACGATAGGACAGAAGATAGTGGACATGAGGATTGAGATGCCAGAAGCTTATCAATGTTTTTAGGGAGTTTTTACAGATATTTGTATTCTTCCTTTTATACCATCCTTCTAAGAAATTTTGGACATATCCTTCCAGATGATTTGCTATGAATTCACAACTAGAAATATATATCATCTGATACACATGTTTTTCTCTCCAACATGGCTTGTATGCATTTTCTCATATACAAAATACAAATATTTATGTGTGGACTCAATTGTACAATTACTCTAATATGTATTCATTATATCTTCTCAGAAAAATTTTCCATATGTGAGCCATAGCACTCCTTGAGAATGGGAGTCAAAACCTATCTTTGAGCATGCCAGCACCCCAGGTTTCTCTGGGGACAGCCATGATCCTGCCCTGCCCTGGGCACCATAAGGAGACAGGACCTTCTTCCTTGAACCCTCCTATTCTCTCCAGTGTCTGGCAACCTGTTCTTCCTCCAACAGCCAGGCACATGGCTTTGCCCTGGCTGATTCCTCTGTCCAGGTCTTCTGGCTTTCCTCAAGGCTAACTCTAATCTTTTTTAAGCTTCAGCTCACATTCTCAATTAGGGTGGTTTCAGTCACCCTATTTAAATTGTAGCCTCTCCCTCTCCTAGCAACCCCTTTGGCTCTGATCTATTTTATCACCTGTAGAGAAGTTAGGACTTTTGGATGTACTGGTTCATTCATTTAGTATATGTATGATTCAGCACATAAACCACCATAAAGTCAGAAATATTTGTTTTGCTTATTAGTGTATCTCAACAAACTCACAGTGCCTGGATGGAAGCAATGATTTTATAAACATTTGTGAATGTCTTAGAACATTACAAATGATTTGAAAGTATTTCCCTATTTCCAAAAATAATCTGTTTGTCTTTGATAACTAAGGCTTATCCCAAGACTTGACATATTATAATAACTATTTTCTGAATTAATAGTGTCCAAAAAATCAAATCCAAACATTCAGAGACAGTGTGGAGAATGGTTAAATAGGAAGTCACCTTCAGTCAAGGCAAACTTCTAACAGGCGCCACCTTGTGGCCAAAGAGTAGTTTCTGGATCCCGAGTAAAGAACAGATTTAACTGTGATACTTTTAAAGCCATACCTTAAAATGAGTATATTCTAGCTGTATGTAATGGTCCAGGCCTGTAATCTAGGACTCAGGAGGTTGAACCAAGGGTTTCCTAAATTCCAGCCCAGCTTGGGTTACATTGTAAGACCTTCCAGAAAATGGGAGTAGATACATTTGTGTGTTACAAGAGTTTGCTGGTGAATGTCACTTTTTGATTTGGGATATTTTTCAGAGAAGGTCTTGTGCTTTTACCCAGGCTTAACTTGGATCTTGATCTTCATACCTCTGATTTCTGAGTAGCTTGGATTATAGATATGTACCACTATGCCCAACTTAAACTTCATTCATTGTAGTGTTATATTCAGTTATTTTGGAAATTATGTAATAGTTCAACCAATACCATCATCTAACTTTTAGTGTTTTCTTAAATCTCTAAAGAAACTTTATGCTATTTAAATCCCCTCCATCCTCACTCCAGCTCCAGAAAATCACTTTGGCTTGCTGTTGGGTTTGACCTAAGATACTGAAACTTTAGGTGAAGCAGTTCAGATCAAGTTTTCCTCTTTGAGAACCAAACAGGAAAAGCACAATCAAGTATTATTTCAACTGGCTGATGATAGACAGGCCTATGAAGCTACTGCTGGAAAACAGGAAAAGGGCCAGGTGCAGTGGCTTGCCCCTGTAATCCTAGATACTCAGGAGGATGAGATCTGAGGATTCCAGTTTGCAGTCAGCCCATGCAGAAAAGTCCCTGAGGCTCTTGTCTCCAATTAACCACCAGAAAACTGGAAGTGGCCCTGTGGCTCAAAGTGAGCTAGAATGCTAGCCTTAAGCCAAAAAGCTCAGGGACAATGCCCAGGCCTTGAGTTCAAGCCTCATGAACAAAAGAAAAAAGAAAACAGGAAAAGGGGTGCTTACTCCTTTTTTTTGTATTGTCTTTTTGTCCTGTATATTGATTTCAGGAACTCCGAAGTGAAAATAAGACATTTGAATATATGTATTACACATGTCACCCCTAAATTACATTTTAGCTTGCCAGTTTTTGACTTTACAACGTGCAAAGCAGTGACATAGCATAGAAACCATGCTTCAAACCTGGGCTTTTGATATTTCAAAGTAGAGATAACACAGTACTATCCTCTCTCTTGAAGCTTAACAGTGGAAGTGAGCCACAGCTCCCAGCTGTCCCATGATTGAGAGGGATGCCTAGGACACCACAGTGTGGTGTTTGGTTAAATTGTGATGATCAGTAAGTGAGGTAAAGTAACACATTTTCATTTTAGAGTGATTTTAACATCCCAGTCATGGGATGAGGTGCCTCTCTCTAAAGAGATTTTTCAATTTTTTTCTTGTGAAAGGGGAATGACATAACTAATTCAGAAACACTAAATAAGCATTTCTGAATCATTATAGCCACTCATTCAGTGACCATGGCAGGCAGAGCTATTTAGGAATGTTTTTCCTTCTTATAGTCCCTTATTTACAACAAAGGGTTTGCTGAAATAAATTCAACCAAGAATGTGATATATTGTGGTACATCTGTATTGATGACTACCTAACAATCCATCCAAGACTCATGGCTTAAAATAACAATAATGGTCAGGTGCTGGTGTCTCGTGCCTGTAATAGTAGCTACTTAGTAGGCTGAGATTCGAGGATCATGGTTTGGGTGGGAAAGTACATGAGACTCTTATTTCCAATTAACAATCAGAAAGCCAGAAAGCTGAGGCTTAAGTAGTAGAGTGGTAGCGTTGGGCAAAAAATTACAGTATAGTGGCTAGTCTCCCCTAAATCTAATTATGGCTGTCATAGTTTAAAGTAGGCCAGCTTAGCCATTTCTAACTGGAGGTGATGGTTCTTTGTTTAGGCTTAGCTGGAGTGGGCCATGAAGTTGAGTTATCTGCATGTGCCTGGGGGCTTCATGAACTGACATGGCTTTGTTACATGTCCAGAGGTTGGTACTGGCTGCACCTGGTCTCCCCAGAAGTGTAGCCAGATCTCTTTCCATATGGCTCATGCTTCTAAGAGTCAAATGTGGGAGTAGATCGAACTGCCACAGATTGTAATTGTAAGGGGCTCTTGGTTGCTTTTAATCCCAGTTCCATCTATAGAACACCTCTTGTTTATGATCTGGCACAAAGCAAATGATCCTAAAATGTTCATTGTGTTGTTGTCCTGATTATTATTAGCTTTTGTCTCATTAGTGAAGAACATTTTTCTCAGTAAGAATGTAGATGATCTTTAATTTAGATGAAAGAAAGGGTGTTCAAACGTTTGACCAAAACAAATAGGCAGTCCATATCAGATTACTTGAACTTGTATTAAATATGAACATATATTTGAGAATGTCAGGGTGCTTCATAGAAAAATACTTAGTTGAAACATGATTAGTCTTTTGGTTTTCTTTCTTTCTTTTTTTTTTTTTTTGGTGTGTCTGTCTTGGGGTTTGAATTCATGGCCTATCCCTGAGATTTTTTTTATTGTGAAAATACTGTACAGAGGGGTTACAATTACATGGGCAAGATAACGAGTACATTTCTTATCAAGCATTGTAGTCTCCTCCTTTGTTTCCCCTTCCCATCCCTTCCCATCCTCCCCCTAGCCCCCATCCTTCCTGCTCCTTCCCCTCTCCCCCCCCCCGCACCAAAGTTGTAAAGTTCGTTTTCGACATAACGACTTGTACATCTCATTGTTGCAATGGGTCCACCTGTATCCCTATTTAAAC
>NW_012267353.1:125507-129149 GCF_000151885.1 Dipodomys ordii
AACAAACTGACTTAAGAAACCAACCAAGCCACAGGAACACAAGCAGACCAGAGACTCCAACAAGAGGCTGGTTACGGACACAAGGGAGATACAGGATTTTTCCCACCCCTCCCCAAAAAATCAAAAAACTTTTTTTTGTATCTTTTATAAAATTTTTGTTCCTAAAATTATTTTAATCTTTAATTTTTAACTTTTTTGAAAAAAATAGTTTTCTAGTAGCTTTTTTTTTCCTCTTAGAATTTTTATTTTAGGAGTATATGTGTGTGTGCGTTTTTCTTTCTTTTTTTGTTGTTTATTGTTTAGCTCCATTGAACTTCCAAACTTTTTCTTCTTTCTTTCTTATCCTTTTCACCTTTTCTTCTCTTTCGTTCTTTTTTATGTGACTTAACTGTTGTTCTGTGCATCCTCAGATAAACCCGTAGTCGATTATTAGACCTTATCCCCCATTGTGTACACACTTAATCCACAAATTTATTACTCAATTCAAAACCTCTTAGACTTAAATTCCTTAATAGCAGTACTACCTCTTAATACCTATATAATATTTGAAGTATTTTTATTTTTAAGTTTTTCACATCTCCTTTATATCCCTCCCCTTCTCTCATTATATTCACGTTCTTTTCTGAATAGTATGTTTTTGATTCTGCATAATATTTTTAATTATTACTTTTCTACTTTTTCTGGTCACTTTTGGTTCCCTTTCTCTTCCTTCTTTTTTCTCTCTACTTTCATCCTATCCAACCTATCTCCTGCTTTGAGATTAGGACTTAGTTAACTCTCCCTGTGCCTTCTCACATCACTCTATTCCTATTTTTTACCCACATCTCGCCCTAACCCTAATAATTTCTGGTTTTCCAAATTCTTCTTTGTGGTTCATAGCCCATTAATATTTAGTTGTTTGATGTTGAATAGATGTATCTGTGAACTAGATTGTATCTGCAGACTATTGACTGTGCAAACACAGACTTTGGTTGATGCTTGCCTTAAGTTGTGTTCTAGCACAAAACTGGTGTTATTTTCATCCCAAATGGACAGAGTAAGCCGGAAAAACACAAGAAAAATGGCAAGTCCAGGTATCTCAACTCCCATTCATGATAATCAGGAGACAGAACAGATCATGAATAATCCAGAGGAGAGTTCCCAAATAGCTCTACAAACACTGCTGGCAAACATGGTAAATGAAAAAATTGAAAACATACAAAGGAATCTGTATGAGCATGATAGGGAGAGAGAGGGGAGGCAATCCAAAGGTTTCTACAGGAATATCATGAGCATGAGGAAGCTACTCAAAAACTGATACAGGATTTGCATGAGCAGCTTGAGAATACTCAAACAGAAAGGCAGGAATGGTGTGAGCAGGCTGAGAACACTCAGAAGTACAGGAACGGCATGAACGTGAGGAAGCTAATCAAAGAGTAATACAGGAATTGAGAGAGCAGGATGAGAATACGGAAAGATCACTAAAGGAATTCATGGAATCCATTAACAAACAGCTGAAGGAAGTCAGGGAGACCACAAAGGGAATGCTGAATGGAACCCAACAGAAGGAATGGGAGTCCAAGGAAACCATAACCAATCAACTAAGTGATTTGAGAATAAACACTGAACACCAAATTAAGGAAGTAAAGAAGTTCATACAAGATCTAAAACAAAGCTTCAACAAAGAATTTGAAGCCATCAAAGCTGACCAACTAGAAGGAAAAGAAATAAAATACAAAGTAGAAAGTCATGACAGCAGGTTAGACCATGCAGAATATCGAATCTCAGGAATTGAAGACAGCCTAGATATTATAGAGAAAGAACATACAACCATCCAAGACAAGTCCAAGAAATATGATAGATCTATCCAACACTTAGAAGACACCATCAGAAGGCCTAATCTAAGGATAATGGATGTAAAGGAGCACCTAGAAACAGAAGTTAATGGTCTAGGAAATTTGTTTAACAGGATCCTAGCAGAGAACTTCCCAAACCTGCAAAAAGATAGGCCTATTCAATAAAAAAGCTTTTAGAACTGTAAATAGACCCGACAAAAATAGGACATCCCACCATCACATTATAATCTACACCGATCAATTCAGACCAAGGAAAACATCCTTAAAGTTTTCAAGGAGAAAAGATTAATCACCTATAAAAGGAAACCAATTAGAATCACCTCAGATTTCTCAGCAGAGACAATCAAAGCAAGAAGAGCCTGGAATGATGTATGCCATGCCCTAAAAACAAACAACTATCAACCAAGAATAATGTACCCAGCTAAACTCTCCTTCATAACTAAAGGCCAAATAAAAACCTTCCACAGCAAAGAAAAATTGAAACAATACATCTCCACCAAACCAGCCCTACAAAAGATTCTTAAAATGTCCTACACGTGAA
Source organism: Dipodomys ordii (assembly GCF_000151885.1). Classification (NCBI taxonomy): domain Eukaryota; kingdom Metazoa; phylum Chordata; class Mammalia; order Rodentia; family Heteromyidae; genus Dipodomys; species Dipodomys ordii. Next base: position 127,884 of record NW_012267353.1, read on the forward strand.
AATCAACAAGACCACAATAAAGGCCAAGAAACTGCACCCAAACTGAGAATCCAAGAACCATAGGGAGAATCCAGTTTTCACACCCTCCATGAAGGTGGATAACATGGCAGGAACTCCCAAATACCTCTCAGTTCTATCTATCAACATTAACGGACTTAACTCTCCAATTAAGAGACATAGACTGTCTAGTTGGATTAAAAAACAAGACCCTTCTATCTGCTGCCTGCAGGATTCACATCTTGCCCGTAAAAACAAACACATTTTCAATGTTAAAGGCTGGAACAAAATCTACCAAGCAAACGGCCCCCATAAACAGGCGGGAGTTGCAATCCTAATATCAGATAAAATAGACTTCAAATTAAAATTGGTGAGAAGAGATAAAGAAGGTCACCACATACTAATTAAGGGATCTCTCATTCAAGAGGATACTACAATTCTAAATATCTATTCGCCAAACAATGGAGCACCCAAATTTATCCAAGAAACACTACTTTCCCTCAAATTCCACATAGATCCGAAGACATTCATTGTTAGGCATTTTAACACACCACTATCCCAGCTAGATAGATCAACTTGGAAAAAACTCAAGAGAGAAACCAAAACCACAGATCTAAACAACTGCATAGATCAAATCGATTTAACAGATATCTACAGAATATTTCACCCAGTGGCATCAGAATACACGTACTTCTCAGCTGCACATGGAACATTTTCTAAAATAGACCACATTTTTGGCCACAAAGCAAGCTTGTCCAAATTCAGAAACATCGAAGTTATACCTTGCATTGTCTCAGACCACAAGAGAATAAAATTAGAACTCAACATCAAAAGCCACCAAAGAAAGTCTGGTAACACATGGAGGCTGAACAACACTCTGCTGAATCACAAGTGGGTCATGGAAGAGATTAGAAAAGAAATTCAAATGTTCATGCTATTCAACAAAAATGAGCACACAAATTACCAGCTCCTCTAGCACACAGCAAAGGCAGTACTCAGAGGCCAGCTTATAGCTCTGAGCCACTACATCAGCAAATAGGAGAGATCTGAAACCAACAATTTAATGAGACATCTGAACCTCCTTGAAAAAGAGCAGCAAGATAAACCCCAATCCGGTAGACAGAAAGAAATAATTAAAATTAAATCAGAATTAAATGAATTAGAATCCAAAACTATAGAAAGAATCAACAAAACAAAGAGTTGGTTCTTAGAAAAAATTAACAAAATTGATAGACCCTTAGCAAATCTTATCAGAAAAAGAAGAGAACA
>NW_012267353.1:130994-157559 GCF_000151885.1 Dipodomys ordii
ATACACATCTTAGGGTTCATTTCCCTAACATCACCTTATCTGACCTTTTCTGCTTGACTCAGACATATACTAGATATTGCAAATAAGGGAAACCATGGCACTTATGTTTCTTTGGACTTGGCTTACTTCACTTAATATAATTTTAGAAACAAAGAACTTCCACTGATCTGGCCGAACTACTACTAAATATCCCCATGCTGTTGACCCCATGTATGGTGTATATGTGTATACCGTTATATGTTATAGACCGTGACAGACAATTTACTCCAGGAGTTAGAATGAGCTTGTGACTTTAAATGAGCATCATTGTTCCACAATACTGTGAAATTTGGGAAATTGTGTAATCACTTAATCACAATTAAAAAAAAAGAACCTTGGGGAAGGTAGGGAGGGAAGGGATAGTAGGGGGAAAGCAATGGAGGGGGTAACAATGCTCAATAGGAAGTGTACTCATTACCTTACTCATGTAACTGTAACCCTCTGTATAGTATCTTTGCAATAAAAAATTAAAAAATAAAAATAAATATGTTAGAAACAATAGTAAAAAGAAAAACCATTTGAGTCCTTATCTTGGGGTTCATTTCGCCTAACATCAACTTGTTTGAGCGTTTCTGCTTGTCTCAGATATTTACTAGTTATTGCAAATAAGGGAAGCCAGGGGGCCTATGTTTTTTTGGTGCTTTCTCCCATAGGACAATATCTGCTTATTGGAAACATCCGCTTCTCTTTCCTCCAACGTGAGTATTCATGAGTAGAACTTTTAGGCATTCACTGAGTTCATCTGGCTGAGTAATTGAACCTTATCTTATTGCACAGTATTGAAGATTTGAGAACAAGACTTCCATTTTCTTTAACATGACCTATGTCCATGCATATGTATGGATGCTGACTGGAAAATGAGCTTCTAAATAGTCCCCGGTTGGAGTTAGCCAAATGACCTTTACTGGACACACTGAGAGGGTGTTTCTGAGCCATCAAAACATAACAGCATTTCTCTGCTTTCAATGCTTCTTTGGAAGAAGTCCAGCTTCTTGGACCTGGTAGGCCCACAGGTGATCCTGGTTAATAACTGCTTCTGAATTCTAACTGGTTTCTCCCACACCCTTGAATTTTGGCAAAATAACTCAGTTTGACATGATAAACATCGCAGAGCTCTGCAGTGGCTATAAGCATTCAGACAAGGATTTAGGTTTGATTTTCCCCATAGGACAATACATGCTTACTGGGAATATCAGCTTCTGCTTCCTACAACTTGTCTATTGGATACTAGAGCTTTTAGGCATTCACACATTTCAACCTACTGAATAATTTGAACCTTGCCTCATTGCACAGTGCTGAAGGCTTGAGAACAAGACTTCTGTTTTCTTTGATGGGACCTATGTCTATACATGTGTATGGACACAGCCTGGAAATATCAACTTCTAAATAGTCCCCGGTTGCTGTTAGCCAAATGACCTCTGCTGGGCACACTGAGAATGTGTTTCTGAGCATGGAAATATAACAGCATTTCTCTCCTTTCAATAGGAAGAATGGCAGATTCTTGGACCCAATAAGCCCACAGGTGCTTCCGGTTATTATCTGCTTCTAAATTCTACGTGGTCTCTTCTACTAACTTGAAGTTTGGCAAAGCAATTCAATTTGAATTGCTGAATAATTGGAGTTAGAGAGCTCTGCAGATGAGGGATTCAGGTTTTCTTTTCCCCATAGGAGTATACCTTCTTATTGGAAACATCTGCTTTTCCTTCCTGCAAAGTGGATATTCGTGAGTAGAGCTTTTAGGCATTCACTCAGTTCACCCTAGTGAGTAAGTTGAACCTCGCCTTATTGCACAGTGTTGAAGATTTAAAATGACACCTCAGTTTTCCTTGAGTGGACTATTGTCCATAAATATGTGTGGACAGGACTGGAAATATCAGCTTCTAAATACTCCACGGTTGCGGTTAGCCAAATGACCTCTGCCAGGCACACTGAGAATGTGTTTCTGAACCATGGCAACATAACAGCATTTCTCTGTTTTCAAGGGTTCTTAGGAAGAATGGCACATTCTTGGATGTGGTAGGCACATAGGTACTTGCGGTTAATATCTGCTTCTGAATTCTATGTGGTTTTTCCTACACACTTGAAGTTTAGCAAAGCAACTCAGTTTAAATTGCTGAACAATTGGAGTTGCAGAGCTCTGCAGTGGTTGCAAGCGTTCAGACGATGCATTCAGGTTTGTTTGTTTTTCCCCATAGGACAATACATGCTTATTGGGAATATCTGCTTCTGGTTCCTCCAACTTGTCTATTGGTGAGTAGAGCTTTTAGACATTCACTCATTTCAACCTGAGTAATTTGAACCTCATTTTATTACACTGCTGAAGATTTGAGAGCAAGACTTCCGTTTTCTTGGATGCGACCTATGTCCATACATAGAAATGGATGCCGACTGGAAATATAAGCTTCTAAATAATTCCTCTGTTGTTAACCGAATAACCTCTGCCGGACATGCTGAGAATGTGTTTATGAGTCACGGCAACATGACAGCATATCCCTGCTTAAAATGTTTCTTCGGAAGAATTGCAGATTCTTGGACATGATGGGGTCACAGGTGCTCCCTGTTAATATCTTCTTTTGAATTCTACCTGATTTCTTCTATACACTCAAAGCTTGGCAAAGCAATTTAGTTTGAATTGCTGAACAATTGGAGTTGCAGAGTTCTGCAGCGGTTGCAAGCATTCAGACGAGGAATGCAGGTTTTCTCTTTCCCACAGGATGATACATGCTTATTGAGAATGTCTGTTTCTTGGGCCTACAACGTGCCTGTTGATGAGTATAGCTTTCAGGAATAAATCATTTCAAACTGCGGAGTAAGTTGAACCTGACTTATTGCACTGTGTTGAAGATTTGAGAACAAGACTTTCATTTTCTTTCACAGACTGATGTCAATACATATGTATGGACCATGGAAATATCAGCTTCTAAATCCTCCACCGTTGCTGTTAGCCAAAAGGACCTCTGGTGGAAACATTGAGAATGAGTTTCTGAGCCATTGCAACATAACAGCATTTCTCTGCTTTCAATACTTCTTAGGAAGAATAGGAGATTCTTGGACCTGGTAGGCCAAAGGTGCTTCCGGTTAATATCTACTTCTGAATACTGCAGCATTTCTTCTACACGTTTGAAGTTTGGCAATGCAATTCAGTTTGGATTGCTGAACAGTTGTAGTTGCAGAGCTCTGCAGCAGTTCCAAGCATTCAAATGAGGCATTCAACTTTGTTCTTCCCCATAGAACTATGCCTGCTTATTGGAAACAACTGCATCTTGATATTGCAATGTGGGTATTCGTGAGTAGAACTTTTAGGCATTCATTGAGTTCATCCTGTTGAGTAACTGAACCTCATCTTATTGCACAATGTTGAAGATTTGAGAACAAGACTTCCGATTTCTTTGACCTATGTCCAAACATATGTATGGACGTGGACTGGAAATATCAGCTTCTAAATAGTCCCCATTTGGTGTTAGCCAAATGACCTCTGTTTACCACACTGTGAATGTGTTTCTGAGCCATGGCAACATAACACCATTTCTCTGCTTTCAACACTTCTTAGGCAGATTCTTGGACTCAGTGGGCCCAAAGGTGCTCCTGGTTAATATCTGCTTCTGAATTCTACGTGGTTTCTCCTACACGCTTAAAATTTGGCAAAGCAACTGAGTTTGAGTTGATGAACAATTGGAGTTGCAGAGCTCTGTAGTGGTTGCAAGCGTTCATATGAGACATTCAGATTTGCTTTTCCCCATAGCACAATACATGCTTATTAAGGTTATCCACTTCTGGTTCCTAACGCTTGTCTATTGGTGAGTATAACACATAGGCATTCACTCATTTCAAACTGCTGAGTAATTTGAACCTCGCCTTATTGCACCGTGTTGAAGATTTGAGAACAAGACTACCGCTTTCTTTCACCTACTTATGTCTATACATATGTATCTACGGGGACTGAACATATCAGCTTCTAAATTCTCCAAGGTTGTTGTTATCCAAATGACCTCTTCTGGGTACACTGTGAATGAGTTTCTGAGCCATGCAACATGACAGCATTTCCCTGCTTACAATGTTTACTGGGAAGAAATGCAGACTTTGAGTTCATCCCGTTGAGTAATTGAACCTCGTCTTATTGCACAGTATTGAAGATTTGAGAACAAGACTTCAATTTTCTTTGACGCGATCTATGTCCATATATGTGTATGGGCGCTGACTGGAAATATCAGCTTGTAAATACTCTAAGGTTGGTGTTAGCCAAATGACCTCTGCTGGGCACACTGAGAATGTGTTTCTGAACCATGGCAACATAACAACATTTTTATGCTTTCAATGGTTCTTAGGAAGAATGGCAGATTCTTGGACGCGGTAGGCCCACTGCTTCTGAATTCTAGGTGGTTTCTTCTACATGCTCAAAGTTTGGCGAAACAATTCTGTTTGAAATGCTCAACAGTTGGAGTTGCAGAGCTCTGCAGCCATTGCAAATGTTCAGACGAGACATTCAAGTTTGTTCTTCACCATAGGATGATATATGCTTATTGGGAACCTATGCTTCTTGATCGGCATCATGGGTATTTGTGAGTAGAGCTTTTAGGCAGTCACTCAGTTCACCCTCAGTTCAACCTTGCCTTATTGCACAGGGTTGAAGATTTGAAATCAACCCTTCTGTTTTCTGTGAGTTGACCTATGTCCATACATATGTATGGACTAGGACTGGAAATATCAAGTTCTAAATATTCCACCATTGTTGTTATCTGAAGACTTCTGCTGGGCACACTAAGAATGAGTTTCTGAGCCATGGCAACATGACCACATTTCTCTGCTTTCAATGCTTCTTTATAAGAATCGCAGATTTTTGGACCCCCATCACCACAGGTGCTCCAGGTTAATATATGCTTCAGAATTCTAGGTACTTAAGTCGTTATGTCGAAAACGAACTTTACCACTTTGGTGTGGTGGGGGGGAGGGGAAACAGGGGGGATTGTGTGGGGGAGCAGGGGGAGGATGGGGAGGGAGGGGAAGGAGAAACAAAGGAGGAGGCTACAATGCTTGATAAGAAATGTACTCATTATCTTGCCCATGTAATTGTAACCCCTCTGTACAGTATTTTCACAATAAAAAAAAAGAAATGTAAAAAAAAAAAGAATTCTAGGTACTTTTTTCTACCCACTCAAAGTTTGGCAAAGCAACTCAATTTGAGTTGCTGAACAATTGGATTTGCAGAGCTCTGCACCAGTTGCAAGTATTCAGATGAGATATTCAGATTTCCTTTTCCCCATAGGACAATATATGCTTATTGGGAATATCCACTTCTGTTTCCTACAACTTGTTTATTGGTGAGTAAAGTTTTAGGCATTTACTCCTTTTAACCTGCTGAGTAATTTGAACCTTGCCTTATTACACTGTGTAGGAGATTTGAGAACAAGACTCCTGTTTTCCTTGACGTGACCTATGTCCATATACATGGATGCTGACTGGAAATTTCACCTTCTAAATATTCCACCATTGTTATTAGCCAAATGACCTCTGCCGGGCACACTGAAAATGAGTTTCTGAGCCATTGCAACATAACAGCATTTCTCTGCTTTCAAGGCTTCTTAAGAAGAATTGCAGATTCTTGGACCAGGTAGGCCACAGGGGCTCTCGGTTAATATTGGCTTCTGAATACTACTGCATTTCTTCTACACTTTTGAAGTCTGGCAAAGCTATTCAGTTTGAATTGCTGAACAATTGGAGTTGCAGAGCTCTGCAATTCATCCAAGTATTTAGACGAGGCATTCAGTTTTGTTTTTCCCCATAGGAAGATATTTGCTTATTGGAAACATCTGCTTCTCGTTCCTGCAAGATGGATATTCGTGAGTCGAGCTTTTAGGCATTCACTCAGTTCACCCTGCTGAGTAATTTTAACCTCGCCTTATTGTACAGGGTTGAAAATTTGAAAACAACATTTCCGTTTTCTTTGATTCGGCCTATGTCCGTACATATGTATGGACAAGGACTGAAAATATCAGCTTCAAAATACTCCATGGTTGGGGTTAGCCAAATGACCTCTGCCGGGCACACTGAGAATGTGTTTCTTAACCATGGCAACATGACAGCATTTTTCTGCTTTCAATGTTTCCTAGGAAGAATTCCACATTCTTGGACCTGATCAGCCCACAGGTATTCCCCTTTAATATCTGCTTCTGAATTCTAGGTGGTTTCCTCTACAAACTCAAAGTGTGGCAAAGCAATTCAGTTTGAATTGCTGAACAGTTGAAGTTGCAGAGCTCTGCAGCCATTCAAGTGTTTAGAGGATACATTCAGGCTTGCTCTTCACCATAGGACCATACAAGCTTATTGGGAAGATCCGTTTTTGTTCCTAAAACATGGCTGTTGGTGAGTAGACCATTTAGGAGTTAACTCATTTAAAACTGCAGAGTGAGTCGAACCTCAAATTAATGCACTGTGTTGAAGATTTGAAAACAAGATTTCCGTATTCTTTCACTGACCTATGTTCATATATATGTATGGGCATGGGCTAGAAATATGACCTTCTAAATACTCCAAAGTTGGGCTTAGCCAAATGACCTCTTCAGGGCACACTGAGAATGACTTTCTGAGCCAGGGCAACATAAGATCATTTCCCTGCTTACAATGCTTATTAGGAAGAAATCCAGGTTCTTGGACAGGTGCTACCAGTTAATTTCTGCTTCTGAATTCTACATGCTTGAAGTTTTGCAAAGCTATTCAGTTCCAGTTGTTGAACAACAGGAGTTGCAGAGCTCTGCAGCTGTTTCAAGCATTCAGAAGAGGCATTCAGGTTTGTTTTTTGCCATAGGACAATACATGCTTATTGGGAATATCCACTTCTGGTTCCTCCACATGTCTATTGGTGAGTAGAGCTTTTAGACATTCACTCAGTTCACCCTGCTGAGTAAGATGAACCTCGCCTTTTTGCACAGTGTTGAAGATTTGAAAACAACACTTCCTTTTTCTTTGACGAGACCTATGTCCATACATATGTATGGACAAGGAGTAGAAATATCAGCTTCTAAATAGTCCTCAATTGGTATTAGCTAAATGACCTCTGCTGGGCACACCGAGAATGAGTTTTTCAGTAATGGCAACATGGCAGCATTTCTCTGCTTTCAATTGTTCTTAGAAAGAATTCCAGATTCTTGGACCCAGTAGGCCCACAGGTGCTCCCAGTTAATATCTGCTTCTGAATTCTACCTGGTTTCTTCTACCCACTTGAAGTTTGGCAAAGCAATTCAATTTGAATTGCTGAACAATTGGAATTGCAGAGCTCTGTTGTGGTTGCAAGCGTTCAGATGAGGCATTCAGATTTGCTTTTCCCCTTAGGAGGATACCTGTTTATTGGAAACATCTGCTTCTCATTCCTGACATGTGGGTGTGGAGAGCTGCGGGAGCCGTGAAAGACGGCACGGCCGTAAGGCGCGGCTGCAAAAATGGCGTGACCGCATGGCGCAGCTGCGACCAAAGGTGGCGCTGGCTCCCGCCTTCTGTCTTCCTGGTGACGAGTGCTCTCTGTAAGAAAAACAACTCCTTATATGGCTATGACTTGGCTCCTAGTTTGCTTCCGTGTTTGCGACCCTATCAGTATATGCCACGTGGCGCTTCGGGATTGGCCATCCAGGAGGCTTATAACCGGAGCGCGGGTGTGGGGGAGCAGAAGTGGGAAGAAGCGGGCAGAAGCAAGCGGGAGAGAAGCTTGTAGACAAGGTCCCTGAATAAACTGCATTGAGAAGAATCCCGGGTCGCGTCTTCCTTGCTGGTTGAGGTGGTCGCGGCAGCTGGTGGCCCATACGGGGATTCAGAACTCTCTGCTGTCAGGGTGGTGCACCGGTAAGTTCCCAGGAAAAGGGGGAATCTGAGACAAGAGCGGGGGTAAGTTCCCAGGTGAAGTGGGAATCCGCGATTAAAGCGGGCATAATACGGGGCTCTTCTCTGTAGATAAAAGAGAGAGTGGAAACCCAGGAAGAAATAAAATACAGGCCTAAAGTGAAAGTAACAAAAAATAAAATTTTTAATAACTGAGATGGGCGCCATGACGTCACATCCAATTTTTCTGGCCCTGGAAGAGCTACTACGCTCAAAAGGACTAAAGTTAAAGAAGGGTACTTTACAGAGGTTCCTTGATGAATGCAACATTGTAGCTCCTTGGTTCATAGTGTCCAGGAGCCTTACAATAGCCTCATGGGACAAATTAGGGAGGGATTTGGACTTTGCCTATGAACAGGGCACATTAAAGGCAGGAGTCCACCCCATTTGGAGATTGATTAGTGGCTGCCTGGAGGATCAGAGCTGCTGTGAGGTTATAGAAAATGGACAGTCAGCACTGGAGCAGTTACAGGAGGAGAGGTCAGAGAAGGCGATCAGTGAAAAGGGAGACAGTGAACAGGGCAAAAGGGGGCGACTATACCCAGATCTGTCCGAGCTAAAATCGGAAAGAGGGAGTTCCAGCGAGTTAGAGGAGGAAGAAGTGAGAGCACTTATTCAACAGATGAAAAGGAGCCATATAAAACAAGGGGAACGTAAATTAAGCCAACCTGCACTTAGTGAGGAGGTAGAAAGAACTTCCGGTCAGACCCCTTTAGCTCCTCCTCCATATCAACATGGAGCCAATGGGCACACGTTTTGCCTGGACACTTGGCGAACTGCTCGAGCAGAACTCGCCTTCCCAGTTTTTCAAGACAATAATTAACAGAGATTCCATGAGCCTCTAGAATTTAAAGTAATTAAGTCCCTGGCTGAGTCTGTTCAGACATATGGGATTACAGCCTCTTTTACCATGGCTCAAGTGGAAGCTATAAAGAGATACTGCATGACCCCCTCTGATTGGGCGAGCCTAGCACGGGCATGTTTGAGTCCAGGCCAATACTTGGATTGGAGGGCATTTATGCTGGAATTTTGTAATGACCAGGCAGCCATCAATCAAGCAAATGGACACCAGGCTTGGGACAGAGACATGCTCCTAGGACAAGGTCGCTTTGCTAATGCTCAGACAGGATATCCCCCTGAAGTGTATCAACAGATAAATGATGTTTGCATTAAGGTGTGGAAATCACTACCAAATAAGGGGGAAGTTAGCGGCAATCTCACCAAGATTCTGCAGGGGGCTACCGAGCCTTTTTCAGATTTTGTGGCCAGAATGGTGGAAGCAGCAGGCAGAATTTTTGGGGATTCTGACATGGCTATGCCTCTTATAAAATGATTAATCTATGAGTAATGCACCAAAGAATGCAAAGCCGCCATTACCCTGTATAAACATAGAGGGTTGGAGGCATGGATGAAAGTGTGCAGGGAGCTGCACACTTTCTAACTAATGCAGGCCTTGCTGCCGCAATACTCCAGTATTCAAATAGGTGGGGGGGGGGGAACTCTGGAGTGACATCTGGAGTATGTTTTAAGTGTGGTAAGGCTGGTCATTTTAAGAGAGATTGCCCAGAGAGAAAAGGAACCGGAAGGGCTGGAGGAGTTATAACGGGCAAACAGCCAGGGCTGTGCCCCAGATGTAAGAAAGGAAAGCATTGGGCCAATGAATGTAGATCGGTCAAAGATGTTAACGGCCAGCCCTTGGGCCCCATCACGCAGCCAAAAAACGGGCAGAGGGGCCCCCGTCCCCAGGGCCCACAAATGTATGGGGCAATGGAGAGCCCAAACGAGGAAATTTCCCAAGAAGGATGGCCTACCCTGAGGCATCCCAAGAATCGCGGAGAGCCACTACAGGCTCGGCGGGACTGGACCTCCGCGCCACCACCAGACTCGTACTAACCCCACAAATGGGCATTCAGTTAATAGAGTCAGATTTTCAAGGTCCTCCAGAACGGGGCACAGTGGGGTTACTACTTGGCTGGTCTTCCGTTACTCTTAGAGGGCTTAAAACTCACCCAGGAGTTATTGACCCAGATTATACAGGTATAGTTAAAATCATGGTAGAAGCTCCAAAAGGCATTGTAGCAATTTCCCCTGGAGACAGAATTGCCCAATTGTTACTCCTGCCTAGCCTACATGAAAAATTTCCTGCCATACAGTCTGAGAGAGGTAAAAAGGGTTTTGGCTCCTCCGGAATTGAGTCGGTGTACCTAGCCCTAGATTTAGACCAGAGACCTATGCTTGAACTGGAGATTGAAGGAAAAAGGATTATAGGACTGTTAGACACAGGGGCCGATCGTAGCGTTATTGCAAAAAAGGATTGGCTGAGAGGGTGGCCATTACAGGCCTCAGAACAAACCCTGAGAGGGTTGGGCTATGCCAAAGCCCCTGACATAAGTGCAAGACCCCTCAACTGGAAGGATGGAGAGGGACACTCTGGAAACATCCAGCCTTATGTTTTAGAATTGCCTGTCTCCCTGTGGGGTCGAGATTTACTAAAAGAGATGGGGTTTTGCCTTAGTAATGAATATTCTCCTACCTCAAAGGAAATGATGTTACAAATGGGCTACTGCCCAGGGCAAGGACTGGGAAAAAACTTGCAAGGCTGTAAAGAGCCTATTGATGTCCACCAAAAACTTGATAGACATGGGCTGGGTTTTTCATAGGGACCGCTGAGAATCAAGTTCCCATTACCTGGAAGACGGAGGAACCGGTATGGGTAGCTCAGTGGCCTCTATCCTCTGAAAAGCTTTTAGCCGCTCATAAACTGGTAGAAGAACAAGTAGCCCTGGGCCATGTGAGACCCTCAGTTTCACCATGGAATACTCCAATATTTGGGATAAAAAAAGTCGGGTAAATGGCGATTACTTCATGATTTGCGTGCCATAAACACACAAATGCAAATTATGGGCCCTGTACAAAGAGGGTTACCTTTGCTTTCCGCACTCCCTGCCCATTGGCCTATTATGGTAATAGATATAAAAGATTGTTTCTTTTCTATCCCCTTGCATTCTCTCTTGTAACCATGAGGAACCTGACCAAAGATATGAGTGGGTCGTGCTGCCTCAGGGTATGGCCAACAGCCCCACTATGTGTCAGCTGTTTGTCGGCAGGGCTATAGCTCCTGTTAAAGAACGGCATCCTAAACTCAGGGTGGTCCATTATATGGATGACATTTTGATAGCTCATAAGGAAGAAGCTGGGTTACAAAAGGCCTATGCAGAATTGGTTTTTGCCTTAAGGGAACAGGGTCTTTATCCAGCACCAGAAAAAATACAAACAGGCAGAGTGGTGGAGTACCTGGGAGCTAAGATACATCCCAGGTCGATCATGCCCCAAAAATTGACCCTGAGAAAAGATAACTTAAAGACTTTAAATGATTTTCAAAAATTGTTGGGGGATATTAATTGGATAAGGGGGTATTTGAAATTGCCAAATTATGAATTAAAACCCTTATTTGATATGTTAAAAGGAGATATAGATTTAAACTCCCCACAAGACCTGACTGAGAGGCCCGATTTGCTCTCAAAAGGGTGGAGGAGGCTTTAAGTGCTGCCTGTTTAAACAGGCTACAAGATGGCCAACCCTTTGATTTATGCATTCTTCCCACTGAGACCCAACCAACTGGGGTACTTTGGCAAGAGGGGCCGTTGATGTGGTTACACTCTCATGTTTCCCCCGGAAAGGCGCTGGAGTATTACCCTGAGGCGGTAGCGGGCTTAGCTCTGCAAGGAGTTCAACAGAGTTTACAATTTTTTGGATTTTATCCGCACTCCATCATTGTTCCCTACAATGCCTACCAAGTTCAGACTTTATGTGCCACTATTGATAATTGGTCCATTTTGAGATGCATGTTTCCAGGAGATATTGATAATCATTTGCCCAAAGACCCCCTACTGAGATTTGTAAAGGAACATCCAGTGATTTTTCCAAAGGTAACTGCCCAAAAGCCTATTGGAGGGGTTATAAATATTTTTACGGATGGTTCCAAAACGGGATGCGGGGTATACGTCGCAGGTAACCAAGACCCCGTCCAGCATCAGTTTGTCCCTGGTAACCCACAGATTGTTGAGTTGATGATTGTAATTGAAGTATTTAAAGCTTTCCCCTGTCCCTTTAATTTAATATCAGATTCAGCCTATGTAATAAATGCTTTAAAGATATTGGAAGCGGTTGGTACAGTAAAGGCTACCAGTTCTGTTCTAGCTCCCTTTACCTTGCTACAATCCCTTATATGGCAACGCAAGGAACCCTTTTTTCCAATGCATATTCGAGCACATACGGGCCTCCCAGGACCACTGACAAAGGGTAATGCCCTGGCTGATGCACACACTCATGCTGAGTGGGCGCTCCATGCTTCTTCTGTTGACTTAGCAAAAGATTTTCATGCCAAATTTCATGTAAACGGCAGGACTTTACAAAGCCGCTTTTCCCTTTCTAGAGCGAATGCACGTCAAATGGTAAAGGAGTGTCCCCGATGTATTATTTACCATAAGCCCCCTACGTTTGGAGTTAATCCACGGGTGTTATACTTGCCACCCCCTGTCAGGGGAAAAGGCTACTGATGTAATATCTCACTGCCTGGAAGTGTGGGCTGCCTGGGGAATGCCAAAACAGCTAAAAACTGATAATGGTCTGGCCTATACTGGGCAGCGCTTTGTTTCCTTTTGCACTCAAATGGGTGTTACCCTGGTGCATGGACTGCCCTATAACCCTCAAGGACAAGGAATTGTGGAAAGAGCTTATCGTACTATCAAGGAAATGTTAATAAAACAAAAAGGGGGAGCTGGACCCCTGATGGCTACAGCAAGACAAAGAATAGCCATGACACTTTTCACCCTAAATTTTTTGAATTTGGATAACGCTGGTTGCTCAGCGGCGGATAGGCATAACTGTTCCACTCCTTCGGCCTTAGGATCGGCTTTGTGGAAGGATGTGCTCATGGGCCTCTGGAATGGGCCTGACCCCGTGCTGGTATGGGCACGAGGATCTGTTTGTGTTTTTCCTCAGAATCGTTCAGATCCAGTGTGGGTGCCCGAACGACTCGTGCGGCGAGTCCAAGATGAACGGAACACGGAAGAAACAAAAGATTTCATTGCTGATCATACAGCTCCTGATGATCCAACAGGAGCAGACGGTAGCGAGATGGGGGATACTGTCTGCATTCCCGAGGCCCATGCCCATGAGACATGACGCCTCTCTTTTCCCTAGATTTTTCACTACAAATAAGACTCTTAACCTTCCCTTTTACCCAGAGGATAAACAAATAGCAGGGATAGGTGAAGCTAGAAATATCAGCTTGATGGGCACGCTATGCTTTTGCTTAAGTGATGTGACCCTTAATGGTAGTTGCATGGCCTTGACTGGTTCCCCGGCTGCTTATTTTAGATATTGGTATGGGAATCCGGGATCAACTGAGGTTTGGGCAAATGCTACTGGATTGGTTGGTACTGTCTTAGGCAGATATTATGAAAGCTTAAAGTTAAGTACTGACCCGTGGATTGTAAAACAACCTAAATGGGCCCCTTTTTGCTTGCCTGACCTTATGGGGGAGGCTTGGCCTTGGACAGGTTGCCAATCATGATGCGCTGTTTGGGCTGATGAGTCTGAGCGTTTTTCATTCTCCCCTAGTGTTTTGTCCAATGCTAGTTTACGATTTAGAGTTGGAATTAATCCCTTTAATAATTGGCTGTTATGTGGTCTTAATGGAAGTTGCTTGCAGGCCGAACCTATAGTTATGCTGCAAGGAGGTCACTTCCCCTTTTGTGTTTTTGGTAATTAACAACACCTTTGTATGCTCAGATGATGTATGTGCTTGCACTAATGAAACCTGCTATTATGCTACCTGCTGCAGTTCTCAGTATCTGTTAGCTATAGTTGCACGCATCCCACATTGGGTGCCTGTGCCAGTAGATGCTTCTCAAGCTGTAACCTTGTTTAGGCATAAGAGAGATTTTGGCATCACTGCGGCCATTGTAACTACTATAGCTGTGGCTGCTGCGGGTGCGACGGCTGCCGCTGTCGCCATGTCACATACTGTGCAGACGGCTCAGACTTTAAATAACTTGTCGGCTACTACAGCCAGAGCTCTGGATTTACAAGCGGCCAATGCACAATTAAAAGAAGGACTGATGCTGTTAAATCAAAGGGTTGACCTTGTGCAGGAGCAGGTTGATATCCTGTGGCAGTTGGCTCAGCTGGGATGTGTTAAAAAATATGAAGGGCTTTGTATTACTGCTATTCAGTATTATAACTATACCCAAGCAGCAAATTTGTCTAAACAACTGTCAAGTTATCTTTTAGGCAACTGGACGGGAGAATTCGACCAATTGATGTTGCAGCTATGATCAGCTATTGTCGCGATAAACTCTACCCGGATGGATGATGCCCTGCTACAAGATGTTTCCTCCTGGATTTTGACAGCTGTGGATCATTTGAAGGAGTGGGCGGGAATGGGCTCACTTATTGGTATCCTGGCATTGGTGATCTTGCTGTGCCTGTGGTGCATATGCCAGATTAGGAGCTCGCAGCGCAGGAGTATGGCTATGGTGGTCCAGGCCTTCACTGCCATTGAGGCCAGACAGTCCCCCTACGCGTGGCTTGCCACGTTAAAGGAATAGCACAGGGTGCGAGGCAAATGCACTGCACTTGGGAATCACTCCTTGGCATGAGCCCAAGAAGAGCATGTTGGGTTGCAAGTGGGTTGATGCCCAAGATCCCACCTCTGCAAAAAAGGCATCGGACGGGCCTGATCATCACTGGGGAAGGCGCCCCTCAGGCGAAGACCAGTACAAGGTCCTCTCATTAATGTTTTAGACAGAGGCCCAACCTCTACTCTTACCTGTTGCTTAATAAAACAAAAAAGGAGGAGCTGTGGAGAGCTGCGGGAGCCGTGATCAAAGACGGCGTGGCCGTAAGGCGCGGCCGCAAAAATGGCGCGGCCGCAAAAATGGCGCGGCCGCATGGCGCGGCTGCGACCAAAGATGGCGCTGGCTCCCACTTTCCGTCCTTATATGGCTATGACTTGGCTCCTAGTTTGCTTCCGTGTTTGCGACCCTATCAGTATATGCCACGTGGCGCTTCGGGATTGGCCATCCAGGAGGCTTATAACTGGAGCGCGGGTGCGGGGGAGCAGAAGCGGGAAGAAGCGGGCAGAAGCAAGCGGGAGAGAAGCTTGTAGACAAGGTTCCTGAATAAACCGCATTGAGAAGAATCCCGGGTCGTGTCTTCCTTGCTGGTCGAGGTGGTTGCGACATGTGGGAATTAGTGAGTAGAGCTGAATTCACTGAATTCCCACTGCTCAGTAAGTTGAACCTCGACTTACTACACTATGTTCAAGATTTGAGAACAAAACTTTCATTTAATTTCACCGACTTATGTCCATACCTATATATGGAGGCTGACTGGAAATATCAGCTTCTATATACTCCATGGTTGGAGTTAGCCAAATAGCCTCCATCGGACACACTGAGAATGTGTTTCTGAACAATGACAACATAACAGCATTTCTCTGCTTTTAATGCTTCTTAGGAAGAATGGCAGATTCTTGGATGTAGTAGGCCCACAGGTGCTCCTGGTTAATATCTGCTTCTGAATTCTATGAGATTTTTTTTCTACATGCTTGAAATTTAGCAAAGCAACTCATTTGAGTTGCTGAACAATTGGAGTTTCAGAGCTCTACAGTGGTTGCAAGCATTCAGATGAGGAATTCAGATTTGCTTTTCCCCATAGGAAAATACATGCTTATTGAGAATATCCACTTCTGGTTCCTACAATATGTCTCTTGGTTAGTAGAGATTTTAGGCATTCACTGAATTCACCTTGGTGAGTAAGTTAACCTCACCTTATTGCACAGTGTTGAAGATTTGAAAACAACACTTCTGTTTTCTTTGACGCAACCTATGTCCATACATAAGAATGGAGGTGTACTGGAAATATCAGCTTCTAAGTCCTCCGCCATTGTTGTTAGCCGAATGACCTCTGCTGGACACATTGAGAATGAGTTTCTGAGCCATTGCAACATAACAGCATTTCTATGCTTTCAATACATCTTAGGAAGAATTGCAGATTCTTGGACCTGATAGGCCGCAGGTGCTCCTGGTTAATATCTACTTCTAAATTCTATGGCGTTTTTTTTCTACAGGTTTGAAGTTTGGCAAAGCAATTAACTTTGAATTGCTGAACAGTTGGACCTGCAGAACTCTACAGTGGTTCCAAGCATTCAGACAAGGCATTCAGTTTTTTCCCCCATAGGACTATACCTGCTTATTGGAAATATCTGCTTCTCGTTCCTGCAATGAGGGTATTCATGAGTCAAGCTTTTAGGCATTCACTGAGTTCATCATGTTGAGTAATTGAACCTTGTCTTATTGCACATTTTGAAGTTTTCAGAACAAGTCTTCGGTTTTCTTTAACCGACCTATGTCCATATGAATGGACTCCCACTGTAAATATCAGCTTCTAAATATTCCACCATTGTTGTTAGCCAAATGCATCTGCCAGGCACACTAAGAATGAGTTTCTGAGCCATGGCAACATGACAGCATTTCTCTGCTTTCAATGCTTCTTAAGAATAATTCCAGATTCTTGGACCCAGTGGACCCACAGGTGCTCCCGATTAATATCTGCTTCTGAATTCTACCCAGTTTCTTCTACCCACTTGAAGTTTGGCAAAGCAATTCAATTAGAATTGCTGAACAATTGGAGTTGCAGAGATCTGTTGTGGTTGCAAGCGTTCAGATGAGGCATTCAGGTTTGCTTTCCCTATAGGAGGATGCTTGCTTATTGGAAACATCTGCTTCTCGTTCCTGCTACAAGGGAATTAGAGAGTAGAGCTTATAGGCATTACCTCAATTCACTGTGCTCAGTAAGTTGGACCTCAACTTATTACACTGTGTTGAAGATTTTAGAACAATACTTCCATTTTATTTCACCGACCTATGTCCATAAAAATATATAGAGGCCAACTGGAAATATCAGCTTCTAAATACTCCATAGTCAGAGTTAGCTAAATATTATCCTCCTTTGGTCACACTGAGAATGTGTTTCTGAACCATGGCAACATAACAGCATTTCTCTGCTTTCAATGATTCTTAGGAAGAAGTGCAGAACATTGGACTCGATAGTCCCACAGGTGTTCCCTGTTAATATCTACTTTTGAATACTATTACCTTTCTTCTAAATGTTTGAAGTTTGGCAAAGCAATGCATTTTGAATTGTTGGAAAGCTGGAGTTGCAGAGCTCTGCAGCCATTCCAAGCATTCAGACGAGGCATTCAGTTTACTTTTCCCCATAAGACTATACCTACTACCCAAATGATCACAAACAAGACCATATGAAAGCTACCAGCAC
The DNA here is from genome assembly GCF_000151885.1 of Dipodomys ordii. Taxonomy (NCBI): domain Eukaryota; kingdom Metazoa; phylum Chordata; class Mammalia; order Rodentia; family Heteromyidae; genus Dipodomys; species Dipodomys ordii. The sequence goes on from NW_012267353.1 coordinate 148,245, forward strand.
GACTATGTGTATTGCAGCATTTACCATAGCTAAGATATGGAACCAACCCAGATGCCCTTCAGTAGGTGAATGGATCAAGAAAATGTGGTATATATACACAATGGAATTCTATGCCTCCATCAGAAAGAATGACATTGCCCCATTTTTTAGGAAATGGAAAAACTTGGAAAAAATTATATTAAGTGGAGTAAGCTAGGCCCAAAGAAACATGGGTCCCATGGTTTCCCTTATTTGCAATATCTAGTATATGTCTGAGTCAAGCAGAAGTCAGATAACTTGATGTTAGGGGAATGAACCCCAAGATAAGTATTCAAATGTTTTTTTTTCCTTTCATGCGATTGTTTCTAACATATTTATAAGATGATTTCTTTTGCTTTGTATGTCCCTCCCCCACGGTATAACCCATGCTTTCACTGTATTTGATGTTGGTGTAATTTGTGGAGGGGAAGGGAAAAAACAAATCGTTTAACTAGGGATACAGGTGGACCCATTGCAACAATGAGATGTACAAGTAGTTATGTTGAAAAATGAACTTTACAACTTTGGTGGGAGTGGGGGGAGGCTTGGGTGGGGGGAGAGGGGGAATATGGGAAGGGATGGGAAGGGGAAACAAAGAGAAGGCAACAATGATTGATAAGAAATGTACTCGTTATCTTGCCCATGTAATTGTAACTCCTCTGTACGGTATTCTCACACACACAAAAAAGAGACTATATCTGCATATTGGAAACATGTGCTTCTAATTCCTGCAACGTGGGTATTCATGAGTAGAGTTTAGGCATTTACTCAGTTTAACCTGCTGAGTAAGTTGAACTTCGCCTTAGTGTACAGGGTTGAATATTTGAAAACAACACTTCCGTTTTATTTGACGAGACCTATGTCCATATATATGTATGGACACCGACTGGAAATATCAGCATCTAAATACTTCAAGGTTGGGTTTAGCCAAATGACTTCTGCCGGGTACAATGAGAATGTGTTTCTGAGCCATGACAACAAAACAGCAGTTCACTGCTTTCCATGCCTCTTAGGAAGAATTCCAGATTCTTGGACCTGAAAGGCCCACAGTTGCTCCTGGTAAATATTTGCTTTTGAATTCTATGTGATTTCTCCTACATGCTTGACATTTGGCAAAGCAACTCAGTTTGAATTGCTGAACAATTGGAGTTGCTGGGCTCAGCCTTTCCCCTAGGTGGGGTTGATAGGTGCCAGCCAGTGTTGAGATGAAGCCATGTGGAAGTTCTTGCCTAGAATGGCATGGAATTGAAATCCTCCTGCTCTCAGCCCCCCATGGACCTGGGATGATAGACATTCCATCACACATTGCAGGTAAAACTACACTGGTCTTGAATTGATGTCCAAATATGTAGCTTTACAAGCATATATCTTCAAAACCTTGCTGCATTGTTTTGCTTTGAAGTAGGGTTTGTACATACTTAGGGAGTACAGTGATAACACACTACTTGTTTAGTATATAAAATAATCAAACCAATATAATTAGCACATTTATCTCCTAAAGCATGGAATGATAATGAACTTTGGTAACCTCCTGACTGGTAGTTATTTTGGAATATACTGTAAATATCAATTCATTGATAATGTGAGCTAGAGGATTAGAAGTTGATAGAGATAGAGACAAGTTAGAATATGTGTAAATATTTATGTATTGCTGCTCTGAAGAACATAATCAATATTCACCATGACAATCCCAGACAATAATTTTCCTGCAATGTAGAATTTTCCGTTTCATAATCTGCCACCTTTTATCTTCTTTACATTCCCCTTATACTAATATGAATGCTTTTCCTGTTTATTTTGAAGTTTGGAAATTAAAATGGAATTTAAAAAATTGTAGAGGCTATTGAAATTATCTCATTTTGATTCATTTTGTGATGCTAAATCATTAAGATCAAGGTTTCCTGAATGTTATGCTTGCAGATGATATCACTAAAATGTATTCTAATAACATCTTATTATTGTATTTTGATATAGGGTTTTACTCTTGCTGATTTTTGGTATAGAGTGCTGTCAAGATGAACTGAAACTTGCAACCCCACTGCCTCAAGTAACAGTGCTTTATCAACAGGTTCAGGAGGCCCATAATTATAACTCTAGCTAATCAGGAGGTTGAGATCTGAGATTTAGTTCAGACAACCTGAGTAGGAAATTTTATGAATCTCTCTTCTCCAGTTCACTTCAAAAAGCTTACAGTGGAACTGTGGCACAATAATAGAGGACTAGACTCAAGGGAAAGATGCTTTGGATTGCCATATAGGCCCTGAGTTCAAGCCTAAAAACACAAATATGCACAGGCCCACATTCACACACATACACACACTCACACTCCCACACACGTATGCACGCACAAAATCACAGGAAATGTTGTATCTTAAATTCTTTCCCAGAGATTGGAAAACATCTCATTGATTTGTGAAGTTTTTTCTTGATTATTTTGAGGCAGGAAGATAGTTCATGAGACACAGATGACAAGACTTTAAGGAGGAATATTTTATAAACGACTAGCTCATAAAAAGAACAGGAGCACAGTTTTTATCTTTATATATTACATTCCTTCAACTATAGTATTTTTAAATAATAATCATTGAATTATGAGAAGACAATGCAGCACCTCTTCCCTTCTCCCTTTCCCCTCCTTCATAAAATACATCAAAAGTATCAAAAATATTCTTTTTTCTTACAAGAATGTACACCTGTAAAAATGTCTATGTGTGTAATGTTTGCTTTTCAATACTTGTATGATTTTCTCCCCTCTAAGTACTTTCCAGATGACAGCACACAGGGGCTTCAAGAGCAAACACAAGATTAGGATACAAAAACCTAATAATACCCTAGAAAATAGATGTCAAAAATACATGCAAGAAGCACATGGCAGGCTGAAATGGCCCTAAGAGGCAAAATGATTTGTGCAGCATGAGAGGAATAGTGACAAATAAGGCATGAATTTGACCTAGGAAGGGATCCTTGAGGCTAAGACTGTGTGGATACCTAGGTATAGCTGAGTATATTGGGGTTTGACAATGTCTACATGTGTATATTGTGATATGGGAGGGGGAGATTTTAGCCTCCAGTTTTTCTTTGGGATGGTCATTTATGAGCGAGCAGCTTAGATCATTGGGCCCTGAGAGGTGATCCTACCTCCCTCATAATGGAATAGAATATGGAACTCTGAGAACCAGGCAACTGTAACTGACAGTCAGCTCAAGCCAGCTCACTTGGGCTTTGGCTCAGGAACAACAAAGATGTTCCTGTGTTGTTTTCAAAGTTCAAGAGACTCAGGTCTCAGGTGTGAGAAGTGTGGGTGCCTCACTTCAAGCTGCAGACATTGGATCAGTGCCAAGCCACAAATCCAGTGTCTCAGGTCTTTTTCTAAGAAGAAACCAAGGGAAATACAAGGCAACTCAGTAGAGGTATAATCATTACAGGAAACCTATTTAATCTCATCCTAGCCCACACTAGAAGCTTCTTGTGTGCTTTTGTGTGTTTATACTGAGAAAATACTGTGTAGATTTCAATCCACTCTATTGCCTTTACTCAATTTGAAGTGTACTCCCATTTCCATGTTTCAAAGATCCATTCTTTTTATCACCTTAGTGTGAAAATGAGTCAGCCCAGACCCTGTATGTGCCTTAAAATATATGGAGCCTGGACTCAGGCTTGCTGGAAATGCTGATGATGGACCTGGACCCACCTACCAGAAATATCTCTTCTATGTTGGAAACTTCCTCCACAACTATAGACAGCGGGGTACAATGGAGCAGTTGCTGGATATTCTGTTTAAAAAGTGAGTGTTCCCCCTTCAAACCCAGGGCTGATATGCCTCTCGCCCCTCCACTCCTGGCAGAGTATTGGAATACTTGGCAACTATCTGAGACAATTTTACTGGAGTCTTATCACAGGAGCTTGGCATGAGACAAAGAAGTGCACACCCTGGCTAATTTCTTAGGACTGGGTTGCCAGAACATTTTATTTTCCTCAGAAGTTAGTGGAGCCTTAGCAGTTTGATTGCTGAGAGATTAGGATTATAGGCATGAGCCAGTGACATCCAATGTCCACCCTCACCTAGGTAAAGCCCTAGGAAATCACTAGCTTGGAGGTCTTTGAAGGAATATAGGCAGAAGAAAGGCTGCTACTTGAACTTGAATTCAGGGCCTGAGTACTGTCCCTTTGGTGCTCAGAGGTAACACTCTCCCATTTGAGCCACATGTCCAGTTCTGGCCTTTGGATGCTTAATTGAAGACAAGTGTCTTTAAATTTTATGAACTAGACTCACTTCAAACTGTGATCCTCACATCTCACCCTCCTGATTAGTAAGATTAAAGACATGAGTCATTGTGCATTTACTTTAGACAAATGCATATAAGCCTCCTCACAGAATTTTCATGAAATTGTATAGACATATCTCCTCTTTTTGTCTGTCATGATTACATTACCATGTGGAACTTAGCCAGTCCAATATGTGTTCTGTTCAGAAAAGGAGAACCATAGAGTTAACTTCTTTCTCTCCTCCCATTGGTACATATCCTTCTACCATAACTGGGAAGAACACGAACAAGTGAAGAAGTAAGTGGATATTGGCACAAAGAAAAATTCTGTCCTTGAAACTGGGTATCTTTGAGGTTTCTGAATCAAAGTCAACTTTATCTTTGCACACCAGTTGTGATTTTCACCAGGGTTTTGAGGCTTGGTACTTCAGTGGATAACAGATTACACAGTTGTGGATGTAGTTGTGGTTTTGGATTCTCATGGATGACAGGGAGAGCTGTGTGTAGAAAGTCAGATCCAGTGGGGAAACAACTTTCTCTGCCTATCACAGGGAGAATTTTGGAGCATGTCTTTGAGCAATTTCTAGAAGTGAGTTGTGAGGAGCATCGTGCTTGCAGAATCTCTTCCCACTTCTCAATATGCAAGTCTGCATGTATAATGGACAACCACAACATGAAAGTCCTGCCAGAAAGGGGCTATGGTAAAAGGCTTAGGATGGGAGGGTGGGCTCTCATTTTCCTTGTCACCAATCTGTCCACAGCATCATTTGTTCCATCTTCACTATGTGGATGGATTTCTACTCTGATAATTTCTATGAGCACAAGAACCATGACACCCTGAAAGAACTTACACGGTATGTCTAGCTCAACATGCTCTCTTCAGGCCTGCTCTTACGCTTACATATTCTTCTGAACCAGCTGGAGGAACACATGACCCATGAGACCAAGAAAAAGAGGAAGAAGTCCTTGTTTAGTTGCCTCAGAGCTAGTGAGTGGGGATGGAACCTGGGTATCTAAGGATGGGTCTGATTGGCCAACCGCCCTTAGTATTCCCCAGCTTGGCAAAATGGCCTGTTATGGATGTTCTTTGCCAGGTAATATCTGTTCTCCTTTTGAAAGAACTTGAAAGTAGCCACTCATTAGAAACCCCCTAACTTCTCATCAGTGTTCACTCCAAACTGAAGTTCTACAGTTTCCCCCATTAGATCTTCATGGAAGTTTAGTCACACCTTAACTTCTAGAGTCTACTCTGACTCCTGTAACCATTTCCATTCTCAGGTTTGCATCACCGTAGAGCAGCTCTTGCAGAATTCCAGATAAAGAACCCATCAGCGATGTCGTCTATGGTGACTGATAGAGATCAGAAGCCATCACTTATATTCAGAAAGTATGTAAACATAGAGGTTTTTCTCAATTTCTAGAAAGGTCCAAGCAGGTTTTCAGTCCTGTGGACATCCCATTGGTTCTGAACCACAGGTGATGCAGGTGTTCCTGCACATACCAAGGAAGAAGACAATCCAGGATGTCTTCCATTAATGTTCACAATCCACCTAGATCAGCTCCAAACCAGTTAAAAAAAACACACCTTGGTGTGCAGGTAAATGTGTGCTAATGGAAAATGACCCTACTCTATATTCAGGGGAAAAAATAAATGAGGTCCAAAAAGAATCAGTTGAGGAAAGAGAATCTGTCCTCACAGAATATCAAGACCAATTTTTCCTGTTGCAGGGGAACCAGTTTCCAAATGAGAAATTAGAATCAGTTCTCCCTCAACTCAGGAAGAAAATGTCTTTAATGAGGAAGTAGATCCCTTTGAGGTCTCTGAGGCAGAATTTCAGCCTGAAGGCAACTTAGAGGCCAATCTAGATTTAGAGATTCCTTCCCCCCTTCCTAGGAAAATCTTTTTTTAATTTTTTTTATTGTGAACATACTGTACAGAGGTGTTACAATAACATGGGCAAGATAATGAGTACATTTCTTATCAAGCATTGTAGCCTCCTCCTTTGTTTACCCTTCATATCCCTTCCCAGACTCCGCCCCAACAAAATCCCCCCCCCCCAAAGTTGTAAAGTTCGTTTTCGGCATGATAACTTGTACTTCTCATTGTTGCAACGGGTCCACCTGTTTCCTTAAACGACTTGTTTTTCTCCTTCTCCTCCACAAATTATACCGACATCAAATATAGTGAAAGCAGGGCTTATACTGTGGGGGGAAGGACATACAAAGCAACAAAGAAATAATCATATAAATGTGTTAGAAACAAATGTATGAAAGAAAAAAAACATTTAAATACATATCTAAGGGTTCATTTTCCTAACATCACATTATTTGACCTTTCTGCGTGACTCATACATATACTAGATATAGCAAATAGGAGAAACCGGGGAACATATGTTTCTTTGGGCCTGGCTTACTTCACTAAATATAATTTTTTTCCAAGCCTTTCCATTTCCTAACAAATGGGGCAATGTCATTCTTTCTGATAGAGGCATAGAATTCCATTGTGTATATACACCACATTTTCTTGAAACATTCATCTACTGAGGGGCATCTGAGTTGGTTCCACATCTTAGCTATGGTAAATAATGCTGCAATAAACATAGTTGTGCTGGTAGCTTTAGTGTGGTCTTGTTTGTAAACATTTGGGTGGGATTGCTGGGTCATAGGGGAGCTCTATGTGAAGTCTTTTGAGGAACTCTCCTGCCCTGGCCGGCTTTGAATCACAATCCTCAAAACTCCACCTCCTGAGTACCTAGGATTACAAGGGTGAGTCATCAGCACTGAGTGTCTGTGGGACTCTTATCTCAAATTGCCTACCAAGAAAGCTGGAAGTGGAGCTGTGGCTCTAGTGGTATAGTGCTAGCCTTGAGCAAAAACACTTAGGAACAATGCCCAGACCCTGAGTTCAAGGCCAAAGGCCTCACAAAAATTAATAAAAATGAAAGTAGCAAGGGGAGAGTGGGCAGAGAGATTCACCATTCATCAGATACATGTCAGGTGTGAATGGCCCACAATGTAGGCTAGTTGCAGACAGGGCACCTCTACCCAAGGCACAACTGTTCATCTATTTGGGGAAGCCAAGTGAGAAGTAAATAAACCAATATATGAAGCAACATAGCAAGAGTTTAGCTGGGTACAGTATTCTTGGTTGATAGTTGTTTGTCTTTAGGGCATGGCATACATCATTCCAGGTTCTTCTTGCTTTAATTGTCTCTGTTGAGAAATCTGAGGTGATTTTAATTGGTTTTCCTTTATGGGTGAATGGTCTTTTCTTCTTGACAGCTTTAAGGATCTTTTCCTTGGTTTGAATTGATCCTGTGTGGATTATAATGTGACAGTGGGATGTCCTATTCTGGTCTGGTCTATTTGGAGTTCTAATAGATTCTTGTATCTGAATAAGACTATCTTTTTGCATGTTTGAGAAGTTCTCTGCTAGGATCTTGTTAAACAAATTTCCTAGACCATTAACTTCTGTTTCTAGGTGCTCCTCTACACCCATTATCCTCAGATTAGGCCTTCTGATGGTGTCTTGCAAGTGTTGAATAGATCTATCATATTTCTTGGACTTGTCTTGGATGTTTGTATGTTCTTTCTCTATAATATCTAGGCTGTCTTCAATCCCCGAGATTCGATCTTCTGCATGGTCTAACCTGCTGTCAAGACTTTCTACTTTTTTTGTTATTTCTTTTCCTTCTCATTGGTCAGCTTTGATGGCTTCAAATTCTTTGTTGAAGCCTTGTTTTAGATCTTGTATGAACTTCTTTACTTCCTTAATTTGGTGTTCAGTGTTTATTATAAATTACTTAATTGATTGGTTATGGTTTCCTTGGACTAACATTCCTTTTGTTGGGTTCCATTTAGCATTCCCTTTGTGGTCTCCCTGACTTCTTTCAGCTCTTTTTTAATGGATTCCATCAATGCCTTTAGTGATCTTTGTGCATTCTCAATCTGCTCTCTCAATTCCTGTATTACTCTTTTCTTAGCTTCCTCACGTTCACGCCATTCCTGTAGTTATCTTTGAGTGCTCTTAGCCTGCTCACGCCATTCCTGCCTTTCTCTTTGTATGTTCTTATGCTGCTCATGCAATTCCTGTATCAGTTTTTGAGTAGCTTCCTTACATCCATCATATTCCTGCATTAACTTTTTGGTTTGACTCCTCTGTCTCGCTATCTTGCTCATACAGAGTCCTTTGTAGGTTTTCAAACTTTTCCTGTATTGACCTTTGGTTTGACTCCTCTGTCTCCCTATCATGCTTATACAGAGTCCTTTTTCAATATTTTCAATATTTTCATTTACTATGTTTACCAGCAGTGTTTGTAGAGCTATTTGGGACCTCTCCTCTGGATTATTCATTATCTGTTCTGTCCCCTGATTATGATGAGTGGGAGTTGAGATACCCGGACTTGCCATTTTTCTTGTGTTTTTCTGGCTTACCCTGCCCATTTGGGATGAAAGTAACACCAGTTTTGTGCTAGAACACAATCTTAAGGCAAGCATCATCCAAAGTCTGTAGTTGCACAATCTAAAGTCTGCAAATACAATCTAGTTCAACAGATATATCTATTCAACATCAAACATCTATATATTAATGGGCTATGAACCACAAAGGAGAATTTGGCAAACCAGAAATTATTAGGGTTAGGGACAGATGTGGGTAAAAATAGGAATAGAGTGATGTGGGAAGGCACAAGGAGAATTAAGTTACTCCTAATCTCAAAGCGGGAAATAGGTTGTATAAGATGAAAGTAGAGAGAGAGAAAAAAAGAAGAAAGTGAAAAAAAGAGACAAGAAAAAATTAAAAATTAAAAAGTGTAATGCTTAAAAATTATGCAGAATTGAAAATGAAATATTCAGGGAAGAATGTAGATATAATGAGTGAAGGGGAGGGATATAAAGGATCCGTGTTCAGTAGAGCCAAACATAAAAAAAAAATTTAAAGAAAAAAAAGGAAGAAAAACGCACACACATGTATACCCCTAAAGTAAATATTATAAGAGGAAGAAACAAAAAAAGTTACTAGAAATCATTTTTT
>NW_012267353.1:158343-164761 GCF_000151885.1 Dipodomys ordii
TCTATGTGAAGTCTTTTGAGGAACTCTCCTGCCCTGGCCGGCTTTGAATCACAATCCTCAAAACTCCACCTCCTGAGTACCTAGGATTACAAGGGTGAGTCATCAGCACTGAGTGTCTGTGGGACTCTTATCTCAAATTGCCTACCAAGAAAGCTGGAAGTGGAGCTGTGGCTCTAGTGGTATAGTGCTAGCCTTGAGCAAAAACACTTAGGAACAATGCCCAGACCCTGAGTTCAAGGCCAAAGGCCTCACAAAAATTAATAAAAATGAAAGTAGCAAGGGGAGAGTGGGCAGAGAGATTCACCATTCATCAGATACATGTCAGGTGTGAATGGCCCACAATGTAGGCTAGTTGCAGACAGGGCACCTCTACCCAAGGCACAACTGTTCATCTATTTGGGGAAGCCAAGTGAGAAGTAAATAAACCAATATATGAAGCAACATAGCAAGATAAACAGTGCAGGTGAGAGTGCTTGAAAGGGTTATTGTAAGTCGAGTGCTGGTGGCTCACTCCTGTAGTCCTAGCTACTCAGGAGGCTAAGATCGGAGGACTATGGTTTGAAGTCAGGCTGGACAAAAATTTCTGTAAAATTCTTATTTCCTATTAACTAGCAATAAGCCATAATTGGAAACTGTGGCTCAAGTGGTAGAATACTATTCTTGAGATAAAAATACTAAGCAACAGTACCCAAATCCTGAGTTTAAACCCGTTCAAACCCCAGAATCCACACACAAAAATGGATCTCTGTGAAGAGGTCCATTGAAGCCAAGACATGTAGGATGACATGGAGTCAGCTTTGGGGGCAATATGGTAAAGCATATGGCAGAAGCAATAGCTAGGGTGAAAGTTTTAGGGCTGGAATGAACTCAGGACCAGGATGAAGTGTTGTATGGCTGGTTCTGAGTGAAAAAGAGAATGAGGGGAGGTACATCTGAAAGATGGGAACCAGCTGGACATTGGTGGATCATGCCTGTAATCCTACCTACTCAGAAAGCTGAGGATTGAGGATCGTGGTTCAAAGCCAATCTGAGCAGGAAAGTCCATGAAACTCATCTCGTTAAACTACTCAGAAAAAGCTGAAGTGATACTGTGGTTCAAGTGGTTGAGGACTAGCCCTGGGCTCAGGCCCTAAGTTCAAGCCCCAGTCCTCAGATGTAAGCTTCCTCAATAGCTAGGATTACATGTGTAAACCACCACAGTCAGGCAACCCTTTATTATATATTGTCTAGTTTAATGACCATTACTGCCCCTATAGGAAGGCTTATTCTGAGAGCATCATCTTCTGGTTCATTTTCAGTCAATGGTCAGCTTGGATTCCCCCCTGGAATTAGTCTTGTCTCTGGGAGGAGACTAAAGTCTCTGAAGCCCCTTCCCTTGCTGGATGAATCCTATATTGCAAAAGTGATGAAAGAAGTCCGAGGTTAAAGTTGGGTTCATAAGGCAGAGTCCATATTGTGGGAAGTCGGGCTGGTGTGCAGCTTTGATCATCAAGTGACTCTGGGAAGATATGAAGAGAAAAACACAACTCAAATCCAATTTCCTTCAGAATCCTCTAGGGAACTAGAAGAGGAATGGGGAAGGGAAGAGACACTCTAAATTGTTTCCTTCCTGTTATAACCTTGATTGTTATACTTCGCTCAAGCAATCATTACTGAATACAATTGTGCCTAGTTTGGGAAGGTCCTCAGTTTACTTTCCCATCTTTAGAGGTGTATGAGCTAAACTCCTCAGGTCTCAGTTCTACTTGGGCTGCACGGTCCAGGGAAAAGGGGGACCCTTTTTGTAAACTCCTCTGTTCATAAGGAGCTCCAATTTTCTGATTCTCAATAAAGGGAAGGAGATGCTGCCAGAGATAAGGGTGTTATAGAATAGAGTGAGCTTGGAACTCACACCCTACAGAGGGAGGCCCAGACTGAGACCTGCTCTGAGGGAAAAAAATCAAGGAACAGGAGAGGAAGTGAACATTTTACAACACGTAGCCAGGGAATGGCTTGCTGAGTAAGAAGTTCTGACATAATTCCTGAGAAGATGGAGAGAACCACCCAAAGTTTATTTTTCCTGTGGCATGTGTGTATTAGTCCAGTGGCTTGAACTCAAGGTCTCATGCCCTTGCTTGACTTTTTCCTGCAAGGAACATGCTCTACCACTTGAGCCCAAACTCCACTTTCAGGGGTGGTTTGCTAGTTTATTGAAGATAGGAGTCTGTCAGATTTGTCTGCCCAGGCTAGGTTTGAAGAGGGATCCTCAGATTTCAGGCTCCTTAGTAGCTAGGACTACAATCAGGAGCCATTAATCCAGGCCCACACAAAATTGCAGAGGAAGAAGTTTCTAGAGAAGAGCAGAGGAAATTTGCAAAGTCCTTGCCTGATTTGTTGTTGTTGGATATTTATTTTTTTTTTATGAAAACAGAAAGACCAGTGTAACTAGGAAAAAAACAGTTTTAAGTTGGTCATACCATATGGGCCACACTATACAGATTCTCATGAAGGAACACCACAGGTGAATCCTCATAGTTCATCTGTGTTAATTATGAAAGGATGCCTCTGGATACTCTGTTATAGTAGTGTGCTTAATGTAAAAGATATATAATATTACTCATGACATTAAAAGTAGTAGAAAGGTAGAAACACACATTTCCATTGATGGATAAACTGTGGTATATCCATCCAAGGGAATATTATTCGAGCTTAAAAAGGAATGACATTCTGACCCAGGCTACAGCATGAATGAATCTTTAAAATATTGTAAGTGAAATAAACCAGATTAAAAATACTATTTATGTATTCTCATACATGAGGTATAAAAAGGGGCTGGGAAGGTGGCTCAGTGGTAGAGTGCTTGCCTTGCATGCCTGAGGCCCTCGGTTCGATTCCTCAGCACCACATAAGCAAAAAGAAAAAAGCCGGAAGTGGCGCTGTGGCTCAAGTGGTATAGAGTGCTAGCCTTGAGCTGAAGAGCTGAGGGACAGCGCCTAGGCCCAGAGTTCAGGCCCCACGACTGGACCCAAAAAAAAAAAAACATGAGGTATAAAAAATATTCAAATTTGCTGGGTACAAGTGGCCCACACTTATAATACTAGCTACTCAGAGGGCTGAAAAATAAGAATGGAGGTTTGTCAGAGTTGGCAGAAACATCTCTGAGACTCTTATCTTCAATTAACTAAAAAAAGCAAGAAGTAGAGGTGGTATTCAACCATAGAACATCAGCCTTAAGCAAAAAGTTCAACTTCGAATGGAGAATGAATGAGGTGGCCAGTGCGGGTGAGAAAGAGCAGGGTTTCTGTGTGCAAAGATCTGCCTGTTCAACAGCACTGTGGCAGAGCACCCAAAACCAGCACTAGGCTGAGAAGGAAGGGTAAGGAAGACAGGGGAGCTGATTACCTGTTTTTGTTCAGTTTTGAGGGTTTTTTTTTGTCTTTTGCCAGTACTGGTGCTTGAACTCAGAGCCTGGGTGCTTTTCCTGAACCTCTCTGTGCTAAGGCTAGTGTTCTACCACCTGAGCCACAACACTTTTCCTGCCTTTTCTGAGTAGTTTATTGGAGATAAGAGTATCCTGGAATTTCCTGCCAGGCTGGCTTCAAATCAAGATCCACCTTCAGATTTCAGCCTCCTGAGTAGCTGAGATGACAGGCTTGAGCCATTACTGCATAGTTTAATCAAACTTGTGTGTCATCTCCAGGAATGTGAACTCCAGCCAAGGTGACCCAAGCCTTCAATGTTTTGTTACAGATGTTAAGAGTAAAGCTCTGGTGTCTCAAAATCTGACCCCTTACTGCTCATCCTGCAGCTAGAAGAAATGGAAAGCTGGGAGGTGAGGGTACTGAGGATGCAGGTGTAGGGCTAGGGTAGGTAAGTCTCCAGAATCAGTGGTTGGGCTGGAGAAGAAGAGAGTACATGTGGTGTGTGGCAGAAAGGAGGACAATAGGGAGGAAGCAGTTAAGGGATGAGCACTGGAGCAGGGGGCCCTGACTCTGTGGTGCAGACATTCTTTCTTCAGAGCCCTCACCACAGTGCTGCACACATTAGTTTGTCTTGGGTGACTGCCTATTTTTTTTAGTGTTTCAACCCTCAGTCATTTCAACTCCCAGAGTTTCTGACTGCCCTGCACATTGTCCTGGAGCCTGGCACAGTTTCTGGCACACATGGGTGCTGGCTGATGGCTTGCCAAAAACCCTGAACCAGAGGTTTTAGGAATGACTCATTACATGCTGAGTATCCAGAGGACATGAGTGGAACTGGACCTGCATGAGGAATAGGCCAGCAGACAGGCTTGGGTTACCTCTCCACAGCTTTGATAGGCATGGCAGACAGGTGTCACAGGGTGGTGGTCACTGACTGCTCTCTTGTTTACAGATGGGCATGTACATACCCAACATCTGGTGTCTTTTAGAGGAAGAAACCCAGGCCTGTGGGCAAAACTGCTCGGGTATCACAGTGTGGAGCCCATTTCACCATGGAGGACACTGAAAGAATCCATCCCAGCCATCACAGGGGTCCACGTGGAGGCATATACAGGAGGATTGTTGTAAAGAGATTTATTAGTGGGGCTATCTTGTCCAAGGGAGAGGGAGCAATATGGCATCTAACCCTATCATCCAGCTGGTAGCTCATAACTCTGTGGCTAGAGATAGGAGAGTGTCTCTGCAGGCACAGGTAGGTCTGGACAGAGAGTGGGAGTGGCCGGCTATCCTGGCAGGAACTGTAGGGCTAGAAGAAGCTCAGATCTAGGTGGAGGTTGGAGCTATAGGCTGCCTCAGGAAAGGTAGTGGGAGTGGCTGAGGCCCTGAGGTGGGAAGAATGCCAACACACACTGGGATCCCAAGGATCAAATCAGGTCTTGGTGTCCTCAGGCCCAGGTCAAGATGAGTGGGGAGCCCCAGACCACGGGGGCTGGGCAAAGGACATTTCAGATGTACTTAAGGGATTTTTCCTGGTCCTGTAAGAAGTGGATAATTCATGTATCAGGGTCAGATTTGACTGATTGTTGGCTGGCCTCAAAAGAAGAGGATACTCTCTGGCCTTTCTGGTATCTTGAACACAGCTCTTTGGTACAGTGCTAATCAAATGGGAGCTTAGCAAATGCCCTAATTACTACCTTGAGGTGAACTTGGAAGCTAGCAGTATGTCCTGTAGCAGCTAATTGCCCCTGACAATGTTTGAGTTGTGTGAGCAAATTGTGTGTAAGCCTGACCCACCCTCCACATCTCATACATGTGTCAGAGTCAAAAAGAGAAAGACTTAAATGAGACTTTTACTTCTCCAACAACCACAATGGAATGGGGAATGGAGGGGAGCTTTTGTAGTATGTGCAATGGAATGGGGAAAGGAGGTGAGGCACCAATACCTGGCCTGGATCCCTCTTAGATACCTCTCCTCTTTCCCAACTTCAATTGCAAACTGGAGGACAGCTGGTTGCCAGGGTTGCAAATAAGGTTAATCAGCCAGGGATGATTAGCAAGTCTGATATACCCTGAATTAATGGAGCTGGCATCATGAGAGTTTCAGGAGCCCTTCAGGAAGCTCACTTCCACTCCATGGTAATGGATCCTGGGTGAGAGACTAGCTCCTGTGGTTTCTCAGTGTTCCATGGCACCAGTTATTATTTCAGCCATAGCTTTATGGATTATTAGACTTCTCATTAATAAAGAAATAGTTAGCTGGGCAACAGTAGCTCATGCCTGTAATCCTAGCTACTCAGGAGGCTGAGAGCTTAATTCTTCATTCAGATCCAGCCCAAGTAGGAAAGTTTATGAAATACTTATCTTCAAAAAGCCACAAAGTGGATCTGTGGCTTAAATGGCAGAGTACTAACCTTGAGCACAATAGCTCAAGGACAGCATTAAGGCCCTGAGTTTGAGCCCTAGGACCAGCCCCCAAAATAAAACAGACAAAACAGCTAAAACACACAGTTACTCTCCTGGTGACTTTCAGAGAACTATGCTATGGCTGGGAGTTCTAGGCTCAGGTAGGACTGTCATCCCCAGGATCCCATAAGGAAACTGGGGTCCTGGGGCTTGAAATTGTTTGAGATCCCCAACACCAGCTATATTACCACTGTCCAGCCTGGAATTGTGGCCAAGGCTTTCCCATTATGGGGCAAGTACAGCCTTATGATTGTGTGTGTGTGTGTGTGTGTGTGTGTGTTGTGTGCACATGCATGTATGCATGCGTGTACCACTCCTAGAGCATGAACTTTGAGTCTGGATGCTGTTCCTGAGCTTTTATTCTCAAGATTGGCACACTATACCACTTGAGCCACAGATCCACTTCTTGCTCTTTAATTCTTTATTAGATCTAAGAGTCTCACAAACCCTTCTGCTCAGGCTGGCTTTGAACCATGATCCTCAGATCTCAGCCTCCTCAGTAATTAGGATTATTGATATGAACAATTGCCATCAGGCATAGGTTCTTTTTTTTT
>NW_012267353.1:164811-165700 GCF_000151885.1 Dipodomys ordii
TCCCACCAACAATGAAGTAAGGTTCCTTTCTGTCCACATCCCCTCCAGCATCTGTTGTTAGAGTTCTTGATTTTTGCCGTTATAACTGGAGCGAGGTGATATCTCAATGTTGTTTTGATTTGCATTTCTTTTGTGGCTAGGGAGGTTGAGCATTACTTCATGTGTCTATTGGCCATCCTTCTTTCTTCTTCAGAGAAGTTTCTCTTTAAGTCTTTAGCCCACTTATTTATTGGACAGTTGTTTTTTGAAGAACTGTTTTTGGGGAATTTAATTATTTGATTTCAGATATATTTTAGATATGAGAGCCTTGTCCGTTGTATGGCTAGTGAAGATTTCTCCCAATCCGTGGGTTTTCTATTTATCTTGCTAGCTATGTCCTTTGCCATGCAGAAGCTCTGCAACTTCATGCAATCTCATTTGTGCAACCTTTCTTTGATTTGTTGTGCTTCTGGGTCTTTATTAGGAAAATTTTGACCTGCGCCCAGGAGACCTAGGGTTTCTCCTATTCCATCCTGTAATGTTTTCAGAGTGTCTGCTTTGACATGGAGGTCTTTGATCCATTTGGAGTTGATTCTGGTGCAGGGTGACATATAAGGATCTAGTTTTAGTTTTCTTTTTTTAAATTTTATTTTATTTTATTTGTGAACATATTGTACAGAGGGGTTACAATTACATGGTCAGGATAATGCGTACATTTCTTACCAAGCATTGCAGCCTCCTCCTTTGTTTACCCTTCTCATCCCTTCCCAGCTTCCCCCCTCACCCCCAATCCCAATCCTTCTCCCCACACCCCACCCCCCGCACCGACGTTGTAAAGCTCATTTTGGACATGACAACTTGTACTTCTCATTGTTGCAACAGGTCCACCTGTATCCTTAAACGACTTGTT
>NW_012267353.1:168085-171497 GCF_000151885.1 Dipodomys ordii
GGTTGGAGAGAGCTGTGGCGTTTCCCTACTGCCCCGTTGCCATCTTGGTCCCCCCTCAGGCATAGGTTCTTGACCCTTCTAGATAAATCTGTTTTACCTGAGCTGTGAATTAATTTTAATAATATTTGATAATATTTGATAATATTTTTAATAATATTTGATCCTAGGCTAGTTGAGATATGTATGTCCTTTCCACAGTGCTTGGCTGGTGTTTCAGTACAGCACTGACTACTCTGCTTGCAATTAAAGTTCTTGAAAAAGACAACTAAGCCAGGTGTGAGTGGCTCAAAGCTGTAATTCTACCTAGTCAAGAGGCTGAGACCTGAGGATTGTGGTTCAAAGCCAGCCTGGGCAAGAAAGTCTGTGACACTCCTCTCTCCAATTAACTACCAAAAGTCTGGAAGTAGAGCTGTGCCCAAGTGGTAGAATTTCAGCCTTGAACAAAGGAGCTCAGGAACGGTACCCAGGCCCTGAGTTTGAGCCCTAGGACCAGCACAAAATGAAAGAGAAAGAAGAAAGAGGGAGAGTGTTGGGAGAAAAAGGAAAGAGGGTGGAAGGGAAGAATGGTGGCATTAGTGGCTCAGACCTGTCATCCTAGTCAAAAAACCAGAAGTGGATCTGTGTCTCAAAGTGATGAGAGCTAGTCTCAGGGACAGGTTCTGTGTCCAAGTTCAAAGACTGACAAAAAAAGAGAGGAAAGAAGGGAGAAAAGGAAGATGGGAGCAAGGGAGGAAGGAAAGGGAAGAAAAGAACTAGTTCTCTTCGAAAATTGAGTGAAATAGAAACTGCCAGGTATCTGGGAACCTACAGAGAGCCAGGAAGCAAACAGGTTCTTAACTGTGTGACCTTGGCTGGTGCTCAAGGTCAGATTTCCCTTACAGAACCCATGCTGTGCCTTAGTTTAGGCCTACTGAATCCTGCCTGGGCCCTGGGAAGGAGTGCTAGCCTTTGCTTCACTTGGAAAGACTAGGAAATTGAAGATATCAAGGACCTCTCCTGGCCAGAAGAGGCAGAGATGGATGTCCATTCCCTGGAATCTGAGCCTTTCTGTGACATGCCTAGAATCTTCCAGTCTGATCATCCTCCTGTCTTATCTGCTTCTGGTAGCCTGAAAAGATGTAGAAAACACCCACAAAAGCCAGGCGCCAGTGGCTCATTCGTGTGATCCTAACTATTCAGGAGGCTGAGATCTGAGGATCTCAGTTCAAATCCAGCTATGGTGGGAAAGTCTGTGAGACTCTTATCGCCAATAAACCACTCAGAAAATTGGAAGTTTTGTTGTGGCTCAAGTGGTAGAGTGCTGGCCTTGAGCTGAATTGCTCAGCTAAAGCATCCAGGCCCAGAGTTCAAGCTTGAGGACCAACAAAAAAAAACAAGAACACCCACAAAAGCAGCACTCCAAGAAAAGTAAGGGAGCCCCCTTAGTGGCTGTAGGGTGTGGGTTTCTCCACCCTAGTGGGCAGCCCTGTGCTAGCATAGACTAATCACTACTGTGATTAGTAGACTAAACAGCTTTATGGAACAGCCTCCTCAAAGTTTTCCTCTCTCCTCTCTCCCCTCTCTCCTCCCCCCCTCTTTCTCCCTACTGATTGGGGGAGCCTTCAAACACCAGAGTCAAATCTGGCAGCAAGTCATAACCTATAGGACTGGGACATTTATCATGGCCGGGGGCTCTGGTGACCTCAAAGGGAGCCAGTGATTTAGGGGCAGGGAAGAGGCAACAGTGGGACTTCTCTCTTCTGTCCTTCACCTTAGAAGGCTTCTTAGATGAAGACCAGCCCAAATAGTAACAATGACAAATAATAAATATTGATTCTAATAACTGCTGTAATTGAGACATGAATGTTTCATTTATTTTTACCCCATTGAATGTCTATAGCCACCCCCAGAGACTAGTTATTATTATTAGTGTGCTTCCTTAATCTTCTTTTTGCATATTAGGAAATGACATTCAGAGAGATTAAGCCACGTGGCTAGAGCCACAGAGCGCAAAATGAAAATAGTATAACCATAAGAAAAATATCTAAGGCAGGTGCTTGTAGCTCATGCTTGAAATCACAGCTACTCAGGAGGCTGAGATCTGAGGATCATGGTTTAAAGCCATTGTGAGACACTCATCTCCAATAAACCACCAAAATGGCTGCAATGGGGCTGTAGCACAAGTTGTAGAGTGCTAATTTTCATAAAAAGCTAAGAAATGGTGCCCAGATCCTGAGTTCTAGTTCTGGTACTGACACCCAAAAAACCCCCAAAAATATTGCTAACCATTACCCAAGATAATCCCCTCATAGTTTCCTTTGCCAGTAGCCAGAATATGAGCCTCATATCTCATGTTGAGATCCTAGATCTGACCCAAATCCTTAGAGGGTCCTGAGATATCCTGATGAGTGAACTCTAGCTCCTGGACGAGCTGGGTTTAAGGCCCACATGAAGGAAGTACAGCCAGTATCCTATGTTTCTCTGCAAACAGAACCAAATGTCATATAAATGTCATGTACCAGTGGCTCTTGCTATAGTCCTAGCTATTCAGGAGGTTGAGATCTGAGGATTGAGGTTCAAAGCCAGTGGAAAGCCAATTTTTTTCAAGTCTTTCCATTTCCTAACAAATGGGGCAATGTCATTCTTTCTGAGGGAGGCATAGAATTCCATTATGTATATATACCACATTTTCTTGATCCATTTATATACTAAGGGGCATCTGTATCAGTTCCATATCTTAGCTATGGTAAATAATGCTGCAATAAACATAGTTGTGCTGGTAGTTTTAGTGTGGTCTTGTTTGTGATCATTTGGGTAAATGCCCCAAAGTGGGATTTCTGAGTCATAGTGGAGCTCTATGTGGAGTCTTTTGAGGAACCTCCACACTGCTTTCCAAAGTGGTTGAACAAGTTTACACTCCCACCAACAGTGCAGTAAGGTTCCCTTCTGTCCACATCCCCTCCAACATCTGTTATTACAGTTCTTGATTATAGCCATTCTAACTGGGGTGAGGGGGTATCTCAATGTTGTTTTGATTTTCATGGTTTTTATGGCTAGAGAGGTTGAGCATTTCTTCATGTGTCTATTGGCCATCCTTTCCTCTTCAGAGAAGTTTCTCTTTAATTTTTTTTAATTTAATTTAATTGTTTTTGTGAACATACTGTACAGAGGGGATAAAATTACATGGTCAGGATAATGCGTACATTTCTTATCAAGCATTGCAGCCTCCCCTTTGTTTACCCTTCATATCCATTCCCAGCCATCCTCCCCACCCCCCCACCGCCTCCTCCTCCCTACCCTGCACACCAACGTTGTAAAGCTAGTTTTCGACATGACAACTTGTACTTCTCATTGTTGCAACAGGTCCACCTATATCCTTAAACAATTTGTTTTTCCCCATCTCCTCCACAAGTTATACTGACATCAAATATAG
>NW_012267353.1:178215-180050 GCF_000151885.1 Dipodomys ordii
TAGCTACTCAGGAGGCTGAGATCTGAGGATCGCGGTTCAAAGCCAGCCCGGGCAGGAAAGACCGTAAGACTCCTATCTCCAATAAACCACCAGAAAACTGGAAGTGGCACTGTAGCTCAAGTGGTAGAGCGCTCGCCTTGAGCTGAAGAGTTGAGGGACAGCGCCCAGGCCCGGAGTTCAAGCCCGCGACCGACAAAAAAAAAAAAGACTTTCTACTTTGTTTTTTTTATGTCTTTTCCTTCTAATTGGTCAGCTTTAATGGCTTCAGATTCTTTGTTGAAGCTTTGTAATAGATCTTGTATAAACTTCTTTACTTCCTTAATTTGGTGTTCAGTGTTTATTCTCAAATCACTTAGTTGATTGGTTATTGTTTTTCTTGGACTCTCATTCCTTCTGTTGGATTCCATTCAGCATTCCCTTTGTGGTCTCCCTGACTTCCTTCAGTTCTTTGTTAATGGATTCCATGAATGCCTTTAGTGATCTTTGTGTATTCCTTTCCTGCTCTCTCAATTCCTGTATTACTCTTTGATTAACTTCCTCCCGTTCGTGGGCTTCCTGTAGTTCTCTTTGAGTGTTCTCAGCCTGCTCACGCCATTCCTGCTTTTCTCTTTGAGTATTCTCTTTTCTTTTTTTTTCTTTCTTTTTTTTTTTGGTCCGGTTGTGGGGCCTGAACTCTGGGCCTGAGCGCTGTCCCTCAGCTCTTCACTCAAGGCTAGCGCTCTACCACATGAGCCACAGCGCCACTTCTGGCTTTTTTTCTTTTTGCTTATGTGGTGCTGAGGAATCAAACCCAGGGCCTCAAGCATGCAAGGGAAGTGCTCTACCACTGAGCCACCTTCCCAGCCCCTCTCTTAGAGTATTCTCAAGCTGCTCACGCAAATCCTGTATCAGTTTTTGAGTAGCTTCCTCATGCTTATGATATTCCTGTATAAATTTATGGATTGCCTCCTCTCTCTCCCTATCATGCTCATACAGAGTCCTTTGTATGTTTTCAATCTTTTCATTTATCACGTTTGCCAGCAGTGTTTGTAGAGCTATTTCGGAACTCTCCTCTGGATTATTCATGATCTGTTCTGTCCCCTGATTATCAAGATTGGGAATTGAGATACCCGGATTTGCCATTTTTCTTTTGTTTTTCCGACTTACTCTGCCCATTTGAGATGAAAATAGCACCAGTTTTGTGCTAGAACAGTATCGTAAGGCAAGCATCAACCAAAGTCTGAATTTGCACAGTCAATAGTCCACAGATACAATCTAGTTCAACAGATATATCTATTCAACATCAAACAACAATATGTTAATGGACTACAAACCGCAAAGAACAATTTGGAAAACCAAAAATTATTAAGGTTAGGGAGAGATGTGGGTAAAAAATAGGAATAGATTGATGTGGGGAGGCACAGGGAGAGTTTACTTAACTAATCCCTAATCTCAAAGCAGGAAATAGGTTGGGTAGGATGAAAGTAGAGAGGGAGAAAAAAAGAAGAAAGGGAAAGGGAAAAGAAAAGAGACTAGAAAAATAGAAAGTAAAAATTAATAATATTTAGAGAAGAACGTAAATATATTGAGAGAAGGGGAGGGATATAAAGGAGATGTGAAAAACTTAAAAATAAAAATGCTTAAAATATTATATAGGAATAAACAGGTAGTACTGCTATTAAGGAATTTAAGTCTCAGAGGTTTTGAATTGAGTAATAAATTTGTGGATTAAGTGTGTACACAATGGGGGATAGGGTGTAATAGTCAACTATGGGTTTATCTGAGGATGTGCAGGACAAGAGTTAAGTCACATAAAGAAGAACAAAAGAGAGGAAAAGGTGAAAAGGATAAGAAAG
>NW_012267353.1:180387-190160 GCF_000151885.1 Dipodomys ordii
AGAAGGAGAAGGAGAAGAAGAAGAAGGAGGAGAAGAAAAGTTCTTTGATTTTTGGGGGAGGGGTGGGAAAAATCCTGTATCTCCCTTGTGTCCTTAACCAGCCTCTTGTTGGAGTCTCTGTTCTGCTTGGTTGGTTTCTTAAGTCAGTTTGTTCGAACAGGCAGAAAAATGCTCTGCTTTATCCAAGATTTTGCAATCCTCCTTCCTGGCTAGTTCAATGGGAGGCAGATCTGCTTTGAGTATCACAAAAGAGGGGGATGCAGTGATGAGGCTAGGTTCTGGGTAGAGTTGAGGCCTTTCAACAAACTATTGTGAAAAACTCACAGAGCCCAGCCAGGAGCCAATCTCAGGATTTCTGTTTACTGGATTTCAATTAATTGTCCAGGCTGCTAGAGGGAGGGGCAACCTCTGGCTTAGATTACCCAATGAGGAAAGCCACTCCTAGGGCTGGCGCCCGAGCTGGGTGACTTTTCCCTGGGTGGAGCTGAGTCTGGCAGGTCACACCTCTGTTAAGTTCTTGTGACCTGCTAAGTAACTCATTTTATTCCAAGGCTTGAGTTGGAGCTAGCAGCTCCACCGAGCTTTGTCGGTATCCAAGATGGAGATCTCCGGTGGGGGGGGGGGCTTCCCTCCTCTGCTCCCTGTGAAGGAGTGAGGACTTCAGGCTTCTACTCACGCCGAGTCTTGGTTCCTGGGTCGTCTCTGGTCTGCGAACTGCAAGATAAAGATGTCTGCTCCTTGTCGGTCCTTGCTGGTATTGAGTAGAATCCGCTCTTCCGCTGCATCTGGCTCCTTCGTCCCGGACTCTCTGTGGCTTAGGTATGGCGCCTGTGTTTGCTGCTGCCACCGCAGCTGCCGCTGTGGTGGCTGCTGGCAAGAGCTCAGATGTGTCTCCTTGCCTGGATTTTCCCTCTCTGGCCTGACTCTCTGTCCTGTAATGGCACACTTGGTGTGATTCTCTGGCTTAGGACTGTTCACTGGAACTCTAAAACTGCTTTCTATGCGAGAGCTTGTTTAGACTCCATCTTCTCCTCCGCCATCTTCCCGGAATTCCCTCTCTTTAATTCTTTAGCCCACTTACATATTGGGAAATTGTTACTTTGAAGATTTGTTGTTGGGGGATTTAATTTTTTGATTTCCAGGTATATTTTAGATATGAGACCCTTATCCATTGTATGGCTAGTGAAGATCTTCTCCCAGTCTGTGGGCTTTCTATTGATCTTGCTAGCTATGTCCTTTGACATGCAGAAGCTCTGCAACTTCATGCAATCCCATTTGTCCAACCTTTCTTTGATTTGTTGTGTTTCCAGGTCTCTATTAAGAAAATTTCGACCTGTGCCAAGGAGACCTAGGGTTTCTCCTATTCCATCCTGTAATGTTTTCAGAGTGTCTGCTTTGACTCAGAGGTCTTTGATCCATTTGGAGTTGATTCTGGTGCAGGGTGATAGATAAGGAACTAACTTTAGTTTTCTAAAAGTAGTTAACCAATTTATCCAGCACCATTTACTGAAGAGGCTCTCTTTCTTCCATTCTATTCTTTTTAGCTCCCTCATCGAAGATTAGATGGCTATAGGTCTGTAGGTTCATTTCTGGGTTTTCAATTCTATTCCATTGGTCCTGAGATCTGTTCTTGGGCCCGTACCAACCTGCTTTGATTACTGTAGCTTTGTAGAAGAGTTTGAAATTTGGTATTGATATTCCTCCAGCACTAATCTTTCTGTTGAGGATCATTTTTGCTATTTGGGGTCTTTTATTGTTCCATACAAGTTTTTGAATTGCCTCTTTTACTTCCTTGAAGAATGAGGTTGGAATATTGATAGGTATCCCACTGAACTTGTAGATAGTCTTGGGAAATACTGACATTTTCACAATGTTGATCTTTCCAATCCAGGATCATGGGAGTTTTTTCCACTTTCTAAGTTCTGTTTTGATTTTCTTTTTCAAGTTTTTAAATTTTTCATCATAGAGGTCCTTCACACCTTTGGTTACGTTAATTCTTAGGTATAAAGTTTTTTATTGTGAGAATACCGTAGAGGAGTTACAATTACATGGGCAAGGTAACGAGTACATTTCTTATCAAGCATTGTTGCTTCCTAGTTGTTTCCCCTTCCTATCCCTTCCCATTCTCCTCTCCTACCCCCACCCGATCCTCCCCCCCTCTCCCACCAAAGCTGTTAAATTCGTTTTTCGACATAACGACTAGTACATCTCATTGTTGCAATGGGTCAAACTGTATCCCTAGTTAAACAATTTGTTTCTTTTTTTCCCCTTCCCATCAACAAATTATACCAACATCAAATACCAACATCAAATACATTAAAAGTATGGGTTATACCGTTGGAAGGGACATATTGCAACATAGAAATAATCTTATAATAGGATAGAAACAATTGCACGAAAAGAGAATAAAACAAAATAACATTTGAATACTTATCTTAGGGTTCATTCCCCTAAAATCAACTTATCTGACCTTTTCTGCTTGACTCCAACATACACTGGTTATTGCAAATAAAGGAAACCTTGGGACCTATGTTCCTTTGGGCATGGCTTACTTCACTTAATATAATTTTTTTCAAGTCTTTCCATTTCCTAACAAATGGGGCAAAGTCATTCTTTCTGATGGAGGCATAGAATTGCATTGTGTATATATACCACATTTTCTTGAGTACATTTCTTATCCAGCATTGTTGTCTCCTCCTTTGTTGTTCCCCTACCATCCTTACCCTCCCACCTCCTCACACCCTCCAAACCCCATCCCCCATCTCCCTGCCAAATTGTAAAGTTCATTTTTCGAAATAGTGTCTTATATGTTTCATTGTTGCAATGGGCCAACCTGTATCCCTGTTTAAATAATTTGTTTTTCCCTTACCCTCCCCAAATTTTACCAATATCAAATACAGTGAAAACAGGTGTTATACCATGGGGAGGGACATACAAAGCAACAAAAAATCGCATGGTACCTTATAAATATGTTAAAAACAATAGCAATGAAGAAAAAACACTGTGGTCCTATCTTGGGGTTCATTTCACTTCACATCATCTCATCTGACCTTTTCTGCTTGTCCCAGATATAGGTACCAGACTATGTCCTTTCTTTTTTTTTAATTGTGAAAATACTGTACAGAGGCATTACAATTACATGGGCAAGATAATGAGTACATTTCTTATCAAGCATTGTAGCCTCCTTTTGTTTCCCCTTCCCATTCCTTCCCACCCTCCCCCTGTCCCCCTACCCAATCCTCCTCCCCTTCCCCCCACCAAAGTTGTAAAGTTAGTTTTTGACATAAGGACTTGTACATCTCATTGTTTCAATGGGTCCACCTGTATCCCTATTTAAATGCTTTGTTTTTTCCCTTCCCCTCCACAAATTATACCGACAACAAATACAGTGAAAGCAGGAGGTATACTGTGGGGAAGGGACATACAAAGCCACAAAGAAATAATCTTATAAATATGTTAGAAACAATCGCATGAGAGAAAAAAAAACATTTGAACACATATCTTAGGGTTCATTTCATTAACATGAACTAATCTGACCTTTCCTGCGTGACTCAGACATATACTAGTTATTGCAAATAGGGGAAACCATGGAACCTACGTTTCTTTGGGCCTGGCTTACTTCACTTAATATAATTTTTTCCAAGCCTTTCCATTTCCTAACAAATGGGGCAATGTCATTCTTTCTGATGGAGACATAGAATTCCATTGTGTATATATACCACATTTTCTTGATCCATTCATCTACTGAAGGGCATCTGGGTTGGTTCCATATCTTAGTTATAGACCTATGTTTCTTTGGCCCTGGCTTACTTCACTTAATATAATTTTTTCCAAGTCTTTCCATTTCCTAACAAATGGGGTGATGCCATTCTTTCTGATGGAGGCATTTGAAATGATAAAAGGGGAAAAATGTAGTTACTCAAGTAAAGTTCCTTGGAGAAAAATAACAGCATGCTTTTGAAGAGGAGAAAGGCAATTGAAGTCTCTAGATTAGAAGTACCATCACTAGCCACAAACTAGTGGCTCACATCTATAATCATAGCTACTCATGAAGCTGAAATCTAAGGATCAAGGTCATGGCTAGCCCAAGCAGAAAAGCCTATAATGCTCTTATCTTCAATTAACCAGCAAAAAGCACAACGTTGAGGTGTAGCTCAAGTGGTAGAGTGCCAGCCTTAGTGGAAAAGTCAAGCGAAAGCATGAGACCCTGAGTCAAGCCACATTAAGGAGTCCATACAAAAAGAAAAGAAAAATTGAAAGGGAAAATGAAAAGAAAGAATATCACTAGTGTGAAGCATTCTGCAATCATTTGACTAAATTTTCTAATCTCAAAACTAAAAGGTGCTCAAGTAACCAATCACCAAATTGTGCTTATAGACTCTTCATTTCCTCATTTTTGAGTTCTGCCCATGTTTGCTATCTTCCTTCAAATTCTCTGCTTCCTCCTGTTTCTTCTTTTGCAAAGATTAACGTTTATTCTAGGTAACACGTCAAGGGAAAATGCTGGTTTCCTTTATGAGATTTCAAACAGTTTGAGTCTCTGTGCCTTTATTTTAGTTATCAGATACCCTTTGTCTCTGATAAACTAGAGCTAGAGATTGGGTTGGAAAAAAGATCATATTTTTGTGGGTATATTCCAGTACTAAGGCTTGAACTCAAGGCCTGGGTGCTATCTGTTTGCGTTTTTGTTCAAGGCTAGTGCTTTACCACTACAATCATGCCTCTACTTCTGGCTTCTGGTGACTGATGAAAGAGTCTTTTGGACTTTCCTGCTGGGGCTGGCCTATCTGACTGACACCCTCAGATCTCAGCCTCCTGTGTAGCTAAGCTTACAGGTGTGAGACGCCATCACGTGGCAAGAGCCTATTTTTATTATGCCTATATTTTTGGTTAAAAGACATTTCTAATTTCTACCATCTCAAATTATCTCTCATCCATTACTAGAAAAAATAATGTTAACTTTCTCAGAGACCCCTAATTACTTTTCTCTGAGCTACCCATCTTCCACTATTCCAAGAACTAAAGAGAAAGCTCTGAGAAAGCTCCAAAGTCCAGAAAGTACTCTCTGAAAAATTGAAGCCTCTGCTGATCCCATGGATCTGGCCCGCTAGAGCTGATGCTGGTCACTGTCAGCTGAAGGGCAGTGACCACATCTGCATCAGGTGTTGTGCTAGCACCCACTAATCAAGGGAAGAAATTCCACACTTTATCTTGAGCTCCTTGCCTCCTTTGAGCCTTAGGTTCTCCTGTTCTTTCTGATACCATGCTTGAGACTCAAAAGAGGAGAAACCACACCTTCTTTCAGTAAATGAATAGAACTGGGTCAGGGAAATTTCAGAGGAGCATTCTTGTGTCCTTTCCACTCTGTGCATCCACACATCTATACTTTCCTGACTTATCACTCATTGTGCATTGTGGCTGAGTCCTGCTGTTTTCTGATCCTTTAGAGTTTTAGAGATATAGGAACAATCTCATCCTTATAATAGGTTAGTACACTGTAATAATCAAACTCCAAATATATATTTATATACTTTTTAAAATTTAATTTTCAGAGAGCTGAGGATCAAATTAAGGACCAGCAAGAGTTCCTCCACTGAGCTAAATCCCCAAATGCATAGTTCTATTTTTTAAATGTCTTTGTTGCCACTTTGGACTTGTTTCAGGACCAGAAAGTTTCAACAGCACTGGGAAAAATATGGTGTGTGCCTTTTCCCCCTTTGTCTTCTCTCCTAGCCTGCCCCATGTTAGTGGGAGAACAGCTTGCCTGGAAAGTTGCCATCTGTGTAGTACATGAGGTCAGTATCAGCCACAGTCTCTGATCACACGCTTTTCCAGATCAGTCTTGGAAAACAAGACTCCAGAAAACAAGCCAACCATCCAGCTTCAGAAACGACATGGTCAGTGGGTTTGAAGTTACAGTTACTGGGGAGCAAGAATTTCTGGCATACTGTTGAACAGTGGGATGGTCATATATGATTAGAATGCACTGTGTACCTTAAAATCAAGCAGAATCAGTATCTGTTGGCTCACTCCAGTCAGTCTTGCTAATCAGGAAGCAGAGATCTGAAGATCACAATTTAATGGCAGCAGAGAGAGACAATTCTGTGAGATTGTTATCTCTAATTAGCCAATAAAAAGCCAGAAGTGGAGTTATAGCTCAAGTGATAGAGTGCAGCTTTGAGAACAATTCTAAGGGAGAGTGCCCAGGCACTGAGTTTAATCCTCTACACTGGCACTGGTATACATACATACACACATATATACACACACACCCAAAGAAAATAAAAGAAATTTGTGTGTGTACCAAGGCTTTAACTCAGAGCCTTACACTCTTGCTTGTTTTTTTTTAAACTTAAGGATGGTGCTCTATAAATTGAGCCACAGCTCTCACTTCCAAGAAGAAAGGGTTTTGAAAGTTTTCCTATAAAAATAAATATTTGATAGTGTTATTCCTTAGAAAGGCAAAGTCAAAGTTGAACACAATAAATAGGTAATGGGTACATGAAAGGAGTGGGGTGGAATCAAGGGGAAAGGGGTAGATAAATGAAGAGGAGAAGAGGGGGAGGATGCAATCAAGAATCAAATGTATATACTAAAAAAATAAGAGTAAGGGAAGGAGTGTGTAGAGAAGGGTTGGGTGAGAATGTTAAAGGGGTGACATTGATCAAGGTGTATTGTATTCATAAACTCTTTGTTAAACGGACACTCCTTTATACAACTACCTAAAGATATATTAGAAAGACAAAAACCAATACATAAAAACAAAAATAAATATTTGAGAAAATATATATGATTAACCAGAAAACCAGGTTTAAAAATTATGCAATTAATGCAGTATCCAAAGATTGTAAGCATAATACTTACACATATATAATTTTTGTTTGTATGTACCAGTTTAAAAAATAGAATTAATCCATAAAAATAAGCCTGGCACCAGTGGCTCATACCTGTAATCCTAGCCACTCAGGAGGCTGAGCTCTGAGGATCACAAATTGAAGCCAGCCTGTGCGGGAAAGTCCATGAGATTCTTATCTCCAATAAAGCAACCAAAAAAGCTGTGGCTCAAGTGATAGAGGGCTAGCCTCAAGCAAAAGAGATCAGGGACAGTGCCCAGACTCTAGGTTCAAGTCGCAGGATCAGCACCAATAAATAAATGAAAAAGGAAATATTATATACAATTATAATGATATATAATTTTTAATGAAGTTGTGCATCAATGACTTACACCTATAATCCTAACTACTCAGGAGGCTGAGATCTGCAGATTGCAATCTGAAGCCATGCCAGGCAAGAAAGTTTGTGAGTCTCTTATTTCTACTTAAACACCAAAAAGCTAGAAGTGGAGCTGTGGTTCATGTGGTAGAGTACAAGCCTCAAGTATAAGAGCTGGGCGACAGTGCCTAGACCCTGAGTTCAAGCCTTAGTACCAGTATGAGCATGCACGTGCAAGCATGTGCTTGTGCACACACACACATACACACATGTGTGCACACAAATTAGAATGTGAATTTAACAATCCAGATCATTAAAATTCTTAATATAAGTCTTAAGAGTTTAGTGAGTTTATCCCCATCAAAAAAACATCTTTCTGAGGACATCTTTGCAATGACAATTTCAAAGTAATTTATTTCTTCAGATGAACACCAATTTATTTCTACTGAACACCAACTGGTAAAAAAAATAAAAACAGGGAAATAAGATAATTTCTCCATCTGCCTAGATATCTTGTCTACCCCAGAGCTGGGAAGGAAAGCTCAGAGGGATGTTGGGCCTCATCCCTGAAAACCAGAACTTCTTGGCAGAATTCTCAGCATTGTTCCAATCAGCAGCTTTCAGTCCCACCCCTCTCTCTCTCCTTTTCTCCCTGTGAGCTACCTCTTTCTGTCCTCTACCAGCTCCTCCTGATTCTTTCAGAGGTATTTTCCCCCCTCTTTTCGAACTTCCTGTATGATAGAAAACAATGGTAAGAAGGGCAAAGAGCCAGGATCTGGTGGTTCACGCTTTTAATACTAACTATTCAGGAAGCTGAGATTTGAGGATTGCAATTTAGAGCTAGCCTGCACAGCAAAATCTGTGAGATTCTAATATCTAATTAACCAGAAAAAAGTCAGAAGTGGAGCTGTGGCTCAAGTGATAGAGTGCTAGCCTACCAGGCACTGACTTCAAGCCCCACTATTAGCATACACAAATATATGCATATATATTTGTATATATACATATATATGTATATATTTGTATATATATGCATATATTTGTACATACACACACACACACACACACACACACACATATATATATATATATGCAGAGAGAATTCTCTGATCTCTTTTGATTGCTCACAAGCTTCCTGTGACACCTGTTGCTTGCCTTGGCCTTGAAGCCTCTGTGGTCCACTGATCCTTTGGGGGCTGGCTAGGTACACACAATGTACTAATGTCCCTATCATGTGCAGAGGAGCCTTCCTCCATTTCACTTGTGGCCCTGTGGATACTGGTCCCAGGAAATAAGGTGCTTCACTTGTTTCCCTGAGGGATGCATGAGGGAATGAGAAGAATACCTAGCAATCACCTAACACCATGATTACCAATTTTTTAAAGTAAGTTTTCTATTGTGAAAATACTGTACAAAAGGGTTACAGTTACATGAGCAAGGTGATGAGTACATTTCTTATCCAGCATTGTTGCCTCCTTTGTTTTTTCCCTACCATCCCTTCTCTCCCATCTCCACAACTACACATCCCAGGCCCCTCCCACCCACCCCCACTCCCCCACCTAAATTGTAAAGTTCGTTTTCAACATAGTGTCTTCTATGTCTCATTGTAGCAATGGGTTAACCTGTATCCCTCTTTAACCATATCTTCCCCTTCCCCTCCCCAAATTATACCAACATCAAATACAGTGAAAACAGGGGTTATACCGTGGGGGAGCGACATACAAAACAAAAAAAAATCACATGGTACCTTATAAATACATAGAAACAATAGCAAGAATGAAAAAAAGCACTTGTGTCCCTATCTTGGGTTCATTTCACTTAACTTCATCTTATCTGGTCATATGTATATAGCTTTTGACCTTTTCTACTTGTCCCAGACATATAGCAGTTATTGCTATTAAGGGAAAGCATGGGTATGTTTCTTTGGGCCTGGCTTACTTCACTTAACATAATTTTTTCCAAGTCTTTCTTCTGATGGAGGTATAGAATTCTAGTGTGTGTGTGTGTGTGTGTGTGTGTGTGTGTGTGTGTGTGTGTATCACGTTTTCTTGATCCATTCATCTACTGAGGGCCATCTGGGTTGGTTCCAGATCTTAGCTATGGTAAATAATGCTGCAATAAAAATAGTTGTGCTGGTAGCTTTAGTATGGTCTTGTTTGTGACTATTCGGGTAAATGCCCAAAAGTGGGATTGCTGGGTCATAGGGAGCTCTATGTGAAGTCTTTTGAGGAACCTCCATACTGTTTTCCAAAGTGGTTGAACAAGTTTATACTCCCACCAACAATGCAGTAGGGTTCCATTCTGGCCACATACCCTTCAGCATCTGTTGTTATTAGAGTTGTTGATTAAAGCCATTCTAACTGGGGTGAGGTGGAATCTCAATCCTGTTTTGTTTTACATTTCTTTTATGGCTAGAGCATTTCTTCATGTGTTTATTGGCCATTCTTTTTTATTTTTATTTTTTTATTGTGAACATACTGTACAGAGGGGTTACAATTACATGGGCAAGATAATGAGTACATTTCTTATCAAGCATTGCAGCCTCCTCCTTCGTTTACCCT
>NW_012267353.1:191465-206480 GCF_000151885.1 Dipodomys ordii
CAAGGTCTTTGATGCACTTGGAGTTGATTCTGGTGCAGGGTGATATGTAAGGATCTAACTTTAGTTTTCTACAAGTGATTAACCAATTTGCCTGCACCATTTACTGAAGAGGCTGTCTTTCTTCCATTCTATTGCTTTTTAGCTCCCTTATCAAAGATTAGGTGGCTATAGGTCTGTGGGTTCATTTCTAGGTCTTCAATTCTATTCCATTGGTCCTAAGGTCTCTTCTTGTGCCATTACCAAGCTGTTTTGATTTCTATGGCTTTGTAATAGACTTTGAAATTTGGTATTGATATTCCTCCAGCACTGTTAAGGATCGTTTTTACTATTTGAGTCTTTTATTGTTCCATATGAATTTTTTAGATTGCCTCTTGTATTTCCTTGAATAATGAGGTTGAAATATTGATAGGTATCACTTTGAATTTGTATATAGCCTTGGGAAGTATTGCCATTTTCACGATGTTGATCCTTCCAATCCAGGAGCATGGGAGGTTTTTCCACTTTCTAAGTTCTGCTTTGATTTCCTTTTTTAGGTATTTAAAGTTTTCATCGTAGAGGTCTCTCACTTCTTTGGCTAAGTTATTTCCTAGGTATTTTATTTTTTGGGGGGCTATTACAAATGGAGTTGCTTTCCTCATTTCAGCCACGCTCTTCTCATTGTTGGCATACAGAAAAGCCATTGATTTTTGAAGGTTAATTTTATACCCTGTTACTTTGCCCAAGTTTCAAATCAGCTCAAGTAATTTGGTAGTGGAGTCTGTGGGATTCATTAAATACAAGATCATGTCAGCTGCAAAGAGGGAGAGTTTTAACTTCATCTTTCCCTATTTGGGTCCCCTTTATTTTTGCATCTTGTCTTATTGCTATAGCTAAGCATTCTAATACTGAACTGAAGAGAAGTGGAGAGAGTGGACATCCTTATCTCCTTCCTGAGTTAAGAGGAAATGGCTTTAGTTTTTCACCATTAAGTATAATGCTGGCTGTAGGTTTATCATATACAGTCTTTATTGTATTGAGGAATGTTCCATGGATTCCTAATTTTTCCAGAGCCTTCATCATAAAGGAGTATTGGATCTTGTCAAGTGCTTTTTCTGCATCTATTGAGATAACCATGTGGTTCTTATCCTTGCTCTTATTGATGTGATGAATTATATTAATTGATTTGCGTATATTGAACCAGGTTTGCATCCCTGAAATGATTCCTGTTTGATCATGGTGTATGATTTTTTGGATGAGTTGTTGAAGTCGATTGGCCAAAGTTTTGTTGAGAAGTTTTGCATCAATGTTCATCAAAGAAATGGGTCTATAGTTCTCTTTCTTTGATGAGTCCCTGCCTGGTTTTGGGATCAGGGTTATTATGGCTTCATAGAATGACTTCAGTAGTGAACTTTCTCTTTTAATTTCATTGAACAGTTGGAGGAATATTGGTATGAGTTCTGCTTTGAAGGCCTTGTAGAATTCCACTGTAAAGCCATCCAGTCCTGGGATCTTCTTAGATAGGAGGTCTCTTATTGCTGTTTCTATTTCAATGCTTAATATGGGCCTGTTAAGTTGGTTTAACTCATCTTGATTTAGTTTCAGCATGTCGTTATTTGCTAGGAAATCATCCATTTCTTCCAGATTCTCAAACTTACTAGCATAAAGATTTGAGATGATTACTGATTTTTTTCTGCTCAAGGCTGATTCTCTTACCATTTAGGACATAACTGTACTTCTGGATTTTTGATTATTAATTGGAAAAAAGTGTCTCATAGACTTCCCTTTTCCAGCTGGCCTTGAACCACAACCCTCAGATCTCAACCTTCTAAGTAGCTAGGATTACAGGAATGAGTCACTAGAGCTTGGATAACCAACAATTTTTAACACTGTCTAGGGTTTGAGTTTGTTTTCCATGGATTCAGGAATTAAAGGGCAGGAAAATTTAAAGTGGGTAAAGTGTATTTGAAAGTAAAGAAAAGCAGAAAAAGAAGAGTACTAAAACAGGCCCAAAGATGGGAGTTCAATGGAGTCTTCTCAGACGGTGGTTTTTATAGTAAGGGTTCCATCCCTTGGCTTTGTGCTGATTGATTGATGGCTTGTGCCTACACTGACCTGGCTCTTTTCATTGGTGAGCAGGATCCAAGGGCATTATGGGAATAAGTGCCATGATGGGCCATATGGGATATCTACAACTTGTGTCTACCATTTTCTTTCCCTATCTACCTAATAGTTGCTCTTTCTTTCCCTAATTCTCATCTTTACTTAAAGTTTGTTACCATTTGGCCACAATAATGTTGTTGATACTTACATGATGGGGAGGAAAAATGCAACTAAACCATAAGGAAGGAGACAGATATTCTTCTGTTACAAATTCAAACCAGGTTATAGTGATGTGTCTGACAAGGTATTATCATTTACAGCTGGCATTCATGCATTCCTATGCTTATTTCTTACACCCTGGTGAGATATCTCAGGAAGTTCAAAGATAGCATTTTATACCCACCATTACATCCAAACATCCCAGGTCTAGTGTTTTTCAGACAATCCCCTTGACCAAACAGAGGAGCCATAATGATCTCTGTTCAACAGTATCTGTCATTAAAGACAGAATATCTCATTTTATACCAACCACTACTCTCAAACCTTACAGGTCCAGAGCCTTTCAGACTATCTTCCTGACTAGCGAGAAGACAAAATGGTCTATGTTCAATAGGCATCTATCATTAGAGACAGAATTTTGGAGAAGATTTGACCTTTTCCAACAAATACAACCAGGCAGCTTCATAGCAATTGAAATTCAGGATTGATCATTCAAACTTCAAGTTAGGATAGATCTAGCTATTCTTTGGCCCCTTCCAGTGATTCAGGCTTTGGATGGCATGGTTTCTGTGGACTGCAAACCCTCAAGGCTGACTTGGATACATGTTGGCATACTTGGCATCCTGTGGAGGATGTTGAAAAGACAAGAGCTGTCCTTCATGGAGAACAAAGTCCTGCTGAATTAAAAACAGAATCTAGAACCTGATAAGAATTCCCAATGTATTTAAACACACCTAGATGGGAGACTCTCACCTGCAGCTTGAACCTTGAGTGAGAAGACACTTGGTAGGACTGACCATGATGCACATAAGTTAAGGACAAAGGTCAGGTTCACTAGGGGCATTATACCACCAAGGTGACCCTCTCTTTTCAGTCCTGGCTATGCCCAGCCTTCCAGTTCCCCAGGGGAAGAGCTGAAGGAAGATTGGCACACCCAGTCTGTTCTTAGGTAAAAGGGTATCCAAGGTACAGTGTGCCCCAAACCAGAACGTGGATGAATGAGCTCAGCATTGTCTCCCAAGCTCTGAATGAATACATATGTGGCAATGATGTGATTCTGAGGGGATTCTGAGGCCCCCTGGGGCATGTTTCTTCAGGTTC
Organism: Dipodomys ordii; assembly: GCF_000151885.1. Lineage (NCBI taxonomy): Eukaryota > Metazoa > Chordata > Mammalia > Rodentia > Heteromyidae > Dipodomys > Dipodomys ordii. The sequence continues at coordinate 194,865 of NW_012267353.1, forward strand.
CCATCAGAATTTGCAAATTCTAATACTCTGGCAGTCTGACTGTTGGATTTACCTGGTCTCACCTTCTTGGAGTCCCAGGAGCTTTAGATTATTCGTTCTCACCTTCCAGGATACCAACGGACCAAAGCTTATCTTACCTCAACTTCCAGAAGACCTAGAGTCCAGAGGTTATCTGGGTTTTACTTTCACTCAACCCCAGGGGTCAATCCTCAGGAAGAAATGCTCCAGGGGTAGGCAGTGCTCTTCTGGGTTATTGGAGGGTGAGTAGAAGAGAGAGCTTTGTTGGTGTAACAGAGCAGCCCTGGAGCAGGAAACAGGCACCATTAACAGGAATGCACAAACCCTTCCTGATCACACCATGTACTCATTTCACTGTCTTGATGCTGTGGGGATAGAAGTGGGGCTGGGGAATGAGGTAGGAAACAGTATAGATCCCGTTTTGCAGAAGGAAGGAGGAGCTCTAAGACTTCCAAGACCCTTTCCTCCAACCCCTGCCAGAAGGAAGGAGGAGCTCTAAGACTTCCAAGACCCTTTCCTCCAACCCCTGCCTTCTCCTTACTAAACAATCCTTTAATCTGGAACAACTGTATTAGCAACCCCCCCCCCCCCCGCCGCACTGGACCTTCTTATCAGATACCTCAAGCAAAAGGATTAAGGTTAGATTTTTCCATTGTCTTCTCCAAGGAAGCTCTATAAAGTCATTTCTACCCCCAATCCCTCTCAGCCTCTAGCTGGGTGGCCACCATCAGGGCTGTTCTACCAGGCAGCCATCTCCCTGTCTTGTGTGGGGAGGAGATGCTGCCAGGAGTCAGTTGATCTCCCTGCCACAGTGAGGAGCCACACATGGAATAGAAAGATAAGTTTCCCCTTCACTGGCCAAGGAGGACAGTAGATTGGATGGGTGCTAAGAGGAAATGAAGTGCCTGTCACCAAGGAGAGTTATGTGGAAGGACAATGCATTCCAGCCAAGGCACTGATCCACTCAACCCCACCATTAAAGATTGAAAGACAGGTTGGGGGAAGTCAATGCTGGGCTCACTTCCTAACTTAGCTTCTAACTTAACTTCTCTTACAGTGGTGGCTCTGAAGTAGCTTACACCTACATGCTGGATACACATACTAGTATACATGGACACATGAATGACACACCACACACACATCAAACCACCTTATACATACTCTCTCTTTCTCTTTCTCTTTCTCTCTCTCTCTCTCACACACACACATACAGAGACACACACACACACATATAAATACCATGTGTTCACACTTGTGAACTTTTGCTGCCACCTAGAGGTTCTAATGTTGACCCATTGATTCAACATCATCTGGAAATCATAAGACAACAGCTATTTTTTTTCCAGAACAAGGGGGTTCCACTTAGGAAAGAGAGCTGTGCAATATTTTTCGGCACCATTTATGTTAGGTTTAAAAAAAAGAGGTAGCCGAGTAAGAACAGCAACACACACGTGGTATTCAGGTAAGGGGTAGGTTTATTCAGTAGACCTGCTGGGACCAGGCAAGGTTGGCACTCCACGTGGCTGAGAAAGGCCTGGGAATAAGAGAGAGCTGGGGAAGAGAAGAAAGAGCTAGAAAAGAGCAGAGAGAGAGCAGAGAGAGGGGCTGTGCAATATGGAGATAGGGCACCAGGAATCTTTAATAGAACCTTCCTTCCACTTTACCTACTTTCAACCATCATGATGTGTGTGTATTTGTGTGTATATGAGCACATGTGTGGGTTTCTGGGATTCCACATATATGCATGTGCAGATGTTTGTTTTGTGTGTGGACATGTAAACATGTCTGTGCATGTGTGTGTGTGTGTATGTGTGTATGTGTGTGTGTGTGTGTACGTGTGTGTTTCCTTGTAAGTTTTTGGTATAGTAATATGAACCCTAGTATAGGAGATACTCAGGAATCAGGAAGGACTGCAGGAAAGGCCAGAGAATAAGGAAGGAAGCTTGAAGTTATACTTATGATGTCACTTGGCCCAGGATTCCAAATTAATTAGTTTGGAAGCTCTCACAATTAGTAATAAAACCTGTCTGAAAGACCTGAGCACAGGCGCTTTTGCATACTCTGAGGACCATTGCTGTCTACATGAGGGCCTGGCAAATTTTTTCTCTAAAGATATAGACAGTAAAACCATCATTTCTTAGGGTCATTTAGGCCCTAAACACCTTCTTACCTCGGCCCTAGTCATCTGGAAACACTGGCAGGTATTCTGTAAATCAGCAAACATGGTTGAGTTCCAAGGAAACTTCACAACCCAACTCCAAAATGTGAATTTCATATATTCTTCACTTGTTATGAAATTTTTCTTTTTAAAGAAAATGTGTGTTAGCTGGGTGTAGTGGCTCATACTTGTAATCCTAGCTGTTCAGGAGGCTGACATCTGAGGAGCTAGGTTCAAAGCTGGCCTGGGCAAACGAAATCAAGACTCTTATTTTCATGTGACTAGCAAAAAGCAACAACAAAAAACTAAACTGAGCCAGGTGTGGATGGCTCACACCTAAAATCCAAGCTACTCGGGAGGCTGAGGTTTGATGATCATGGTTCAAAGCTAGCCCGGGCAAGAAAGTCTGTGAGACTCTTACCTCCACTAAACTATGGGGAAAAATAGGCAGACGTGAAGCTGTGGCTAAAGTGGTGAAGCACTAGCCTTGACCAAAAAAAGCTCAGGGACAGCATTCAGGCTGAGATCAAGACTTAGGATCGACATTAAAAAAGGCCATAGTAGAGGTAGCTTAAGTAGTAGAGCACCAGCTTACAACTTGAATGAAAAAAGCATTCTCATTGATTAAAAAAATAAACCCTACAAATGATATTTAGCTTTATTTTTCTTTTTTTAATTTCTATTACTGATTTTGGGATGACATCAGATGTTACCTGAAAGGTCATGCTAGATTTTATTTATTTATTTATTTTATTGTGATAATACCGTACAGAGATTTTAACCCTGCTGGTTGAGTGTGCTCTGCCACACTGTTAACCAGGCTATTGACATGTTACTGATATTTTTTTTCTTGTGCTAGAACTTTGGCTTGAACTCAGGGCCTTGTGATCTGCCTAGAATTTTTGCTTCAGGATGGTGTTTTACCATTTGAGCCATTTACTGATGTTTTTATATAGGCATAGGATCCATTGTTGTTCCCAACAGCAGATCTAATGAGCAGCTACTTACTTTTGGTCCTAGGCAGAGAGTGAAACCAGCTCTTCTAGGCAAAGCTCTACTCCAGCTTTTCTGATGAACTCATTCATAGTTTGATACCACAAGTATCTAGACAACATCATCCATTATTCTCACCCTTGGAGAAGGCTTTGGAGTGACAGTTTGGAAACGAGTTACTTGTGTTCTGTTATTTTTTCCTTTTATAGTAGAGAATTGTTATTTTTAAGAATTAAGACAAAACCAGAAAGCAGTATGGAGGTTCCTCAAAAGACTCCACATAGAGCTTCCCTATGACCCAGCAATCCCACTTTTGGGCATTTACCCAAATGTTCACAAACAAGACCACACTAAAGCTACCAGTACGACTATGCTTATTGCAATATTATTTATTATAGCTAAGATATGGAGCCAACCCAGATGCCCCTCAGTAGATGAATGGATCAAGAAAATGTGGTTTATATACACAATGGAATTCTATGCCTCCATCAGAAAGAATGACATTGCTCCATTTGTTAGGAAATGAAAGACTTGGAAAAAATTATATTAAGTGAAGTAAGCCAGGCCCAAAGAAACATAGGTCCCATGGTTTCCCTTATTTTCAATATCTAGTATATGTCTGAGTCAAGCAGAAAAGGTAAGATAAGTTGATGTTAGGGAAATGAACCCTAAGATATGTATTCAAATGTTTTTTTTTTCTTTCATGTGATTATTTCTAACACATTTATAAGATTATTTCTTTGTTGGGTCTGGGAAGGTGGCTCAGTGGTAGAGTGCTAGCCTTTCATGCATGAGGCCCTGGGTTCGATTCCTCAGCACCACATAAGCAAAAAGAAAAGAGCCGGAAGTGGCGCCGTGGCTCAAGTGGTAGAGCACTAGCCTTGAGCTGAAGAGCTGAGGGACAGTGTCCAGACCCAGAGTTCAGGCCCCACAACCGGACCCCCACCAAAAAAAGATTATTTCTTTGTTGCTTTGTATGTCCCTCTCCCACAGTATAAGCCCTGCTGGGCAGAGGGAGGATGGGAATGGATGGAAAGTGGAAACAAAGGAGGAGGCTACAATGCTTGATAAGAAATGTACTCATTATCTTGCCCATGTAATTGTAACCCGTCTGTACGGTATTTTCACAAAAAAAGAAAAATAGAATTATGACCAAACCAATTATGGTTCATGCCCATAATTTTAGCTACTCAGAAGGCTGAGATCTAAGCCTCTCAGTTTGAAACCAGCCAGAGAAGACAGGCTAATGAAAGTCTAATCTCTAATGAACCACCAAAAAGGTGGAAATGGAGGTGTGGCTCAAGAGGTAGAGTGCCAGCCTTGAGAGAAAAGGCCAAGTGAGAGTGGAAGGGCCTGAGGTCAAGCCCTAGTATTGGTGCACGTGCACACACACACACACACACACACACACACTTACACAGGTCAAGAATGTGGAGACATTGTCTGCTGCTATTTGTCTATAGATGTTTGAAGAACAGAGTATATAGAGTGTCTCTACGTGGTTGATATAGAGGGGGCAAGGGGTGATTACAAGAATTCTTGCTTAAGTTTGGGATTGAATAACTATGTTGTTTTAGGTTTTTTTTCCTCCAGTAACATTTTAATGCTCACAGTTGCCTTTTAATGATTGTCATTAATCAATTCTAAAACATGGGAACAAGCAGATTGCTTTATAAATAGTTATTCCTCAGATTCTCATAAGTTCTCATTTTAAAATTAAAGTCACATTGTCTGCCAGTTTCTTGTAATACTTTGTGTGGGTAATTTGCATGCTCCTTATTAGTCTTTCTAACATTTCAACATGTCTGCAGGAAACTCCATGTTTCTCCATGGCTTTGTGGAGCTGGTTCCTTGCTTGGATGACTTTAGAGCTCTCTGTAACTCAGTGTTTTCAATGTGCTTTGTGGAGCTGGTTCCTTGCTTGGATGACTTTAGAGCTCTCTGTAACTCAGTGTTTTCAATGTGATATTGAATTCTTTATTTTCTTTTTAGTGCCAATAATGGGGCTTGAACTCAGGGTTTTGTGTTGTTTGACTTTTTTGTTCCAGGCTGTCACTCTGCCACTTGAGCCAACACCTCTACTTCTGGATTTTTTTTTGGTGGTTAGTTGACTTTGAACCTTGATCCTCATGTTTCATCAGCCTCCTTAGTACCTAGGATTACATATATGAGTTACCAGAGCCTGGCTAGCTTATATTTTCTCTTATTCCTTTCCCTTCTTTTCTTTTTGTCTTTTTTTGAGTGGATCTAATTTAGCATCAGAAATTAGCCTCATTTTCATGATGAGATGGAGTCTCTTTCCATGATCATTTTTTTTAATATAGTAGAAATTTCAGCAAAGCTAGCTGATGTAATTTTGGATCAGATGAGAAGAGGATTTTAGTGATACTGTAGCAACCAAATCCTGTAAACATGAATCTATCTTTGAGCCTTCTGTATTTTTTCCCAAGGCTCAAATACACACTGGCTTCCAAGCTGCTCCCTATGATAGAAAAGTTCATTTTTTTTTTGCCAGTTGTGGGGCCTGAACTCTGGGCCTGGGTGCTCTCCCTCAGCTCTTCAGCTCAAGGCTAGTGCTCTACCATTGAGCCACAGTACCACTTCCAGCTTTTTCTGCTATGTGGTGCTGAGGAATCGAACCCAGGGCCTCATGCATGCAAGGCAAGCACTTTACCACTGAGCCACCTTCCCAGCCCCAAAAGTTCATTTTTTAAAGGAGCTCTAAGCAAAGCCTTTGCCCAGATACCTTGTCCCCATGGCAATGCTGTCCATTTCCACACAAGTGCATACTGGGAGCTGGCCTATTCTGCCAGGGCTGCTTTGTGATTGGCTTTCTTGTATCCCAGTACTGGAGTTCTGTTAGAAAAGACAAATACCAGAAAAAGTGGGCAAAGTCTAGTCAGAATCCCAGAGATTCTAGAAGCTTCTTGGGGTCCTTGAGCCATCAGCACTTTTGGTGGCTCCAGAGAGGGTTTTAACACAAAGTCACACATAAGAATCATGCGAGAAGCCAGGTGGCTTACACCTATAATCCTTGCTATTTAGGAGGCTGAGATGTCAGGATTGTGGTTTGAAGCAGCCACAGCCAGAAAGTCTGTGTGACTCTTATCACAGAAAAAGCTCAAGTGGTAAAGCACAAACCTTGAACAAAAGGAGCCTAGGCCCAGAGGTCAAGCCCCAGGATGGGCAAAAAAAAATTACGTGAGAAAACTTCAAAACAAGTAATAGGACTATACCCAGGTAGCACCTCCAGAGATCCTGAATCTGGATGTGGAGTGGGTGATTGCATTCAGGGTATCTGTGATTGTCCAAGTCCCCAGGGGATCCAAAGGCTCTTTCAGGCCCAAGCACTATATTCTACATGGAAAATCTCACTCCTGCTTGCAAGCAGTACATGTTTGATGGGATCAGTTGAAGTACAGCCCTTCAATATGTCCAGGTCCTCATCCCTGCAAAGAATCTATGAGTACTTTACTACTGTGGTATGTGTGGTGTGCCTATCCTTGACTCAGATTCTTCAGCCTCCAAACCATGAGAAATAAACTTGCTTTTTCTAAGTTACTTATGATTCTTGGTGATAACATTCCAAGTAAATGAAGAAATTACTTTGCATGGTTCAAAAAAATCACTTTGCAGATGTGATTAAGAAACTGAAGATGAGAATTCATTCTGGTTATCTGGTGGGCCCTATGCAAATTTACAAGGATCTTAGAGTTAAAAATAAATTTTCTTTGTAAATTACCTGAGAAGGAGGCAGAAGGGTCAGAAAAGGACTTGTGAGATGTACTCAGGAATCATGAGTCTCTGCTTTGACTCATGATCTGCAGTCATGAGTAAAAAATGCAGACAGCCTCTAGGAACAAGAGAAGACTGGAAGTTAATTCTCGCCTAGGTCTTCCCAGAGGCATGCAGACTGCCAGCACCTTGATTTTCATTAACTCAGAATACATTTTTGACTTATGACTCTCAGAGTTGTATGATAATAAGTCTGTATTGTTTAAAGCTACAAAGGTCGTGGTAATTTATTATAGAAGCCATGAGAGATGAATACAGTTGAGACATTACCACAGCCCTTATAGCTTTCAGAGTTCTTTGTTTCCTACTTTCCTTTTGAGGTACATCTTTATTTGTAATAATCTAGTTTATATAAATTTCAATGTAATTCCAATAGTTCTATGGATTCAATGCCTCCACTGAAACTCATATTGAAATGTTATTGATAAAGTATTAATTAAGGGGATAGAAAGGGGATAAGATCAAACTCATCCTTAAACCAGGATCTCATTCCATGAGAACCAACCTACTCCTGTAGTAACAGCCTTTAACCCATTCATGGAGACATTACCCCCATGAACAAGTTCTGGGCTCTATCCCTTGGCATTTTGCTCAAGTCTGGGACTTAATACTTCAGCCATACCACCATGTCTAGAATTTTGCTGGTTCACTGGAGATAAGAGTTTCAAGTACTTTCCTGCTTGGGCTGGCTTTGAACAGCAATCCTCAGATTTCAGCTTCCCGTGTGGCTAGGATTACAGGCATGAACTACAGCCACCTACCTCTCAACTTCCTTTTAAAATTTAATCTAAAAAAATTCAGCATGTCTTAATTCTCCTTCACTTTGAAGGGTAGATTTGCTAAATATAGAATTCTTCTTTCCTTCATTACTGTATGAAGAGGCCTTTGAACCATTTTGGCTTATGAAAAGCCAGTCTTTAGTCTTATTGAGTCTCCTTTGAAGATGACAAACCATCTCTTTGTTGTTGTTTTAATATTGTATTGTGCTGTATCTAGACATGAATCTCTTTAATTTTACTAAGAACTTATTGGAGTAGTATAGATATGTACATTAATTTCTCACTGGATTTGGGAAGTTTTTCACTGTCATTCTGGCTCCCAGTTGTTGATTTATGTAAGAGCATGCTTCCTCAGGTTTTGATATTCAATTGTTCTTTCTTTAGCTTTTTCTCCTCTCATGAATAATGACATGTCTCAGTCAACCTGACTTCAAGTCCATTGATTCTTCTACTTTAGTGAACATTTTATTTCACTATCCTCATTTCTGTTCAACAAGTTTAGATATTTTTCCCTTTCTTAGTGTTCTCTAATTGGCGGTGTTTCCCTTTCTTCAGACATTGTGTTTAGTGTTTCAACACATCGGAAATAGCTTATTTGGGGGTTTTGTCTGGTGGGGTCTGGTGTCTGGGCATCCTCAGGACCTTTTCTGTCAACATCTTTTCCTTCCAGTGTGATTCATTCTTTCTTATTTTTCCCCATCTCATACTTTGTTGTTGAAATCTCTACATTCTTGGTAATAGAACAGAACAATTCCCTTTCTCCAGGGTTAGTTGTTCTATATTATTGTTTGTTGAGTGACTTTTCCAAACTAATTCTATAAGATTTGTATTCATGATCATATTTATTCATTGAAGTCTCTATTCTATTGGCTTCAGGGGCCACATTAATAACTTTGACAGAGATTTTCTTAAGTTGCAAAAACTAATAAACCTCCTGGTCCTCATGGATGGGTTCTGTGTGCATGCTGAGACAGGCCTCTGATGAAAGCAGAGATGGGACACCTCTGTCCCCAGACACTGAGCCTTGGGTCATTCAGACCTATGTGCTGGGCTTTGCTCTGGTCCTTCCTGAGCAAACCTACAACCTGACATATATTCTGAAATCTTAGATTCCTTCTAATATCTATGAACATCTGATTCACAAGTTTTGTCTTCAGGTTCTTTGACTAGCCTGTTGTCACCCAACTGTTCCTGTGATAGGCAGTCATAGTGTTATACAATTGCTTCTGATTAGTTTAGATTAAGCCCTTTAAGGAAAAGACTATGGGTACTGAGCAAGTTTCAGGAAAAAGAGAAGAAGTGTGCATGTAGAATGTTCAGGAACAATAAAGACCGGCCTCCATCCTGTCTCCTCCAATCACTCATCATTACCTCGTTTTGGAGCTGAGGAGAAAAGATAAGACAAAGTGAGTTAAAATGCCACACAGCTTACAGGATTCTGAAAAAGTTAATTCTGACTATTGTTGCCAATGGTTTCCTGGCTTTGATAGATGTTCCTTACTTCTTGTTCTCTTTGTTATTGCCAAGTAAATTTTATTTTCTGTTTATTTTAAGCTGGGAATGGAAACCCATGTCCTTGTGAATGAGAGGCAAGAATGGTGCCACTAAGATACACCTTAGCCCTTCATTTCAATACTTTAACACAGTACCATTTTTTATTTCAGCAAATGATCAGTATTAAAATTGTCAATGATGGAGTTCCAGGAAGGTGGCAGAGGAGAAGCTGGAGTCTAAACAAGCTCTCGCATAGAAAGCAGTTTTAGAGTTCCAGTGAACAGTCCTAAGCCAGAGAATCACACTGTGTGCCATCACAGGACAGAGAGTTAGGCCAGAGAGGGAAAATCCAGGCAAGGAGACACATCTGAGCTCTTGCCAGCAGCCGCCACAGTGGCGGCAGCTCTGGCAGCGGTGGCGATCACAGGAACCATACCTGAGCCACAGAGAGTCTGGGACGAAGGAGCCAGATGGAGCGGGCAAGTGGATTCTACTCAACACCAGCAAGAACCGACAAGGAGCGGACATCTTCATCCTGCAGTTCGCAGACCAGAGACAACCCAGGAACCAAGACTCAGCGGGAGTAGAAGCCTGATGTCCTCACTCCTTCTTAGGGAGCAGAGGAGGGAAGGCCACCCCTACCCCCCAGTACCGGAGATCTCCATCATGGATACTGACAAAGCTCGGAGGAGCTGCTAGCTCCAGCTCAGGCCTTGGAATAAAACGAGTTATTTAGCAGGTCACATAATCTTAACAGCAGCATGACCTGCCAGACTCAGCTCCACCCAGGGAAAAGTCACCCAGCTCGGGCGCCAGCCCTAGGAGTGGCTTTCTTCACTGGGTAATCAGAGCCAGAGGCTGCTCCTCCTTCTAGCAGCATCGACAATCAATTGAAAATCAGTAAACAGAAACCCTGAGAATGATTCCAAACTGGGCTCTGTGAGTTTCTCACAAACTAGCCCCTGGGAAAAGTTACTGTCTGTTGAAAGGCCTCAACTCTACCCAGAACCTAGCCTCACCACTGCATCCCCCTCTTTGGTGATACTCAAAGCCTCCCATTGAACTAGCCTGGGAGGAAGATCGCCAAATCCTGGGTAAAGAAGAGCATTTTTCTACCTGTTTGAACAAACTGACTTAAGAAACCAACCAAGCCACAGGACCACAAGCAGACCAGAGACTCCAACAAGAGGCTGGTTACGGACACAAGGGAGATACAGAATTTTTCCCACCCCTCCCCAAAAAATCAAAGAACTTTTCTTCTTCTTCTTCTTCTTCTTCTTCTTCTTCTTCTTCTTCTTCTTCTTCTTCTTCTTCTTCTACCTTATATACAAAAAAATTTTTTTCTTTTCTAAAACTTTTTTTAATCTTTAATTTTTGTCTTTTTTCAAAAAAATTGTTTTCCAGAAACTTATTTTTCCTCTTACAATTTTCATTTTAGGGATACATGAGTGTGTGTTTATCTTTCTTTTTTTTGTTTTCTTTCTCTTTTTTTCTTTTTTAATTATCTTTTTGTTTTTTGTTTAGCTCTACTGAACTTCTCATCTTTTTTCTTCCTTTCTTATCCTTTTCACCTTCTCCTCTCTTTCTTTCTTCTTTATGTGACTTAATTCTTGTCCTGCACATCCTCAGATAAACCCGTAGTTGACTATTAGACCCTATCCCCCATTGTGTACACACTTAATCCACAAATTTATTACTCAATTCAAAAGCTCTGAAACTTAAATTCCTTAATAACAGTACTACCTCTTTATACCTTTATAATATTTTAAGCATTTTGATCTTTAAGTTTTTCACATCTCCTTTATATAACTCCCCTTCTCTCAATATCTTCACGTTCTTCTCTAAAGAGATTGTTTTCGTTTCTACATAATATTTTTAATTTTTACTTTTCTATTTTTTCTGGTCTCTTTTCTTTTCCTTTTCCCTTTCTTCTTTTTTTCTCTCTCTCTACTTTCATCCTACCCAACCTATTTCCTGCTTTGAGATTAGGACTTAGTTAACTCTCCCTGTACCCTCCCCACATCAATCTATTCCTATTTTTTACCCACATCTCTCCTTAACCCTAATAATTTCTGGTTTTCCAAATTCTTCTTTGTGGTTCGTAGCCCATTAACATATAGTTGTTTGATGTTGAATAGATGTATCTGTTGAACTAGATTGTATCTGTGGACTATTGACTGTGCAAATTCAGACTTTGGTTAATGCTTGCCTTAAGATTGTGTTCTAGTACAAAACTGGTGCTATTTTCATCTCAAATGGGCAGAGTAAGCCAGAAAAATGGCAAATCCGGGTATCTCAATTCCCAATCTTGATAATCAGGGGACAAAACAGATAATGAATAATCCAGAGGAGAGTTCCCAAATAGCTCTACAAACACTG
>NW_012267353.1:211825-256484 GCF_000151885.1 Dipodomys ordii
ATGTTAGGAAAATGAACCCTTAGATATGTATTTTTTTCTTTCATGCATTTGTTTCTAAGCATTTATAAGATTATCTCTTTGTTGCTTGGTATTTCCCTCCCCCACAGAATAACCCCTGCTTTCACTATATTTGATGTCAGTATAACTTGTAGAGGAGATGGGGAAAAACAAGTCGTTTAAGGATACAGGTGGACCTGGTGCAACAATGAGAAGTACAAGTTATCATGTCGAAAACGAGCTTTACAACGTTGTGGGGTGAGAGGGGGGAGAGGCAGGGAGGATTCGATGGGGGAGAGGGGGGAGGCTGGGAAGAGGTGTGAAGGGTAAACAAAGGAGGAGGCTGCAATGCTTGATAAGAAATGTACGCATTATCCTGCCCATGTAATTGTAACCCCTCTGTGCAGTGTGTTCACAAAAAAATAAAAATAATAATAATAAAAACAAACAAAAAACAAAACAAAAAATTGTCAATGATATATTTCACGTGGGTGCACACACACACATGGATGCAATTACTGAAGATTGCACTCAGGGCCTCTTGCTCTTTCTTAGCAATTTTGCTTGAGGCCAATACTCTACCACTTGAGCCACACATCCATTTTGGGCTTCTTGCTGATTGATTGGAGATATGAGCCACAACTCTGTCTACTTGGGTTGGCTTCGAACCTCTGTCCTCAGATCTTAGCCTCCTAAGTATTTATGACTGCAGACATGAGCCACATGCACTCAGCTTGCATTTTATTATTTTATCCAAAATTTTTGAACTCTATCATATAGTCAAACTAAGAAAACATTTCTGCTTGGATTGAACCCATTTGCTATGCCAAATAGCCATGTGTGGTCTACGGCTCCACATTGGACCAGCACAGACTGAGGTCAATTGTAGATGCATCATGTGTCCTTTTCTTAAGAGATATTAAACACACAATGTGGAAAATGATCAGTTAACTAGTGCATATGTGGTCACATCCTACAAGTGGCCAATGGCAGGAGTCTTTCTGAAGGTAGGCTGTGGACAGGCTAGGGAATGTCTTTTAGCATACTTCTTTTGATCCGTAATTGGAAAGAGGAAGCAGAACATAAAAGAAAAAAAACAATCCTTCACTGAAATATTAGGAATAACTAGTATGGTAAGAATATTTTTAAATAAAAATATTCAATGTTTCTCTTTCATCTCTGACTGAGGAACTTATCTGTCATGGTCCATGATGTTGACATGCTAGTGTGGTTCAGTCTGGTAGTATCTATAACACAGGTAGAAATTTGGAAAGTGCTTGTACAGGTGGGCCCATGGGCCACTAGATTTTCCAAGGAGGAATTTGCCTGAGATAACCTACTGGTCCAGGAAGATGTCAGATGCCAGCAACTCAGATGGTACAGATCTCCCTGTCAAAACTACTCAATGGCTGGGCACAGGGTGGGGGGTAGGAGTACTCATGCTTGTGATCTTAGCTACTCAGAAGGCTGAGGTCTGAGGGACATCGTTCAAAGTCAGCCTGGGCAGGAAAGTCCCCATCAGACTCCTATCTCCAATGAATCACTCAAAAACCAGAAGTGACTCAAAGTGACTCACTAGCCTTGATAGCACCCAGGCCCTGCGTTCAAGTCCCACAGCCAACTCCCCTCACCCAGAAACAAAACAAACCTACTAAATGTTAATTTACCCTAGCCACTGCTGTGGTTGCTTGTTATGCAGCAGCATAGATGATACAACAATCAGTTGGAGATTTGGTAAAAAATAAAACACATATGAGGAAGTGATAAAGTCAGTCAGTTATTGAAGAAGTTAGGGTATAGCTAGCTTTTGCTGTGGCAACACATGGCTCTTATAGCATGCTGAAAACAGAATTATTTCTTTATCTGGCTTTCAAGTAATGTTGTCGTAGTTATGCTGCACACTGCAGGGGTAGACTGTGTTTCCAGGCTGTAGCTGTTAGAAACAAAGTCAGTAGTGATCCATTTTCAAGGCATTTGACCCTGTGTAGAAAATTACCAGTAACTTGTTTGCACACCAATTTGTGAATATGACAAAATTCATGCAAAGATAATAAAGATTGATTATTAGCAAGGGAAGAATAGAACCCAATAGAATGAGAAAATGGGTGGGAACTCTGATGTGCCAGAAAGCATGTACCCAGAAACACCCTCCTACCACAAAAGAACAAAGGGGGATGGAGAAAACAAAGTCCACTGCTGCAATTCAACCAATTCCAATAGGTGCATATGCCCAGTAGAAAGTTAAGTAACTTAGGCAACATCCAAGAGAGAATGTGAACCCTATATTACTCAGACCAATAAAGAATTGGGGAGAGGAATCCCCATGAAGCTTGGTATCAAATTGCTTGTTGTAATATCAGAGAGCATACCTGCCATCAGACTGACCCACACCTGAACTTGAAAAGTTGCCATTAAAGTCTTGCTTTTGCTGGACTTCTTGTGTCCAAGTCCATCCTGAGCATGGAAGGGTCAGTGTGTTTCTCACAGTGAAAGAACTGTCTTCTTGAAGTACCTGGCTCTTCCCAAGCAGGACCACACAGAGTAAACCCAAGTCAACACACTATTCACCTCTTTGCATCAACAGGCATTTCTACATCCTCCCAGATCCCAGTTCATCAAAGTTAGACACTCAGTCTATCACTTGCAAAACAAGGATACACAACTTTGGGTGGGACTAGGCAAGGAGAACAAGTATTCTCAAAGTACAGCCCATTCTCCCATGTGGAACAGTTATGGAGTGAACAACATGAATAGCATGAATGGTATAAATGATATACTACTATACTACTATAATCATGACTTAAAATATTCACAATCATACTTAATATCTTCCACTGTTTTCTCAGGATTTCAGTAAGTTCTGTTTTTCTTTGTATGGAATTCCCTTGAGGATGAAAGCATAGAGAGAGAAAGGAATGAGTGGAAGCCCCAGCCATCCAGTAAGAAGATCTAAAGAGTCATCATCTTTTCCCTGAGCTTATCCTGATGAGCAAGTTTTATAACAGGAACATGTGGGATCCAGACAATTGTCTGTCATCTTAGCTCCAGGAAGATGCTGCTTCTTGCTGGGTTCCAAGTGGCTTCCTCTGAAGTATTTTTGGGAAGACGCTGTCAGCTCTGTTCTCCACTGGAAGGATGATTCTCCTGCTCTGACACCCTGGGCAAGCCTTGTCCTCAACACTGCCTGGGGCAGATGAGACAAGAGGGACTTTGCTACTGTTTGGGACCATGAGCCCACAGCCTCCCTCCCAGGCATCTGTGCCAGGACCCCAAGAACAAGCAAGTTCAAGAAGGTGAACTGAGGAGGGGCATTATGGGAAGGGGGAGAATCAATGAGCGATCACATACATCCCTCTGAATGAACAGCCACATCTATAGCTCCCCACAGGTAGGGCTTGATGTTTCATGCAGCACAGCTCTTTACTATGATTTCGTCTCTAATTTTATTTACCCTCGAAATAGGGAAAAATATCTGCTGTGATTGGGCACTATCATCAGAGTGCATGAACACAGCAGTTGTGTATCACTGTTCTCACTTAGAACACATACTGGACTTCTCCTGTTGCATGAGTTCTGATTGATGGAGATTGGGGAAGGGATCCAATCCCTCCATTTCCAGGTCTAACACTGTAGCACCTCTGGCTAAATTATATGAATATCGTTGGCTCAACATTCCTTGTTAACTTATAAGTTGTTAAATATGGGGAACAGGTTGATATGGCTGTGACCTTAGTCACCAACACCTATAGGTCAATGGGGATATTTTTAGTTTGTTTTGTTTTATATTGGTACTGGGGATTAAAATCAGGACCTTGTGATCTCACTTTGCTCTTTTGCTCATGGCTGGTTCTCTACCACTTGAGCCACCCCTCCATTCCCAGGTTTTTGCTGGCTAATTGGAAATAAGAGTTTCCCAGAATTTTCTCCCTGGGATGGCTTTGAATCGTGATTCTCAGACCTCAGGCTTTGAGGATTCGGGAGTGAGCCACCAATACCTGGCACTGGGATATTTTAAGACTTCATTTCATCACTGCTTAAGGACAGAGATCTACCAGATGCAAGGCATTTTCTTCATTCCTGTAACTAATATAATTGTGAGCATACTTCTTCTGTATGACATTAAAAGGACTTAATGTAGTTGTGTTTACATATTAGTTCATTAACAACTTCATTCAAGAACTTGCTCTGAGGGAGCTACTTATGTTTTTGTTGCACTAGATATTTTCTCTAAGGAAACTGGTCTAATCCATGCCATAGTCACTAAGGCTTTTTGAATAGAAAAGGAGGAAATGTCTAAGGTTTGAGTAAATATTCATTGATTCATGAACTATAGTTGGAATGGTGCTGTTGCTTTCAGCAATAGTGAAAAATAAAAATCAAACCTACCAGAATTCTCTGATTCCAGATAAGCAGGACCCCAGAAGTTTGTTCGCTCTTCCCAGCTTGCTATTAGCTCATTAAGTTTCTCAGCATCCCGGCCATCACTCTGGCTCTCAGGGTGTGAGTCACCCAGTGAATGCACCTGTTCCATCTGGACTTGAATCAGGAAACATTGTCATTGTCCTTGGATCCATATTTGTAAGAAATAGAAGCTACCAAAACAGAACTGTTGGTTAGCAACATAGCATGGGTCCCCAGGCCTCTGACTGTTCTGAAGTAAAGGTAGCTTCATTCCCAAAGAAGCACAAACACATTTCTAGGAGCTGGAGCAGCAGCAAAATTCACTGTGTTCAATATGGCTGCTTGTCTCCAGTTAATACATGTGTGTTTAAACCCAGTTACAGGGCTGAGTGCCGGTGGCTCATGCCTGTAATCCTAGCTACTCAGGAGATCTGAGGATCACTGTTCAAAGCCAGCCCAAGCAGGAAAGTCCATGAGACTCTTATCTCCAATTAACCAACATAAAACCGGAAGTGGCGCTGTGGCTCAAGTGGTAGAGTGCTAGCCTTGAGCTGAAGAACTCAGGGGCAGTGCCTAGGCCCAGAGCTCAAGCCCCACAACCAACCAAAAAAACCCAAAACAAACCAAAATGTAAAGAAACCCAGCTACATACTATAAATATATGTATGTACATATGAAATATATATAACACATGTAATATGTTATATATTATATAACCATATAATATTTTTATATGTTATATATAACACATATAATATATAACATATAATATATAATATTTATGTAATATGTAACATATAATATCAATATTTAGCATATATAATATATAATAATATATGTAATACATATTACAGAGAGTTTGCAGGGATTTTACTGTGCCATGCCATCCACTGTCTTTTCCTTTTGTCTTTTCACATTCAAAGATATGGAGATAGCCAGGACTTCAGTTGTCCTTTTTCTTTCTTTTCTTTCTGTTACTGGAAAACTCAGGGCTCAGATACTGTACCTTTTATGCTCCAGGTCAGCACTCCACAGCTCTGCTTCTGGATTTTTGATGGTTAATTGCAGGTAAGAGTCTCATATCCTTTCCTGCCTGGCTTGGCTTCAAATCCTAAAATCTCAGTTTCTTGAGTAGCTAGGATTATAAGCACCTGCTTCAGTTATCTTTGGATAGTTCCAAATTCAAACTTTATGAGCATTTTATAATTCAAATTGTTTACTAGATGTAACTGCTTTAACACAGACACTGCCTTCCAAAATTCATTTCAATTTTTTTATGTCAATTGACATGAGACTTTTCTTTTTCTTTTTTTAGGAGGGAAGTAATTCTGCTTTTGGGAGATGACTGTTTATTAAAGGAAATAAGTACACAACAATCTTGAAGGCAAATGATATTTATCATGGAAAAAAACTACAGGAGACAAACACTTTAAAATACCATTATATATGATTATAATATCAATATACATTGTTATAATTTTCATAATCCTAAGGAAAAATTCTTTTTGAGAACATGCAAACTTTTAAAACTGTGGGGCTGGGAAGGGGGCTCAGTGGTAGAGTGCTTGCCTTTTAAGCGTGAAGCCCTGGGTTCGATTCCTTAGCACCACATAAGCAGAAAAAGCTGGAAGTGGCACTATGGCTCAAGTGGCAGAGCGCCTAGCCTGAGCTGAAGAACTCAGGGACAGCATCCAGGCCCAGAGTTCAGGCCCCAAAACTGACCAAAAAACAGAAAACAAAGAGAAAACAGTTGATGAAAGAATTAGATCTGAAGAAAAATCATACTTTAGAATAAAGTTAAGAACTTGTTCCATGGTGTACTACATCTTTCTTATTTCTCACTCCTCAAAAACCTTTTCCATGACTCTTCTCAAAACAAAAATAGTAGTGAGAACACAAGTAGTTGCTTCCACAGTCAACACAAAATGTAGAAAATATTTGGAAGACCGATTTGTTTTCTAAGTATGCAGAAACAAATATAGTTGAGTAAGAACTGTTTCAGGACAATACATAACAGGACAATACATAACAAATGCTAATGCTTATCAAGCCAACAGCTGAATTGTTGTTTTTTTCCATTTAAAAGATACATGTCCTCTTTTAAATCTATTTTTAACTCTCCACACCACAGATATTTTGTTGTGCACCTACTGGAGCTGCTTCTATTGGCACATTAACTGTGAATGGACAAGTTCATCCATACAAACTGTCTGGGTTCCCAAGGGCCCTGAGCCAGAATAAGGGCTGACTACTATGGGTCCTCAACTACTTTATCTCTGTAGAACTATAGTTCTACATGGCCTCGGTTCTGGGCACTTCTTTACAAAGGAATGCTTTGGGTTCCACCAAAAAGCATCAAAGAAAGGAACATTTCACCATCCTTACCTTTATGCCTACCTAAGTTTCTACTAATTTCTACCAATCTTACTAGGAAATCTCTGGAGTGAAGCCTATGGAGTGCTGTTTCACACCATGAAAGCACCTTCTCAGTTTCAGAAGAATGGTAGACGTTCATGTTACATTACAGAAACCTGAACAGGGAGGATTAACAAAATGCCATTTGGACTTAGGCATCTTGAAACCTGCTCTAGCCAGCTTAGTTCTGAAGAAATTCAAAATCTGTATTTGGATCTCCGTCCATCTAGCTGCAGTCCCACTTGCAGTATTTTATCACGAAAAACCCCTCCATCTGAAGAAATAATCCAGTTCCTTAGACTCTTCACTACAATTAGGGCATACATTGAGCACAAAACACTTTGGCCTTGAATTGCACACAAAAAGTCAGGTATTTTTGCGAAGCTTGCATTTCTTTTTGCCGAGCAATCTTCAGGGTATCTTGAAAATATGTTAGATTCAAAAGACGTCCTCGGCCCAGTGCCAGTGGCTCACTCCTGTAATTCTAGCTACTCAGGAGGTGGTGATTCTGGGGATCTAGTCTCCAAGACTCTTATCTCCAATTAATAACCAAAAAGCCAGAAGTGGAGTTGGGTTCAAGTGGTACAGTGTCTCATGCATGTAATCCTAGCTACTCAGGAGGCTGAGATCTGAGGATTATGGTTCAAAGCCAGCCCTGGCAGGTAAGTCCATGAGACTTATCTCCAATTAATTACCAGAAAGCCAGAAATGGAGCTGTGGCTCAAAGTGGTAGAGCACTAGCCTTGAGGAGAAGAGCTCAGGGACAGTGCCCAGGCCTTGAGTTCAGGCCCCATGACCAGCTCAAAAAGATGAGGACAGGCTATCATTTGTCCTAAGATATTTTTGCTCTGGGGAGGTGGATGAACCTGACCAGAACATCCAAGAGTGAACCTTGGCAACTGCTGCCCCCCAGCGCCTGCCAGCTCCGCCCCAATTTCCATCCCTCCCTCTAGCTCCACCCACCGCAGCTGGAACTGACTGGGTCACGGTGAGGAAGTTCCGCCCTCAGCGACTTCCGGCCCCGCAGGAACTTCCGTTCCTGGTAAAACCGGGCGGTGTCCCAAAGCCTTAGGGGCGCCCCGGAAGTGACGCAGAGGGACGACTTCCATTTTGTGGAACACGGGAGCTGCTAAGTGGGTCCGTCGTGGAGAGACAGTCGAGCTGTGTCGCGGTCTGTGGGGAGGCCGATGGCTCCGTCGCGGACTGCAGGCCTCTCCAGGTCTCCGCCGCCGAGGACCGCGTCCGGCAGGTAAGGGGCCCGCTTTGGGGGCCAGGATCTCGGGTTGAGACTTCTCCCTGGCCGCGCTGGTGGCGAGTGGCCGGGGCTGCTCTCCCGGCGGAGGACGGAGTCCAGCGAGCGCGGTCGGCGGAGGTGAGCGCCGGCGCGTCTCCCTGTGGGCCTCGCTTGCGGGGCGCCGGCCGTGGGAGGCCGCGATGTTTGAGGTCGTTGCCACGGCAGGGCTGCGCGCCCCTCCCTGTCGTTCTCAGGTTTATGTGATCTTCCGTCCCCGGCGCCCCTGGCTTGGCCCGCGGTGCTGTTAGGGCTTCCTGCGGCCGGCCGTGGGGCCAGGTGCGAGGAGGGCGTTTGGCACGTGGACTCCTCCCCCGCTGCTGTCTTTGCAGTAGCCATTTTGTGTCGCGCCGCACACGCCGGCCTGCTCGCCCGCTGCCGAGTGCCCGGACTTTTCTTCATTTTATTCCTTCTGCCTCTTCCTCATTTTCTGTATTAGCATTATCTATCCTGCTTAAGCTACTTAACCTTTGAAACTTGCCTGTTTCTTTCCCCAGGTCTGCAACCCACTCAGAGCTGAGTCATCTCCTGCTGGATAATTAGGGCCATCAGGCAGTGTCTCACTGTGCAGCCAGTTGGGGTTCTGTGTATTGAGTACTGCACTAAGTGCTCTTATTTCTGTCCTGACTTTGGACATGCCAATTCTTGGCCTGCTGACTAATGGGCTCAGGTGGTCAACAGGAGTTCCCTTTGAGATGTCATGTGACTTCTCACGGACATGAGCTCCCAAGTGCAGCAGAAAAAGGCAGGAACTGTCTTTTCTAAACTGGCTTCTGCAATCTAGATGCTGGGGGCTCACACCTGTAATCCTATCTATTCAGGAGGCTGAGGTCTGAGGATTGGGATTAGAAGCCAATTCAAGCAGGAAAATTTATAAGACTCTTATCTCCAATTAACTAGCAAAACACCAGAAGTGGAGTTGTAGCTCAAGTGGTAGAGTTGCTGGCCTTAGTGAAAAGCTGAGAAAGAGAGCACCCTGGCCCTGATTTGAAGCCCTAGTACCAACATAAGCGCATGTGTACTCGTGGGCACACACACGTACACACATATATCCTGGAACTAAAAAACCAAGTGAAAATGCAAGGCCATGAGTTTAAGTCCTAGTACTGGCACAAGAAAAAAAATACTTCTGCAAGTCAGAGAATCACTAGGGTCATTACAGCATAATATTCTTGGAGCCATATTAAAGTGAAATAGCAAGTATAAGCAATCAAATTATAAAACACCATCTTGGAGTAGGGAAAACTTTCTGGATGTCATCCATCAGCTGATGGAGTCAGGAAAGAAGTCTTTAAAATGAGTAGTTATAGAAGTTAGATCTAGATTATAAACATATATGAAAATATGTGCAGGGCCATATGAAGATGTATACACGCAAACAAATTGAAGAATGGGGTATTTGGGGATGGATTGAAATGGTGTCACTTCTTTGAACAACTAACTTAGTCTAACAAAATGAATACCAGGAAGCTAGACCACATGTTATTGGGCAGTGGTAAGGTCAAGGGGGACCAGCAGAAGAATGGAGGGAGGAAGGGTAGGCTAATATTCAATGTACATGTGTGAAAATGAACCAGGTAACTTCAGGGGACAGGTGAAGAGATGGGAGAGAATGATGGGAAGGGTGAAATTGATCAAGATACATTGTACTCAGAAACTGACATATTATAATGAAGCCCCTCTGTACAACTACTTAAAAATTATAAATTAAATTTCATGGATATGGAGCCCATATCTATAAAGTGTAAAGGCCTGAATTTGTAAGAAACACTTAACTATTGATAGTAAGTGCAGTAATCTTTTCCCCAGTATATTTTTGGGGGGTTAACTGATTTCTTTGTGGTACTTGGACTGAATTGTAGTTTATTCAGTGTTAAAGTTCATTTTATCCAGTAGTTAGTATACTTATTGTGTCAATAGATAAGGAAAGATAATGGCTGCAAAGCAACTTTTTGGAGTGATGGAAATATTTTATCTGGACTGGTCATGATTCCAGGATTATGCATTTTTCAAAACTCATCCAATTATACTTTATATAAATTGCACCATAATAAACTTGATCTTTTAGGGAAAAATAATTAAAAAATAAAATGTCAGTTATTATCCCCCTAAATCTTGATCCTTTCCTTCATTTATTACCTCCAGCCAGTCCTTTCCTCCTCCTCTCGGAATACAAGGGCCTACCTTCCCTTTGTCTCTTACTCTGGAGAGTGCTGGGGGCTAGTGGAGTGGGGTGTGCTTATGTTGGTATTAGGGCTTCAAATCAGGGCCAGGGTGCTCTGGGGTGGGGAGGGGGCAGCTGCAAGCCTTTCCTATTCCTTCAGGCCACAAGTCCAGCCAGGCAATCTCTACTTTTCCTGGTAGTAACCTCTTCCTTTCTTGTTGTCTCTGCCAGCTGAGGTTACCAGCCTCAAGACACCCCACTCTGCAAACTTGACCCATGAATTTGTTGAAAGCAGTTTATCAAACATGCTTTGGTTACTATTCAAGGATGCCATCTCTTTCCTCCTTAGATCTTGTCAGATCAAACAGAAAATCTTTCTTTGGTACTCTTCTACTTGTTTCCTGGTGTATAAAGGCATTTGCATAGCTCATGGCAAAACCAACATTCACCAAAAATATATCTAAGGCTTGTGTTAATCTGGTTCTGGTTAATTATATGTGACATTTATAGGTATTTCACACACACATATATATCTATATGTATATATACATACATATATCTATATCTATCTATCTATATATGTATAAGAGAAAGAGAAGAGACTTCTGCATACATATCATTTTATGCCACCCATAGCAAGGTAACTAAATGATATAGAGATGCTGGCAGATCAAAGACAAATTCTAACACATAATTATTCAAGAAAATGATCAGTATGTCCATCAAACAAATGACATCTCCCTAAATCCAAAGAAAATCTCAGAGAACAATAATAACATCCCAAACAGACTGTAAGTTAAGGCTAAATCTCTGAGGACCTATGACTCACACCTGTAATCCTAGCCACTCAGAAAGCTGTAATCTGAGAATGGGGCTCAGAACTAGCTTGGAGAGAAAAATCTCCAACTCTCATGTCCAATTAACCAGCAAAAATCCAGAAGTGGAAATATGGCTCAAGGAGCAAAAAGCTACAGTTTAAGCCCTTGTACCTGCAAAAACAAACAAACAAGTAAATAAAAGCTGAGTCAAGATGTTTGCAGTAAGAAAAATAACTCCAGCCAGTGTTAAGCAGCTCCCAAGACTTCTTAATGCATCTTTCACTCCCAAGTCTGTTTTGTGAATGAGCAAAATGACAAGTTAAAAGTCATGAGCTTTGTTCCACTGCCACAGTTAGAATCCAGAGCCCTTCTGCAGCTAAGCTAGTACTCCATGCTGAATGGCTGCATGCTCTTTCTGTACACTGAGGCCTTGGAGAGATATAGTGTAAGTGATTTCTTTTATACAGTTTTATGAGCATAGGAAATTGTTGAAATGTTGCCTATTTACTCCATTGGGAATAAAATTTTCTTACATTGATTGTTACCATTAATATAGTGCCCCCTGCAGAGAAGTATTGGAATTTCCTCACTCTGTTCCCATAGACCACTGTAAAGATTTTGCTGCCCCTTCAATGCAGCAATGGGAGATGGGACAAGTGGTCTCCCCAGCTGACTACCTGCTCCTTAGAGGCATGACCGATGTATGACTTGTTCTTTGACTTACCAGTTTCTTGGGACAGAACAGACGTGTGAAATGATGGGTTGGATTGATAAATGCAGGATTTTGTGTGTTTGTGAGAGTTGTTGTGATTGTGCTTAAACATGTAATCTAAAGTAGCCCACAAGCAAATTTCTTATAGTTTGAAGGATGTCCAAACGTACTCTCTTGTTCATTCTATGAATTAGTGATTTCTTTTTTTAAATTGTCATTAAGTAGTTCTATACAGGGGTTTCAATTCAACAAATCAGCTTATAAGTATAATACACCTTCATCATTGTCACCCCTTCTATCATTCTCCCAAGTCTCTCTCAACTCCACCCATGCCCTCAAATTAGCTGGTTCCATTTTCACATGTGTACATTGTCTGTAATGACTGTGTTTGCCCACCAACTGATTATTCCTTGAGTTTAGTGAATTTAATGATTCTGCCAGGAATGCCTTTGGGTTTCTTCTAGTCATTCATCATGTCTCCCCTCCTAGTCAGTAGGGGCCATAGCTTGAGTGAGACACACAGGAATAAAGAATATGACTTTAGGGTGAGTAGGGGTGACAGCCTGAGCAGGTGCCACAACTCTGGTTGAGTACATCAAAGGAAAGGTAAAGACAGAAGACCTCAAGAATAATCATATATTCCACAAGTTCCATATATATGGCCCAACTCAGTACCAGACTAGACTCTGAAGAATCCACTTCATATAGCACATTCTAGGCAAACATGTGTTTTCCTCACAAGCAGCTCATTTCCACTTCCTGAGTCAGCTAGGCTGGCCTACAAGTCCTACTTTGATTCTTCAGCTGAGGACACTTTATGTGCTGGGAGACCAGATTTGTTTTTCTCCATCTAATTACAATTCTGTACCTGTTATAATTCCTCCCCCTACATCTACTTCCATACCTCCTCAGCCTTTGGTAGCCACTCTGATACTCACAAATACTGTGAATTCTGTTTCTTTTTTTTTTTGGTCGGCCGTGGGGCTTGAACTCTGGGCCTTGGCGCCGTCCTTCAGCTCTTCAGCTCAAGGCGAGCACTCTACCACTTGAGCTACAGCGCCACTGAATTCTGTTTCTTTAAACTACACATATCTGTGAGATCATGCAGTATGTATCTTTCTGTTTGGCTTATTTTACTTAACATAACCTCCTCCAGAAGTCCAATCACAAGCCAGTAATAACATCCATTGATGGCCCAGTGTTATCCCATAGCATGTATGGACTACATCTTTTCCATTTATCCATGGACACTTGGACACTTAAGTTGATTTTTTAACTTGATGGTTGTGAGTAACACTGCAAGAAATGTGGGAGTGTTAGTACCTCCTCCATAAACGATTTCCCTTTATTTGGATATTTACTAGTCTGTTTCAGCTTTTGTAACAAAAATGCCCACAGCTGAGTACTTAAGGAAGAAAAGATAACCTGTTTTAACTTAAAGTTTTGGAAACTTAAAGTCCAAGTTGGGTGGCTCAGTCTGTTTGGCTCCTAGAGGCCTTATCTTATGATGCTTAGCCTCATGGTAGATGTCAGAGATGGAGGGTTACATGGTGAGGCAGGGAACCAGTGGGTGGGGAAGAGTACATAACACTGTATTCTTACAGAACTTCTGCAGATCTAGGTCAATGCTCCCAGTGACCTAATTACCTTCTACTAGGCCCAACCTCCTAGAGTCCTACGAGCCACTATGGGAGTTATGTCTCCTGCATAGGCATCTTTGAAGGGGTTGACCATATCTAACTCAGCAAATCTAGCCCAGGCAATGTAGTTTCTGGGTTGGATGGTAGTTCTGCTCTTAGTTGTTTAATCAGTCTCGGTACTGTTTTCCATATTGTCCGCATTTCTGATCTAGGAAACTGTGCATGTTTGTCTTTACTTCAGATTTTTTTTTAAATGTTACCTATTATTTTCTTGTGTGTGTGTGTGTGTGTGTGTGTGTGTGTGTGTGTGTGTACTGGTACAAAGACTTGAACTCAGGACCTTGGGCTTTCCTGCTTACAAGTGGCAATCTCCCACTTGAGCTATGCTTTCAACCCAGAATTTTTGTTAATTCATTAGAGGTTAGTATTGTACATTTTTCTGTCTGGGCTGGTTTCCAATCACTGTCTTCCATTTTTCAGCCTCCTGAAAAGCTAGGATTACAGATGTGAGCCAACAATACCTGTCTGTATTACTTATCAATTTCAGAAGAGGTAGAATTTAAACCCATCTCGGTATTTTCAATGAGTTAAAGTATCCATACACATATACATTTGCAAACACAAGTACATTTGTACACATATACGCACACACACACATACACATACACAAAGAAAGAGAGGGTCAAAGGATCTTTTCTTTGAATTCTTTTTGTGCGTGCGTGCGCACACGTGAGTGTGTGTGTGCATGTGTGTGCACGCGCGTGTGTTTGTGCCAGCATTAGGCCTGAAACTCAGCCTTTTGCTCTCAGTTTGTTTTCTGTTTAAGGCTGGCACATGAAGCATAACTCTACTTCTAGCTTTGTGCTAGTAAGATGGAAATAAGAGTCATTCAGATTTTTCTGCCTAGGCTGGCTTCAAACTAGGACCCTCAGATCTCAGCTTTCTGAGTAGCTAGGATTACAGATATAAGCTTTGAGGATTCTTAATATTAAAGTTTGGCGCTTGATAAACAGCATATTTTTGGGTCATGTGTCACTCCCAAAGCAGAGCAAGAGAAGAAGATACACAAAGTTGAATGTGACCTGTTTTGGTAAATTGAGAAGCCCTTCAAATCTGAAGTCCTACCACAGTGGGGGAAGAGGACAGTGGATTGAAAAGTTTCTCCTCTCCAGGAGGAAGCCTTCCCTCTCTGGTAGAGGTGTTTTGTCCCTGGTGTTGACTGCTGTGGTCCTAGACCACCTAAATAGTAAGCTGCTGCTATAAAAAGCCATCCCCCTGAAAAGGCACTGAATTGCTTGCTGAATGTGGAGCATTCCTGCTGATGACTGTAAAAGCTAGGTGTTGGAATTCAAAAATAGAATGCATTCACTTACACATTGTTTGGAATACTCTAAAAAATTTCCTCTAAAACATGTCTTCAGGAGTGCAGTTTGGTGCACACAATAAATAGCAAAGGAAAAGGACAATGTTTTCCAGGAAATCAAACTGGATATGATTATCATGTTGCTATTTATGAAATCTGTCTCTCTTTATTGATGATTATGTAACACCCTGCAATTTAGTTCTGACCTAATTCAAGAGATCTGTGCAGCAACAGTTCTGCCTAAGATGGCCTGAGTTCCTGAGTTCCTGACCAAAGCTTGACCTTTAGTGTTGTCACCTTCCTTTGTGGACCGGGGACACAGGCCTGGCCTGGCTTTCAGTGGCCCTGCCAGACCATGGTGTGTATGTTTGTTCAGAAGGATTGGTTGTGTGGAAATAGTAATGTCATTCAGAGAGGCACAATGGATGGGGCTTGACTAGGGGGTGGGGGATTTCTCAATGCAATGATTATGGGAATGGAGAGGTGAGCTCTGCCAGACATTGGTGACTAACTCTTGTAATCCTAGCTCCACTGGGAGGCTGAGATCTGAGAACCCTGGATTAAATCCAGCTCAGGCAGAGAAGTCCAAGAGACACTTATCTCTAACCAAAAAGCCAGAAGTAGAGCTATGTCTTAAGTAGTAGAGTGCAAGTCTTGAGTGGAAAAGCTATGGAACAGTGCCCAGGCCCTGAATTCAAGCCCCGGTAGAGGCACGTGCGCACGCGCGCGCGCGCATACACACACACACACAGAAGTATGCATACATACACACACACACACACAGTTGAGTCCTACACAAAGAAATGTATTCTAGAATCACAGAAGGGCCAATACAGGTCAGAGAACAGTGTTCAAGCTGAACATTGCAGACTAAGAAGAACTTGGACCCATGTACATAGAAGCCTTGCATTCCTTCCGAAAGCAAAGATGGCTCAAGTGTGTCAATAGAGTGAGTCAGCATTACTGGAGTATAAACCACTCAGGTACTCATGGGGGGATTATGACTGAGTGGAATCCTGGTTCATACAGGTAGTGAAACAATAGGAAAAGGTGTGGGTGGGTGCTCCGGAGTGAAACTCTGGGAGAGGCAGTGAAGTAAGTCAAGATTCCACTAAGAGTATATTCAGAGATGGACTGTGGCTGAGAGACAAAGTAACAGGAAGGCAGGAGGTGATAGTAGGACAGGTAATGAGATGAAGGAATACAGAAAAATCTATAAGACAAAGACATACATAAGTATGTGCCCAAACACCTAAGAATCTTCAGGGGCAGAGGGGAAAGAACTGGGCTCAGCGGGATTAGGTCTCTGGGCACGCAGAAGTTCCTGGCTTATTATTTTTATTTATTTGTTTATTCATTCATTCACTCATTCATTCATTTGTTTGGGTTCTGGGGCTTGAACTCAGGGCTTCAATACTGTTGTTTAGTTTTTTTGCTCAACCCTGGTGTTCTACCACTTGAGCCATATCTCCACTGTTGGCTTTTGCAGGTTAATTGGGGATAAGAGTCTCACCAACTTTCCTGCCCAGGCTGACTTCGAGCTTTAATCCTCAAAACTCATCCTCCTAAGATCTCAGCCTCCAGTGCCTGGTTTCAACATGGTGTTTCTGGTGCAGGTTTTCATACCATTTTGATACAGATGCATGCTGCCTCTCAATAGTTGAGGGAAGTTTTCCAACTTTGCTTTTCCTCAGTATTTACTTGACTGGCATCTTAAATACAAACAAGTTTTAGAATTAGCCTAAATATTATATGAAAATTACATGAGAATAGCATTTGAAGAGTTATTTCAAAGATCCTCAGGTCCTTAGTAGTGGAGCATGAACTCAGGGCCTGGGGATTGTCCCTGAGCTTTTTCACTCAAGGCTAGTACTTGGTTAGTTGGTGATAAGAGTTTCACAGGATTTCCTGCTCAGGCTAACTTCAAACCACAATCCTTCCGATCTCAGCCTCCTGAGTAGCATGAGCCACCAGTGCCCAGCTCTCCAAAAGGCTTTCATTAATTTATATTTTTTGCATACCTGGATTGATTTGGTGCAAGCTTTATAACCTAGTGACTTTAAGTCACACTCTAACAACTTTCAAGGACCAGAATATGGTAAAATTCACTTAAAAGTTCCATCCCTCCCATGCTTTAGTTTATAAAATAGGCTCTATCTTGTGTCATGTTTCTATTTCATATGTTGTTTCCTGTTTCACTGGATATGGGCTGGTCATCTTGCTGGTTTACTTTTCTAAGGCATTTTAATGTGCATTCTATAAGCACTCTATTTCCTACATGAATAAATAAATACCCATGTGCAATTTTAATTTGATTGCTGTTGAATGTTTAGATGACTTGAGGGAGAATTAGTCTGCTTTTAGGATGCAGTGTTGAACCTTGTTTGTAAATTACCTATTCAGAATAAAATGAATATTTTTGGGTTGGTTTTTTTTTTTTGTTGTTGTTCTTATCAGACATGGGGCTTGAACTCAGGGCCTGGACTCGTCCCTGAGCTCTTTCACTCAGGAATAATGCTCTATCACTTTGAGTCACAGATCCATTTCCTAAAATGAATATTGAAGACAAACATGTTGATGAGCAGGGAGTAGTATTTTTAGTGGATAAATAAAAGAGATTATAAACAAAT
The DNA here is from genome assembly GCF_000151885.1 of Dipodomys ordii. Lineage (NCBI taxonomy): Eukaryota > Metazoa > Chordata > Mammalia > Rodentia > Heteromyidae > Dipodomys > Dipodomys ordii. Next base: position 229,257 of record NW_012267353.1, read on the forward strand.
AAACAAGAGTGATTTCTGTCTTGGGTTTCCTTTGACGGATTCAAATGTATCTTGACATCTCTGCAGCTGGGAGATCAGGTGGGGCTTTGGTGCTGTTTCCCATCTTCAAGCTGCCCCTGTCTTCTGCTAAGTAAAGGGAAATATGGAACTGTACACAAAGTAGATAGGAAAAGTGTTGCATGCAGTATGCTACATGTGGATATCCAGTTTTCCCAGCATCGTTTAGGGAAGATGCTGTCTTTTTTCCAGCATATATTTTTAGTGTTGTTTTGATCAAGATGGCTATAGCGTACAGAGTTATTTCTTGGTCTTCTATTTTATCTCTTTCATCTATGTGTCTGTTTTTATGCCAGTGCCAGGGCCTTCTGTTGGTTTGTTTGATCCTATGGCTCTTTAGTATAATTTGAAATCATGTATTGTGATACCGCCAGCATTTTTCTTTTTGTTCAGGACTATTTATTTAATTTCAATCTTTTCTGCTTCCTTATGACTTTTAGGATTTTTTTCTATTTCTGAGAAGTGTATCACTGGAATTTTTTTGTATCACAATTACAGTGAGTCACTTTTGGTAATTTAGCCATTTTCACAATACTAATTCTGCCACCCCATAAATATGGAAGTCTATCTTTCTATCTTCTAGTGTCTTTAATTTCTTCAGTATTTTATACTTTTCACTGTAGAAGTTTTTCACCTCTTCAGTTAGGTCTATTTCTAGGTTTTTATTTTTGAAACAATTGTGAATAGGATTGTTTGGATTCTGTTCTCAGCATGCTTGGATTAAGATAGATAGATAGAGAGATAGATAGATAGATAGATAGACAGACAGACAGACAGACATATATATGTAAATGTGTACTTATTTTCCATTTTGTACCTGATACCTTGTTGAAAGTGTTCCATCAGGCCGAAGAAGTTTCTGGAAGAATCTTTTAAAGATAACACCTCCATCTGAAAATAGGGATAATGTGTAACTCTAGCATTTTCAAAACTTTTAATTGATTTTCTGACTTCCTGGTGCATGTACTCTCCCAGCACCTCTACCTTTTGCTGACTAAGACACAGCCCTCTAATAGATGGGGGGCTATGGCTGCTCCGTCCTCCCTGTGCCTCTATCCATGTATTTTCACATGGCAGGATGGCTGCTGCAGAGAAATAGCTAGGGTAGACAGGATGCCCTGCTGCTCTGCTTCTCAGAAGGTCATTTGCCTTCTCTTTGCACAGCCCATAGCTTCTTGGGGTGTCTGTGTCCTTCCTGTGTGGTGGCAGATGTCACCTGCTCAGCTTGTACTCATTTTGAGTGTCACACACTGGTGTCCTCGCCTTCTGGGTCTCTCTGCATTCTGTGCTCCTGGACACTGAAACTGTAGTGGATGTCCTCACTTACAAAGCACACTCTCAGAGACCAAGTAGTGAAGACTTCAGGATTGTGACTAAGAGCCCTTAGTCATGGAGTTATGAGCATCCACAGCTCATTAAGAGACACCTGTTGCTCACTCTGCTCTTCAGATGCATCCACATGGAAGAATTTCCTCTTGTGACCTTATTGGATCCTGGGACTCACGTTTTCTGCCTCAGTGCTCTCTCATCCTTGTTGGGTCTGGCATCTGCCTCTGCCACTCACACAGGGTCCTCAGAAGCAGCTACTCACTGTAGTGTCCTTCTCAATGCTTTCCTCCCAGTCCCCTGGCTCTATCCCAGGTCAGATCTGCAGCCAGCCAGCTTTCTTTCTCCTGCTCTTCAGCTACTCTTTCCTCACTGAACATTTCTCAGATTACTTTCCATACTCAATGTATACAACCCAAATCTTGTATACAACTCAAGTCCTTGGCTTTTGGGTCTAATAAATATGAAAGATCCTACATATAAAGAAAAAACTAATTTTTTCAAGACTTTTCAGACCATATCTGGCTTTGATTATAAAATAGCTTTCTAGAAATATCTAACCAATCACACATCGACATCACTTCCAACGCAGGCCTCAAATGCCCTACAATATCAAAAAGGGACAGTTTACCGCTGAAACTCAGTTAAGTCAATGGGAACTTATAACTAGTGACAGACTCTTACTTTGATATAGATATGCATGTAAAATTTCCCTTAGTGCTAGTTACTGGAAAAATCATTTCTTAGGGCACCATTATTATTATTATTATTATTTATATTAATTTTGTGCTAGTACTCAAGGCCTGGGTTCTCCCTTAGCTTTTTTGCTCAGGCTGGCACTCTATCACTTGAGCTACAGCTGCACTTCCAGGTTTTGCTGGTTAATTGGAAATAAGATTCTTATGGGCCTTTCTGCCTTGGCTGGCTTTTAACTGTGATCCTCACATCTCAGCCTCCTGAGCAGATACCAGCCCCTGGCTTAGATTTTTTTTTAGCATAAATTAATAGCACAAAGTGGTTCACTGAAAGTGTCATCATTATAAAAACCTCTTAGCTTAGGACTTTTCCTAAGTGGTGGTTAGCTTTGGAAAAGGCTCTGCGAGTAAGGAAATAACACATGCTAGCTCCATTGCTTAAGAGCCCTGGTGTAATGGGGCTCCTGGGATGAAAGATCTGAAAATGGAGACATGGCTAGAACATTGCATGATCTTCAGGACACCAAGAGGAATCCAAGCTTTCCTTTCAGTGATAAGAACCATTTGAGAGCACAATATTCTAACTACTCTGGAGACTGAGGTCTAAGGATCACGATTCCAAGCCAGCTCACACAGGAAAGTCTGAGATTCTTATCTCCAAATAACTACCAACAAGCCAGGAGTAGAGCTGTGGCTCAAGTGGTCAAATGCCAGCCTTGAGCAAAAGAAGCTAAAGGACAGCACCTGTGCCCCTAGTTAAAGCTGAGTTCTGACCTAAAACAAACAAGCACTTGAGAAATTTTAAGCCTGAGATAAATTTGAAAGAATGCATTTCAAATGTAGTTTTGGTCTTCTTAAAAAGGCTACAGAAAACCCTCATAAGAATACCCAATTGGGAGGAGAACGTGTTAGAAGGCATAGAGATTGGGGAGGCACCCCAGGAAAAAAACACAGTACTGGGCAGGGCAGGGTAGGGGCCAATGGGAGCCAGATGTACAGGTGCTGGGGTGGAGAGCTGGTAAAGATGGCAGAGGTGACCTAATGTCTAGGTTTTCTATTCACTGAATATATAGTTTCTAAAAAAGCTACATAAACATCATGGTTTTAGGCTTTGCATATTTTATGTAACTGTGTTCACTCTGGTGTAAAAAGTCTTCTTTGTTCTTATTAGTTTTCTTTTTCTATTTTTCTCATTCCTCCACTTCTTTTTTTTACCTTTGTTTCTCAATTTTATTAAGGAAAAAGTGTATAGATTCTAAGTGCAAGTTATCATATATCCACTAGGTGGCAGTAAAGCACACGTTTTTACTTTTTTCATTCTGGTAACTTGTTTTAAATAAAACATGCTTATATTAAATATGAACTATTTGATTACCAAGTAAAACCGACAAATGAAAATAACATCAGTCCCACGTGGTAGCCAGAACTAACAAAACTTTCTCCTGTGACTTATTTTAATTTATGTCTGCACATTGGAACCAGACTGAAAAGTTTAATTAACTCCTTAGACACCCGAACAGGTTTAGTGCACTTTCAGTGGCTTACAATCCATTTAAAAAAGAGACAATAATTGAATAATTTTTTAAATTACGGGCATGAAATAAAAATAAAAGAACAATAAAATACTGCACTTTAAGCACACTCATTTTGGGAGGAGGCACACCTGCACCTCGGTGAAGTATATCCAGGCTCAGTGAGCTTCGCAGAGGAATGCTCAGCAACGGGCCCAGCTTTCCCTGCAATTTCTCTCACCGCTCTACCTGGGATTCAGCAGGAGCCTCTCCTTCACCTGCCTCCTCAGGAAGACAGTAACCATTACAAAATACTCTACCTCTATGTGTAACAACAATAAGAGTTTTGTCTTAGGGAAAACCTGGAGACTCTGATATTCATCTACTTCCTTCCTGAGATGTGTTTGCAAAAAATGTAACTCTTTCCTTCCCCTTTCTTTTCCCATTCTCCCTTTTCTTTCCTTTTTCCCCTCTTCCCTCCACCTCTGCCCCCACCACCTCTTTCACTTTTTCTTTCCAACTCACTTTTTCATGTTTTTTTTCTTACAGCTGGGGCACTCCAGCACTTGAGCCATAGCTCCCAATTTGCCCTTTAGTTGGATAGTTGAAGCTATTGTCTATCAGACTTTTCTGCCCTGGCTAGCCTCCAATGTTTGACCCTCCAGAGTTTAGACTCCTGAGTTTGAGCCTCTTGTGTCTGGCTCTTGCTTTCCTTAATGATCTCTCTCTCTCTCTCTCCAATTTCTCTTAGACACTTGTCATTGGGTTTAGGGAGTTACTAGAAAATCCAAGATTATCTCGAGTTCCATATTTGCATTTCCTCAAAATATCCTTTTTCCACCAGGCACCGGTGGCTCACACCTGTAATCCTTGCTACTCGGGAGGCTGAGATCTGAGGACTGTAGTTCAAAGGCAGCCCAGGCAGGAAAGTCCATGAGACTGTATTTTTTTGGGGGGGGGTCCGGTTGTGGGGTCTGAACTCTGGGCCTGGGTGCTGTCCCTCAACTTTTCAGCTCAAGCCTAGTGCTCTACCACTTGAGCCACAGCACCACTTCTGGCTTTTTTCTTTTTGCTTATGTGGTGCTGAGGAATTGAACCCAGGGCCTCATGCATGCAAGGCAAGCACTCTACCACTAAGCCACCTTCCCAGCCCAGCTGTGAGACTCTTTATTGGAGAATAAACCACCAGAAAACCGGAGGTGGCGCTGTGGCTCAAGTGGTAGAGTACTAACCTTGAGCTGAAGAGCTGAGGGACAGCGCCCAGGTGCCCCTCCCCCCCCATGACCGTAAACAAATTCCTTTTTCCAAATAAGATGATATTCTTGGCTCATTTTGATATCTTAGTTCTTTAGGGGAGAGGCACCATTCATTTATGCATGCATACATTTAACAATGTCACAACAGGCAATGTTAAATATTCCCTTCACTAAATTTAAATTTAAAAATTTGATGTACCTCATATCACTTATTTCACCTTTGCTGATGGTTATAAGGTTACCGATTATGAACTGTTCCCTACAAATGAATCTGTAAATAGGGAGAGTCCCATCAGAATAGGCTCAGATGGCATCACAGTATGCCAGTTAAAGAGAGGAGTAGTAGCAAAGGGCACAGGAAGGATATTATTCAATCTGTCACATTGGAAGGACAGATATTACGATTTAGTATATAGAACTCACACAATGAGACCCTAGTACAATGAAAAGTAAATTGCTGATATGTAACAGTAAATATATTGATTGCCCCTGGTCACTTAGCTAACTTAAGTAATAAATAAGAGGAAATTTGGGGAACTTGTTTGAAGATTACCTATTCCTATCTGAGCAGATGCATGTTTAAGGATATGATCTGGAGTGGATTTTCTCTACTTTATCTTCCTTCTCAGATTTTAAATAACTCCCTTACTAATTACATAAGTGCATCCACTGTCTGCCAGTAGGTCTATTATCTAGCTCTATCCCTTATCTGCAGGCTTTTCTATCTTAACTGTTAAAGTCTATTCACTTTTACTGGGTTGCATTATCAGAGACTAGGATTTACTTCTGGAGTATCTAACAAGATCTGAATGCATATCTCTAATAACTTTAGAGATTTTTTTCCACAGAAAAAATAAAAATAGTAATTAAAATATTAATTACAAGAATTCCAGGGGACTAGGAAATGGAGCAAATGTTTGTTAAAGGATACAATATTTTAATTATATAGTAGGAAGAAGCTCAACTATTAACTTTAAAAGAAGAACACTGTATACTTGAAAACCATTTTAACTGTTTAACTGAAAAGCATTTTAACTGTTCTCACCACTAAGAAGGCAAGTATGTCAGGTAATAATTATGCTAATTTGGTCTAATCGTTCCACAGTGTGTGTGTGTGTGTGTGTGTGTGTGTGTGTGTGTGTGTGTGTGTACAACATAGTAACATTTTAAACGCTTGATCCCCAGCCAATGACCCTATTAGGAGGTAGTGGACCCTTTAAGAGGCAGAGACCAATGTGAGGTCATCAGGTAATTGAGATCATGTCCTTAAGGGGAATCTTTTACCTCAATTTCTTCTACTTTCTGTCCCTTTCCATCCAAGAGGTGAGTATAAGGTTCATCCTGGGAAAACAGGACAGAGTCCTCCCTCTTCTTGGTTAAGTTTCTGCCCAGTACCTGCATCACCTAGGTAACTGGCACACCTGGAAGCAGTCACCACCCCCTCCTCTGAGGTCACATCTGGGGTTGGTCCCCCCCATGCCTCCCAAGGGACTGTGGGAGGGTCCCAGGCCCTGAGGTCACATCATCTGCATCCAGTGTGGCCACAACTTTTCCCTACCTGGCCACATCTGGCTGCACCTTCTCCTTGACCCTGGTCTAGATAAGTCCTGGCCTAGGGGTGGCTCACCCATTTTTTGGCCATGTCCTCTCTACCATGCACAGTGCGGGTAGCAGTTCAGTAATAAAATAAACATCTCTTTCCTGCCTGAATACTGTGTGGTGGTGTCTTCATTGGCTACCTAATTAAAACTACCTATTTATTTTACCTTACAGGGAGCATGTTTTTATCATGTACTTCTGCCATGACATCTTGCCTCTCCAGATTCCCAAAACAATGGGCCAATTGATCATGAGCTGAACCATACAAAGCAGTGCACCAAAGGAAACCTTTTCTCTTTGTAAGTGGATTGCCTGAAATACTGGTTACAGTGATGGAAAGATGACTACTACACAGAGACACACATGCACAAACATACACAAGCACACTTTTTTTTGTCAATTTAAAAATAGAACTACCTTTAGGAATGGAGATTCTGCATTATTATTCCTAATGAGTTGCTGAATGATTCAATTGGATTGATTTCCAAGGCAGTACAATAATGGATTTTTCATCCTTTAAAACTGATTTTGTTCTAACAGATAGCAAACAAAGAAGTGCCCAAAGAACTGATTTTAAATCCTGAGCGTCATAACTTGAGGCTAGGGATAGGAGGAGGAAAATAAGGGAAAATGAGAGAAAATGAAGGAAGGAAGGGATGACATTGTACTCCTAACAGGAATTGTAATCCCTTTGCACAACTACTTAAGAATAAGAATAATAACAATAGATTTAAAAAAACCCAAACCAAATAAAATGACTGTCAACTGTCCCCCATTCCCTCCCCCCTTCCCAAAGAAATCTTAAAATATCCTAAATACTAGGTGTTCGTAGCTCATGCCTGGAATCTTAATCAAAAGGCTAAAATCTGAGGATCCACTTTTGAAGACAGCCCAGAGAAAGTAAGTCTGTGAGACCCTTATCTCCAATGAATCATCAAAAATCCTGGAAGTGGAGCTGTGACTCAAGTGGTAGATCCCTAAGCCTTGAGCACAAAAGCTCAGGGGCAGTATCCAAGCCCCTCAGACTGAGTTAAACCCCCCAAGACTGGCAAACCAACCAAACCAAACCAAACCAAAAAAAACCTGGGTGCCTAAGAGGAGCTAAGGGTCCACGTGCAGCTGCATTCCAGCTCTAAGCTGGAAACCTTCTCATCCACGTGAGGATGACAGCAGTTGTGTGATGGCAGATAGGAAGGCTTTAGCATGTGTGCATTCTGCTCTGAGGGCTCAGCACCTCAACCACATAGATCCTGGCTGCCTGGCTCCCTGTGCTTCTATTAAGGGAAGTATAATCTTCCGTGCTCAGGAGATATCAATCTTAGGCTGGAATAGAGAAAATGTTAGTGGAAAGATCCTCAGCTTTCCTCATTTTGGGGAAGCTGGTGACTTATTTTAGCTCTTCCTTTCTCAAAAGAGCACACATTGGATGTCAGGGCTGGGGTTTTGTTTCAGCCACACTGACTACCTGAGGCTTTATGACTTAAAAAGAGGAAATCAAGCAGTCTCAAGATGAATCTGTTGGTGATTGTACCTTATTGAAAGGTTAGTTGATAATATTCCATTTCTTAAAGGTACATGTTGTGCATACTTATACACAGTCCATGTTTGAAGAACAAATTGTTCATTATATTTCTTGATTGATCGATCACCAGTAAATCTGGAGATCAAAAAAAAGTAAGAAAGAAATTGTTCTTTCATTCAAGAGCTCACAAGTTTGCAAGGGGAGGATGATTTATAAATACATGATTAAAACCAGAGAGGTCTTTGCTAAGCAGTATCACAAACACTGGACCAGGATTATCTGGCTCATTTAAGTCATGCGAACACATTCACCTGTCTTAAGGGCAATTGCCAGTGATGTGGATACAGTGTAGATCTGGTGGAGGTTTGTGTATTTGAAGCCTTGTCCCCACTGTGGCTTACTGAGGTGCAGGGACCTATAAGAAAAGGGGTTGAGGGGCCGGAAAGGTGGCTCAGTGGTAGAGCACTTGCCTTGCATGCATGAGGCCCTGGGTTCGATTCCTCAGCACCACATAAGCAGAAAAAGCTGGAAGTAGGGCTGAGGCTCAAGTGGTAGAGCGCTAGCCTTGAGCTGAAGAGTTGAGGGACAGCACCTAGGCCCAGAGTTCAGGCCCCATGACCAACAAAAAAAAAGAAAGAAAGAAAGAAAAGGGGTTGAAGTGCCCAGATAACCAGATGATTAGAGGTATAACTCTAGAAAGGACTGAGAGAGTTCTTCTGGGTCCCTAGTTGGTTCTCTTGAAAATGGGTTGTCATAGAAATCAAGACTAGCCCTCCTCTCCATTCTCTTACTCCCTCTCTGACCACAGGACCACTTCTGCATGTGATCTTCTCTCACTGTGACATCTTTTGTCATGAAGTTTTCAACAGAGGCCAAATGAACTAGGCAGGGAGAGGTCTGTCTCATGCAGCCATTTAGCCTCCAAAATTACCTTTTTCATGCTCTGGCCTTGGAGCTTGGATTTCAGTTAGGATATTTCCCTGAGCTCTTACTTTTAAGCTGCACTCTGGGCTTTTTAGGCCCAGTAAAAATGGAGAACTAGCCACTGGCTTGGTGAACTTTGAACCTTGATCCCCACTTCCCCCATCTGCTACCTACCAATTGTTTGTTCTAAATTTATTTTAGCAAAAGCACATGCATTTACCACCTAAACTGTGATTGAGTTTGTAATAGCATTGAATACATTTACACTCATTATACATTATATTTTATATAAATATGATATCATATTTAAATGGTGGTCTGATCTCCAGAACTCATTCATCTTGTAGATCTGAAGCTCTGTGCCAATCAAACACCCACTCCTCACTTCTAGCCCCAGGAAACAACCATCTACTTCTAGTCTCCCTGTACGTGACTAGTCTGTATACATGAAATAGTATTTTTTCTGATTTGGTGTTGGATTATTTCTCTGATCACAGTGCCTCGATGTCAGAGTATGCTCCAAGAACATCCTATCATTCCCAAAATGAATATTTTATTCATTATTATAACAACATTTTATCATATATATTTTGTTTCATTAATTATTTATCAGTGAGTGCCTGACTGGCTTCCATCTCTTGGCTATTCTCAGTAATATGGCTATAAACTTAGCCTTTTCATAGCATCTGTTTAATTCTTTTAGGCATATACCCGAAGTGAGATTGCTGAGTCATATGTTTATTCTATTTATTATTACTATTATTATTATTGTGTGTGTGTTTGTGTGCTGGTACTGGGACTTGAACTCAGGGTTTGGTTCTCACTTGACTCTTGCTTGGCCTTTTCTGCTCAAGGCTGACATTTTACCACATGAGACACAGCACTATTTCCAGCAATTTTTTTTGGTGGTTAATTCTCCAATAAGAGTCTCACTGACTTTCTTGCTAGGGCTGGCTTTGAAGTATAATCCTCAGATCTCAGCCTCCTGAGTAGCTAGGATTACAAGCATGAGCTAACACTGCCTGCTGAATTCTATTTTTGGTATTTTGAGAAATAGTGTTTTCTATAGTGGGATGGAATCTTTTCAAGTTACAACATCAGAGGTGAGGATTCTCATTTCTTTAGGTCCTCATCAATCATACTTATTCTCTTCTTCTGACAATGGCTGACCTGAGGTGATACTATTTATTTTTAAGTGTTCTCCTAGCTGCCTATCACACCATGTCCTCATTTTCACCTGTGTTCAACAGGACAGATAGAGTGGATGTGTCTGCTCCATCTTTTCTAGGGTCACAACTCATATTGTGTTTTAATGGATTTGTGAGAAAGGAGACGGATTCCCCTCTATGAATCAAAACCACATGAACCTTGGAATTAATGAAAACTTCTCAAAGTTGAACAGATTACACAGATGTTCAAGCTAGGCAGATGTAGGCTCCTGTATAACATTTGTTTATATGTCTTGGGAAGTGTGTCCCCCTTGACAATAAGGACAAACAGATAAATGATACAATCTGTAGTTTGGGGATGCTGCATTTCCTTGAAGTCTCTTGAGATTTCAGGCAGGAACAGGTTTATGTGACTATGTGAAATGAGTGGAGAAAGTTTCAGTTTATCTCTGTTATTAACAAATTACAACTGGTGATTGACAATCCTCTTTCAAGATGATACACTTTCATAGGGTGAAATGACTCAGGAAAGGCTTTGCTCTTCCCCTACTGTTTTTAATTAATTGATTGATTAATTTGTGTGCTGGAACTAGGGCTTGAACTCAGGATCTGGATACTCACCATTAGCTTTTTCTCTCAAGTCTGACACTCAACTTGAAGGATGCCCCAAGTGCTGGCTAATTGAAGGTAAGAATTTCATGGGCTTTCCTGCCCAGGCTGGCTTCAAACCATGATTCTCAGATCTCGGCTTCTGAGTAGTTAGCATCATAGGTGTGAACCATGGCACCTAAGCTCCCTTTGTGATTCTTGAAAGCATCAATCAGAAATAAAACATCCCACAGGACTTTTTGGTACCATTTGGCAAACCAAGCAAATGTTGAATCTAAGAATGTGAGATGGAAGGGCAAGCTTCCTGTTTCCTGAATTTATTATTAATCAGCAATTGATTCATCACAAGCATCTGGTCACAGCAAAGGGGATTCTCCTCAGCAAGTTTAGGAAATGTTCCCTCTTTCTTTAGCAAGAAAAATATATCCACAATTGCTGTCATCTTAAAGGAATAGATTTAATTGGAATTCGTGAGGGACATTATATTATTTTACCATGCAGAATTTTTTTTTCTTTTTTGAGTACTGCCTACAGCTCTTTTGAGGTACTTGTGCTCATAGTTGTTTGTTTTTGGAAATTACTCTCCTAATAAGGTATATCTTCCAGAAATGAAGGGTCACTATTCTCAAGAAGGTTTTGGCTATTTTTCTTTTATGTGTGTGCCAGCATTGGGGCTTAAACTCAGATCTTTGTCCTCTCTTAGCTTTCTTGTTCACATTGGATGCAATACCATTTGGGTTGTGCCTCCATTATATTGCCAGTTAGTTGGAGATGGAGCCTTGCAGAATTTTCTACCTGGGATCACTTTGAACCATGAAAATCTCCTGGCTTCAGCCTCTTGAGTAGCTAGAATGACAGGTGTGAACCAACAGCACTTAACAATAATTAGTGTTAGTTACATGTAAAGTTCAGTATCTATGCAACTGTGTCTGCCTGGTTTGTCTTATTCTGCATTACTTTTCCTATGGGCGATTGTGTTAGTTCACTTGGTTAGAGGACACTGGTGACCATGCTGCTGGGAAGCTATGCCTCTCAGTTTTCCTACCCTGTGGGGCTCTCTCCTCTGGGATCAAAGAAGGAAGAGCCATTCTGAAGCTTTTAAGGGTAGATCACAAGAAGTGTGCAGCATTAACCTGGGTTTCTTAATATTTGCCCTGAGGAAGATTTTGCTGTGGAAAAATTATGAACATGCTGAAATGTCTGTGGCTAGAGGGAAGATGACCAGGAAACCTGTCTCCCCTGAGTGAAAAGCTATTTGTATGTTGAGCTCCTGAGCATTCCAGTGACTCAGCCTTACTAATATCTGACTGTAATGGCAAGAAAGGTCCTCCAGGGGGCACTGCTGAGTCACATCAAATCACAGGGCCTGTAGAGAGAAATTTCCATTTCAATCATTTGAAATCATTTTATTAGCATATATTAGTTATGCAAGGAGCTTTCATTGTGGTATTTCCACACATGTATACAATATCTCTTGATTAAATTCACTTCCTCTGTCATTCTCCTTCATCCCTTTTCCTCTTCTTAAAACAATTTCAACAGATTTCATTTTTTGAAATTTCACATATATATGTAAAGTACTTTGACCATAATCACCCTCTTTCACCAGATCAACTCACTCTCTCTCCTTGCTTCTGCCCCTGGTAGCCAGTTCCCATGAGGACTTGTAGTGTTGGTGCTTAATGTACAGTGATGGGTAAAGGTAGCACCTAACAAGTCTGCCTTACCTAAACCCTCTGATCAAACTGTAGAAACGGAGTCAAGAACATTGAGTAATTTTTTTCCTATTTTCTTTTCCTCTTTCTATTCTTTTTCTTTTCTAAAAGACATTCCTTTTACAACTCCAGTTTCTTTCTCTGAAGTTTGCTGGCTCCTCTCTGAACCATATACAAAGATAGAATCCTTAATATCAGTTCAATTGCCTGCTGGGATTCCCTTTTTTCTTGGCTCTCATGTTTATTACCACATCCATATATTACTTCATATGCATATATATATGTATATGTGTGCATATATATGTAGATGTTTATTTTGCCATTGTCAGGAATACAGATGATAGCTAATTAGAAATTTTCTTTGGACTACTATATGATCTCTCTTTTGTGTCTGCATTTTTGTAGAAGCTTTGTTCACGCGTATATCTTCAAGAGGGTGAGGGGAGGGCACAGAACTTGAGAGCGAAAACGTGTAGCAGTTGAGCACACTGGACACTGATGAAAGTGAACTCTACAAGTTGTGGGTAGAGATGGGAGGGAGGGACTAGGAGAGAGTGAAGGAACAGAAGACAATGTATGAAAGGAAATGTACTCATCACCTGACTCATGTAATTGTAATCTCTCTGTACGTCACCTCTATAATAATAATAATAAAGTCAATTAATTTAAAAAGAAAACAAGTTTTGTTCATGGTATCCTGAAGGTCTGGAGATTCTTTTTTATTTAAATAAGTTTTTTATTGTGGAAATACTGTACAAGGTAATGAGTACATTTCTTATCAAACACTGTTGCCTCCTCCTTTGTTTTTCCCCTACCATTCCTTCCCTCTCACCTCCACAACTACACTCCCCCCTCCCCCCGCCTAAATTGTATAGTTCGATTTTCAACATAGTGTCTTCTACATTTCATTGTCGAAATAGGTCAACCTGTATCCCTAAACATTTTGTTTTTTCCCTTCCCCTCCCCAAATCATACCAACACCAAATACAGTGAAAACTATTGATTTAAGAGTAAAACACTAGACTGTCTGTTCTGAACTCTGTGAGTAAAGGTAAGAGTCTTGCTTTGGTGCAATAGAAAAGCTGAAGATCAGAGTCAAGTGTTCACAATGACATTAACAACAGCAGTTAATTCTTAAATAAAAATCAGAGAATGTTGTAAACACTTGGAAAATTAGATGCTTCAGTGAATCAGGAACATGCTGTAATGCACCCATTAAGTCAATAACAATTCTGCGGATTCAAAGAAGGGAAGTGCAATTGGGCCCTGGCAGGTTTCCACTTACTGGGCTAAGCTAAACGGGGCTGTAAGCTTAACCCCCCTGGAAAAGTAAAGCAAGATTCCAGCTCTAGTCTTCTCTCTCCAGTTACTTGACCATGAGCTTCCACGTGGGCATGGATGCTGTCTTACTTCACATTATTAACCCATGAGATGAGCAGCTATTTATTAATTCTCCTTTGCATACTTTTTGGGATTAGACCCCAGATGGAAGTGGGGATTTCATCATAGTAAAGGCAATACAGTAGATTTTCGCCTACGCCTGGGGTTTCAGAAAAAGCAAAATAATAAACATGAAAACAAATCTAGTTTAATGACCTAAACATGTTATTCTTGTCAACCACTCTTCCCATCCCTGCCCCCCCCAAAAAAGGATTAATCATTACATTTTTTTTTCTCTTGGGGTTGAAGTTTTTTTAGCTCAGTGGTAGCATGTATGTGGGAGGCTCTGGGTTCTACTTCTAGGGACCCTACAATAAAGAGTTTGGTTATTGAATGAAGAAGATACCTAGTTAACTATTAAGACACATGAAGAAATATTACTTATAGATCTTCCTTCCCAACCTTATGTTCCACATATTGGATTAGGTTTTTTTCTTTTTTCTTTCTTTTTTTTTTTCTGGGGACAGCAGTACTAGAGCTTGTATTCAGGGTTTTGCCCTCTTACTTACCTTTTTACTTTAAGGCTGATGCTTTGTCATTTGAACCAAGTTTCCACCTTTAGCTTTTTTCCTGGCTCATTAGGGATAACATTCTCATGATTTTGTCTCCAGGCAAACCACATTTCTCCAATTTCAGCCTCCTGAGTGTCAGTTAGGATTATAAACAGTGGCCACCAGCATCAATGTACATTTTATAAGAGTCATCCTAACTTCCAGAGAACACATACCTGCCTCAGACAGTTATTAGCAAAAAAAAGCCCTCACAATTTGACATTTCTCTTAAAAGGTGTCCTAATCCTTCTACGTAGCTGAAAATCATAGAGGTATTATTTAACTGGAGAGGTTCAATCTTTATCAATTTCTTGCAAGACTTTCAAAGAAAAAGACTTTTAAAAGAAGGGAAACACTTGAATCAGGATTAACAAGACAAATATCAACACAAAGAGATACAGTGTATGCCAGTTCCATAGAAGTGCATGTACTGATTGCAAGACAATAAATGGATTACTCGTAGGAAAGTAATAGTTTTGGAGGGTTTCACCATTTTACTTTTGGCTGATTCATGGCTATTGAAATTCCTCTAGCTTGAATATAGTTATAATATTCAATGATTACATGTGAAAATGGAACCATGTATCTTAAGGAGATGGGTGGGGTTGGCAGAGATGAGGGGATGATGATGAATGAGGTGACACCAACCAAGATGCATTGTACTCATAAACTGACATGTCGAATTGAAACCCCTCTATACAATGACCTAAAGATAATAAAAAGAAATTAATAAATATTTAAAAATTCCTCTAGAAATCTATCCTCAGGATACTTTTAAAAGGTAATATTTAGGGATATAAAATAGAGAATTAAGATAATAAGCCAGTGTGTTATTATTTCAGGAAGATACAACACAGTCCTGAGGATGGCCTCAGTACTCTGCAGAGTTTATTCATTGTCCATTGTATATGGACAGCTTAATAGGACACACTTCATATGAAGCAGCCATATCATCATGCTAGGTTTATAGTCCTACATCTAAAGAGTCATGCACATCATCGACATTAACCACTAGTGTCGAACCTTTGAATATGCTTAAAGCAAGCTGATATCTTTTCTCTGCAACATTTAGGCATGCATATTTTTTGTTATTTTTGTGCCAGTACTGGAGCTTGAACTCAAGGCCTCCTGTTTTCCCTTGGCTTTTTCCCTCAAGGCTGATACTATACCACTTGAGCCACACTCCACTTCTGGATTTTTTTGGTGGTTAACTGGAGATAAGAATCTCATGGGTTTTCTTGCCTGAACTGGCTTTGAACAGTGATCCTCAAATCTCAGCCTCCTGGGTAGCGAGGATTACAGGCATGAGTCACCTGTACTAGGCAAGCATACACTTTTAAGTGATACTGGTTAACTTTTAATTCAATTCCTGGAGGAAGTGAAATAGTATTTATGCATATTAGTTTCATTTTTTTTCACATGAAAAGCATTTGTTAGGAGGCATGTATGGAAACTGACCTCAGTGCAGGGTTAATTCTCTCATCACTGTCAGGATGCTGGTGCTTCCACAAAGTGGACAACACCACTTCCCTTTTCTTTCTGAGGACAAGGAATGTATTCACCTGGCAGTGAAAGGACCTATTACAGACCATCTGCAACTCTAGCTTTCCAAGAATAAAAAAATCTACAGTGGGCAGGTTCCTCAGGGTTGTGCGGATGGATAATGTGTTGAGGACAGAAAAGTCCCCATGAGACTTTTTTTTTTTTTTGTCAGTCGTGGGGCTTGAACTCTGGGCCTGGGCGCTGTCCCTCAGCTCTTCAGCTCAAGGCAAGCGCTCTACCACTTGAGCTACAGTGCCACTTCCGGTTTTCTGGTGGTTTATTGGAGATAGGAGTCTCACGGTCTTTCCTGCCCGGGCTGGCTTTGAACCGCGATCCTCAGATCTCAGCCTCCTGAGTAGCTAGATTACAGGCGTGAGCCACCAGCGCCCGGCTCCCATGAGACTTTTTAATCTCCAGATGAATGAAGAAAGGGTGAGCAAATACAGCCATAAATAGATGATTTATACGAAAATGCATATTCAATATAAGTGAAAATGGAACCAGGTAACTTGAGCAGATGGGTGGAGTTGGGTTGGGAGAGATGGGGGAGAATGATGGGAGTGGTAGCATTCATCAAGATGCCTTGTTCTTATGAACTGATATGATAGGTTGGAACCCCTTTGAACAACTACTTATAGATAATAAAAAATAAAGATTTAAAAACCCTAAAAGATGCTAGTAGAAAACCACTCCCTCAAGTACATCATTTCCTTCTGATATATTTCCTTTTCTTTCTAGTACACAAGCTTGAATTCAGGGCCTCAAACTCTCACTTAGCTGGTGCTCTCCCACTTGAGCCATGCCTCCAGCATCGTGTACCCTTTCTGGCAGGGAGCTAAGGAAAATGCTACTTTCTTGAGCTAAACTTTTATTAAAATTAACAACCTCCTTAGGTTGTCAATTGATTTTGCACTTGAAACATATTCATCTTCCTCAGGGAGCCTTGGAATAGCTGCCCTTATATTTGCATACATTAATTTCCCCAAACCCTTCCTAGTTGAATGCTGCAGTCCACATCTGTCCAGAGAACATCTTACCCAGATGGTCTCCCAGACCTCCCCAGTGCCTGATTGCACTCTACCAACTATCTCAGAGACAAGAAAGCATTCTCAGAGAGCTGTTATAGTAAGTCTTGCAGCTTTTGCCATGAGTGCCAGCCTTCAGTACATCAACTCACTGTATAAGAGTATCAGTGCCTTTAGTACATCAACTCTAATGTACTGGCAATATGTTCAGCTAGAGGGCATAAAAACTCATCATAGTCCAATGGAAATGAACAACAATCTTTCAAGTTTAGGAAGAAATTCCCCTTTATTTTAACCAGTAGCCAGAATATAAATTATCCTACTAATTATATTTTCTGATTGGACAAGGCACTAAGTCACATAGTGAATTAAGGATAAAGCTAAAGGCAGGGTTTACATGTAGCTCATTGGTCTCCAAACTGAAATGTAATGGACAGTCCACCTGCCATAGAGAATCTGACACAGTAAAGAACAAGACTGGAATCCTATGAAGCTGCATCTGTAGTGAGTTTCTCCTTTGACTATGATACTGATTAAAACCACATTTTGGTGTGGCACCAGTGGCTCACACCTGTAATCCTAGATACTCAGGAGACTGAGATCTGAGGTTTGTGGTTCTAAACCAGCCCAGATAGGAAAGTCTGTAAAACTTATCTCCAATTAATTACTAAAAAGCCAGAAGTAGTAGACTACCAACCTTGAGTGAAAAAGCTAAAGAATAGTGCCTAGGTCCTGAGTTTATGCCCAGTGTTCTCACATATACATACATACATACATACACACACACACACACACACACACACACACACAGAGGGGGGGGGAGAGAGACACTGCAAGGGGTTGTTTCCTCATATAAGATCACTTGGAAATGTTGCTGTGCTGTGAGAGGCCTCTGGCCAGGGCGATATTAATTCTCAACTGTGAACCAGCTCAAAAGCAAAAGCATCCTTTGTCCTTCCCCTAGAAGTACCCCGATTCCCCTAGACAAAAGGATACAGATGAGCCATGGGTCTGTGTGGGTCATCCAGGAGAGAAAAGGCAAAGGCACTGCTCTGCAGGTTTGGAAGTTGCCTTTAGGGTTTCCTTGCATGTGCCTTTTCCTCATGTCCTCTAAACTGTACCCCTGGGTCTGTAGGTCTTCAGTTGTTCTTGGAAGCTCCTTGACTCCTAATTTAGGTTATTCCTAAATTAAAAATAGTACTAAGTTAATCTAGTTATTTCTAAATGAAATCTATTTTAGATGACTTCTGGCCCTCTTATCCAGACCTGTGCTATCTGACAGCACTCAAGCTCTCCAGACACCCAGGATAAAGGTTTGTAGACATTCTCTCACTCTCACACAGCCCTGGCCATCTGAATGGATCACTTCCTATTCCTTACACATACAGATCTCCAATAACACAAACCACCCACAGGTCTTGGCTCCCTTGGTTTCCCTCTAAACCCATCACCACAAACTGGGAAGTTGGACTGTCTCACTGGGATTTTATTTTTGTGTGTTTGCTAATACTGAGGCTTAAACTCAGGGTCTGGGTGTTTTCCCATAGCTTTTTCGTTCAAGGCTAGTGCCCTTATAACTTGAGCCATACCTTTATTTCTGGCTTTTTGCTGGTTAATTGGAGATAAGAGTCTCATGGACTATCGAGCTCAGGCTAGCTTTAAACTGTCATCTTCAGATCTTAACCTCCTGAGTAGCTAGGATAATAGATGTGAGCCACTGATGCTTAGTCTCTCTGTGATTTATGAAAGTAAAAAAATATATACAAATGAATGTATACGAAATATACCAATATACAAATGAATATACAAAATAGCATAGGATAAATCTCTGAGAACCTATCAGTACATAATAATCAAGGTGTTGACACAGAAAGAGTTGATGCTGGCCACTGGTTGTATTCTCTTAGAATTCTCCTTGGTGGAACTCAAGATGCAGCAGGCATGTTTGCTTACTCTTAGGCTGATTTTATCTAATAATGTAGACATAGGGAAGAAGCAAGGAGGCTGGTATTGTTGGTGTTTCTGTTTGCTTCTCCCCCCAAAGAATCTGATATGTCTTTCTTTCTTTTTTGATACACTTTTGTTCCTCAAAGCTGCAAATGATGCAGCTGCATGGCCAGGAAAACTATGGGTATTCCTATTGACGCTATTGGCGGGATCGATAGTATGTCAATCACTGGCCATCCTCAAAGGGCAAGCTAGAGTCAGCATTGTAGCTACAAGGGTGGTAGAAGCTCAGTACACCTGCAGTCTTTCCAGGAAGCTCCTTAGTACCGAGTTCTCTGGGAAAGTAAATCTTTGTCTTTCATCTCCATTTAAATCAAGGAAGGAAGGAGAGAATCACAGGGGACTAATTGAGATTCTCATGAAACACAAATGAGGTTTAATACAGTGAAGTTGTAACGTCAGTAAAATACCAGACCATGGCAGTTTGTGGTGGACAAAACAAATCCACCTTTGTCAGTTTTCTAGCACTGTGACAATTACCTGAGACACTCAACTTCTAAAAACAAAATGCTGATTTTTGGCTCATGCTTTCTTCCCAACACTTGCATTAATTATACAGTGTCCCACTATTTACCAAATGGCTCAATATAGAAAATCATATGCTAATGTGCTATGAAACTCAGTTCATTGCCAAATACTTCCTCTTCATTTTCTAAGCAAGTCTAGTGGAAATCGAGTGGTTAAGCCATTGGTGAATAAAATGAGTGTGGGTAGAAAACCATCCATGGCATACTACTTGTAAACTTTCTAACTAGGAAATATGTATGCTCCTAAGAAGCAGGAGATAATCACAAAATTATTCACTTACATGTGCATTTCCCTTCACTACTTTTGTTTAAGTGCTCCTCTACCAAGGAGCAGACATTGTTCATAAATTTTAGTTGTCTCAACTTAGTCTAGTAAAAATATGAACACTAGTCAAGACCTGTGATCCTGCTATTCAGGAGCTGAGATCTAAGATCTAAGGATGGTAATTCAAAGTCAGCTCTGGTAGGGAAGTCCATTAGGCTCTTATCTCCAATTAACCAGCAAAACAAGCTGGATGTGCAGCTGTGGGTCAAGGTATACAGCAAACAAATCCAAGGGAGAGCATGGAATCCTGAATCTAAGACTCAGTACTGCCATACAACACACACACACACACACACACACACACACACACACACACACCACACAAATATGATCTCTGTAACTCTTTAGTTAAGCCAGATCTCTTGCTTGGGTGTAAGTCAAAATTTAAAAATAAATTTGAAAGTCATAGCGGCATACCTGATGCAGCTGTCTATGGAGCAAGGGAGAGCTTCCTACAGTGTGCTAGCTGGCAGGTACCCCTACTAAGAAAAGAGTACTGTGTCCAGACCCTTACTCTACAAGAGAGAAAAGTAGAGAAGTGATAAAAGGTTTCCAGGTGGGGTAGGAGAAAGGGTGAGAGGGAGGCTAAAAAAAATCTTTGTTTTGCCTCATTGATGCTGGAAAGCCTCATTGTGTGTGTGTGTTTGTGTGTGTGTGTGTGTGTTTATGTGTGCATGCTTGTGAGCATGCTGGTACTAGAGTTCAAACTGGGTGTTGTCCATTAGCTTTTTCATCCAAGACTAGCACTCTATCACTTGATCCATACTTCTACTTTCAGCTTTTTGCTAGTTAATTTTAGATATGAGTTTCATGAGACTGTTGTTGAACCACAATCCTCATATCTCAGCCTCCTCAGTAGCTATGATTATCAGAGTGAGCTACCAGTGCCAGTGAGAACTTCGTGTTTGTAAGGACAGATAAAGCAGATTTTTTTTAAAAAGGCTAAACACATATTTGTAAATTACATATTGTCAGAAAAAAAGGCAAGTATCCCAATATAAGAGCGCTATCCTTGAGCAGAAAAATCTAAGGGACAGTGCCCAGGCCCTGAGTTCAATCCCCAGTACTGGTGCGCACACACCACACACACACACACAGAGCAAATTGGTTAACACAGAATTCAAAGGTCATATCTCAGATCGGCATGCTTTTGGCAAAGGGAGAAAGGTATCATAGAAAACTGACATCAGGGCCAGGAGAAAGTTTGTTCTGCCTTTGACTACTCCATCTCTTCTTGCTGTCAGAGTAAGGCAGATGTCAGTGGTGACATTAATTATCATTTGAGTGGAGTAATTGTTATCATTTGAAGTACTAGGAGCTTTACCCCAATAGAAATTTAGCTTTAAAAACATCACTTTTTTATATAGTAATGTATCTCAGTGGTTGCATCCATGAGGCTCTGAGTTTGATCACCAGTGCCAGAAATAAAGGAGTGGGAGACAGGAAGTGAGGGGGGGAAATATAGGATTTATAAATTAAAGAGGTACTAGAAGAGAGCAAGGGAAGGGGTGACATTGTCCAAAAAGAAATATACTCTTTACCTGACTTATGTAAGTGTAACTCCTATAACCATTACTTGTATAATAACAATAAAAATTAATTTAAAATACCACTTTTTCTGCAACAGTTGGTGGCACCCTTTCAGCGTCATATAGATAGAATTTCATGGACAGAATATTTTACACACTATTGGAATTTGTGAGTAGTGATCTGCTAACTAGCCCAGTCAGTCCTGCTGTCTCCAGAGCCCGTTCCTGGACCCAGTACACATACTAAGGGCACCAAAAGGTCCTCACCAGTTTTGGTGGAGAGCAAGCCTGGGAGGCTCATCACAGCAGGACAACATGGGAAGAACTCAAATGTTCTAACAGACTATATGTCTCCATGTTGAATGGGTTCAGAGTTCAAACACTGTAACAGAAAGATCACTTTTGTAGGAGCTGCTACTTTGTAATGTCATGGAAATCTCGAAGTAGACTCTGCCATCATCCTTTCCTGGCACATAATACTAACCCATCTCTTCACTTCCTAACAAGGTTTATTTGGTGCTGGTACTGGTGCTTGAACTCAGGGCCTAGACGCAATGTCTTAGCTTTTTTCACTCAAGGCTTGAGACAAACTTCCACTTCCAGCTTTTTAGTTGTTAATTTGAGATAAGTCTCACAAATATTTCTGTCCTGGCTGGCTTTAACCTGTACTCCTCAGATTTCAGCCTCCTGAGCAGCTAGGATCACAGGTGTGAGCCACTTGCACCCAGCTTTCTAATCAGGACTTGAATTGTGTTATATTTTTTTCCCACCTAAAATTATTCTCTGGCCCTTCCCTTCCCTCCTCAGTGGAAACAGGGATGCTAGATTTGGGGTAGGGTAGTATAAAACTCATCTTTTTCTTTTCAATGACGAGACACAGAGTCAATGGAATGTTTTTATTTTTATTTTTTTTTAGCGGGTGGGGAAATCAGAAAGACACTCAGGCCACCTTGGAGCAAATACCCACTGATCACTGGACTCTCTCTTTCTTTCAACTGTGCCCTTGCTCTGGTATGGAATCTTCGGAGGTCTCCAGAGCAAGCTCATTTCTTCTACTCTCTTACTTGCTACTATACTCCAGTCTCTTACCTTCTACTGCACTTAACCCTGGAAATTGCATCCTGGTCCACGTGCTATCCAAGTTCAATGCCCTGGCACTCAATCCACAGGTCCTCCACCCCGACATTTAATAAGATATGAGACCTCATTAACAGGTTCCTTCATGAAGGATCGCTTTGTAATTTCCCTAGGCCTCTGGCCCTGTTGGTTCCATGAGCTCTTTCCTTCATGGGAAAAATAATTAAACATTGAACTATGCTCATGTAAGGGCAAATCATTTTAGGATAAATTCAATGTTATGTATTAATTTCTCTTCTTATTTTCAGAAAAAAATAAAATTTAAATGTAATCATGAGCCTCTGAAATTATTGTGGGCCCTAGGCTCTGTGACTATTAGGTCTAATGAATAAATTAGTTGCTGCCTGCCTCCTTCCTCCCTGGTATTTTTCTTCTCATTGCCTTACTTCTTGGTAATAATCTCTGTGGACTAGTTAGAATGTCACACGTGACTATATGCAAGAATTAATACATACACATGTGTGCACACACACGCCTACATGAGCACATGTTATGTGCACTCATACTGTGTAAAATGAAGTTACTAATCCAACAACATAGTACCAAGTACCAAAAGCAATGTTCTTTCCTTCCTTCCTTTCCTCCTTCCCCTCCTCCTTTCCTTCCTCCTCTTCCTCTTCCTCCCTGCTTCTGGAGGAGGGAATCTGAGAGCGGAAGAGACTCATCAGGGCCCCAAATCCCCTCGAGCCTCTCCTGGCCTGACCCTGACCCATGGGAGAGTCTTTGGAGCATCCCAAGGAGCATCAGGGTATTCCCCCAGAGGAAGAGGGGAGGGGGGCTCTGCTTCCCCCAAGACCCAGGCTCAGACCAGGTTTTTTTTGATAGTTAATTGAAGATGGACTCTCTCAGGCTTTTCTTCTCTGACTGGCATTGAATCACAGTCTTCCAGATCTCCTCTCCACCCCCCTCCCCCCCTACCTTCCCACCCCTAGCTGCTAAGATTACAGGTGTGAGCCATCCACACAGCCAGCTGCAGTAAATCAGATTCGTTTCCATTTTGATGTCCATTGCATTCACTGTTAGTATATAGAAATGCAGTTGGGTTTTTAATATATACATATATATATATATATATATATATATATATATACATTTATCTTTTAAAACTTTGATAAACATGACATTCATTTATGGAGTTTTTTTGGTCCCTTCAGATTTCAGATTTTTATCTAAACAATCATGTCATTCATTGCAGATAGGGATGGTTTTATTCATTCCTTCCAAGTCCTATGTTCTTTTCGTGTGTGTATCTGTGTGCGTTCATGTGTGTGCACGTGTCTAACTGGAGTAAAGAGAGTCTCACCTCAAATTTCCCTCTTAGGTGTGTGCTTTTTCCATTTTTTTCCTACAAGGAGCAGGTTTTGCTTGCTTAAAAAATTAATTTGTGTGTGTGTATGTGTAATTGTAGTAGAGAAATTTCTACCTCAAATTTTCCTTATTGATGGTCTCTCTTTTCTGTTTGACTACAAAGAGCAGGCTTTTAGTGTAGGCTCCCTGAACCTGTTAGTGTTCCCATGTTGCTGGGTTCTCTGTTACTTAAGGTAGGAGTTACGAAGCAAAAATAGCATTTAGGGACTTCACCACCAGATCCCCTATTCTCTTTCCTTGCCATCCTTCTGTGTCTATTTTACACATGAAGAGGCTTTCTCTGTACTAAGAAGATGAATCAAGAAACATGCATATACTCCATATTTTGAAAAGCACCATTCGTTTTATAAAATGTCCTGAAAAAATCATTCCTTGGCTTGAATTTCAAAGTTTCATGAAATAAAAATAAAAAATTAAAAACAATAATTGCAGCTGCAAAATAGAAACAAATGAACATTATGTGGAACCTAAGTCCTAACTCCAAGTTAGGGTCATCAAACACAGGTTAGGGGTAAATGTAGGTTTGGCTTACTCCAGATCTGTTTGAAGGATGGAAACTTCTTTTTGGGAAGTGCCTAGCTCTTGTGAGCCTCACATGGCTGGCAGAGACACTGCTCTGAAGACATGGTAATATTTATTTCAGGGGGAATTCAGTCTTTTGGCTGATCTCCCAGGTCCGCTGCCTGGATATTTCAGAGGTTCTGGAGAAAACTAGGAAGAACTCAACTAATTTCATCTTCACAAAACTCAAAACAAAACCCACAGTGTTTTAAATTTTTGCTCAAAAAGAGTTTCTCAAAAGGTAGAGCCAGCCCTTCTCACGCAGTCACACAGCATTGTATCTCTTTGAGGGATTAAAACAGTTTCATTCATATCATTCTTCTGTCTTGGGTTTTGAAAGCAAAAGCCCAGAGTATTGCAGATGTTTTGTGATCATGAGAACAGAAACCATGTGACCTGAAGACCAATGTGGCTATGGAAGGTCCTGAGTCCTGAGTCCTGAATGGTTTGCATAGGAAAGGGGTGTTCTGTTCCAAGATACTTGACATTATTTTCCTGAATCACTGATACCACATTCTGCACTATCAATTCAGTCTTTAATAATCATAGGATGGATTTATTTATTTTGTCAGTATTAGGGCTTGAATACAGGGCGGAGCACTGTCCCTTAGCTTTTTCACTCAAGGCTGGCACTCTAACACTTGAGCCACACCTCCACTTCCATCTTTATTGGTAGCTAATTGTAAGATTCTCATGGATTTTCCTGTCCTGGCTGGCTTTAAATGGGTGTTCAGATCTCAGCCTCCTGAGTAGCCACAATTACAGGAGTAAGCTGATGGTGCTTGGCTAAGCATGGCCTTTGAGATAGGTTAGTGTGTCTTCCTTAGTCCTAGCTTTGTTTGTCATCTCCTATGTTACATTCGCCTATCCTAACTTTATGACTCTACTGTTTAAAATATTACTTTCTCAGGCTTATTCATCATGAGTTCTAAAATAATTTTCAGATTCTTCCTACTATGTTAATTTGCACGATATCTACGTGTGTCCCTCACCTTTGATTTTTCTTCCAAATGATTTGTTGTCATAGAAAATATTGCTTGGTCACCTGATAGTATCAGTATGGCTTCTTCTCCTCTCTGTCTAATGCCAGGCTGGCATCCAGGTCACTCCCTGGTATCACTGTAGTGATAGTCACTTTTCTGAAAAAAAAAAGATAAAAGTACAAATTGTACTTCTAATGCTACTGTGTCCTGATGTGTCTGGGAGCAATTTGCATAAAGGATTAGAGTTGAAGGTTTTATTTAGGTATTTATTGTGTGTGTGTGTGTGTGTGTGTGTGTGTGTGTGTGTGTGTGTGTTTCAGGGCCTAGGTGTTGTCCCTTAGCTTTTTCGCTCAAGGATAATACTCTACCACTTGAGCCACAGCTCCATTTCAGATTTGGGGGTGGTTAATTTGAGATAAGAATCTTACGAACTTTCGGGGCGGGGAAGGTGGCTCAGTGGTAGAGGGCTTGCATTGCATGCATGAGGCCCTGGGTTCGATTCCTCAGCACCACATAAGCAAAAAGAAAAAAGCCAGAAGTGGCGCTGTGGCTCAAGTGGTAGAGCGCTAGCCTTGAACTGAAGAGCTGAGGGACAGCGCCCAGGCCCAGAGATCAGGCCCCACGACCGGACTCCCCCCACCCCCCCAAAAAAAGAATCTTACGAACTTTCCTGTCCAGGCTGGGTTCTAAAGTGTGATCCTTAGATCTCAGTCTCCTGAGTAGCTAGGATGATAGGAATGTGCTTCCAGTGCCTAGCTTAGAGTTGTTCTTCATATACTGAGTCATCTCTTCCTCTGAAAGGAAGAGCTCCAGGGGACCTCTATGGTATAGTTCCTAGGGCACCATTTCATCTCTGCAGATGTCTTCCCTCCCATCCACCTGCCTGTTCTAGACTACAGGGAGTATTTGGTTGACAGACATGGAGAGAGCAGGTGAGTGTGGCTGAGCAGCATGTCTGCCTTGCCTCCCCTGGAAAGCTTCTGTCCCCCCTCACTGCTGGTTATGCTACTGACATCCTGCCATTGTGACTGTCTGCCACTCCCCACTTCTCTGATTCAGACATCCTTGTCATAAAAAAGATTTCTTTCTCTTTGGAAGAATCAGAGCAAATTATGCCAGTGTATTCGACGTGGAGACACTCAGCAACATCCTGTCCTATATCTGGCTGTTGAAATTTGACACAGCTCACACGCCCATGTATATGCACACATTTGCTTTCAGGATGGTCCCAAATGCCTACTTGTACCTGTTTTCCTTTCATCTTTCTTTTCTCATTGGGCTCTTTTCCCTTGGGCTCAGATGCTTTCATCTTCTACTCGTCTTTTGATGATGA
This sequence comes from Dipodomys ordii, assembly GCF_000151885.1. Lineage (NCBI taxonomy): Eukaryota > Metazoa > Chordata > Mammalia > Rodentia > Heteromyidae > Dipodomys > Dipodomys ordii. The sequence goes on from NW_012267353.1 coordinate 255,968, forward strand.
CATCACTTTGACTCATGTCCAAGACTCTCCTTTCCCTCCAGCCTATAACTTCCGAAATGTTTTTTTTAAGCATACTAAATAATTCCTACTAGCAGTGAACTTGAAAGGACTTTGTATCCTGTCATTGAGTTTGATGAAAGTGAATACAAGTTAAATGTTCACTTTTCTCTACCTAGAGATCTTGCTCTTCCATCAGCATAAGGCAATTGGGTGCAAGCAGATAGCTTGGGAGACAACTTACTAAATGTTTAGGATGCAGTAGAGCAATTCTAAAAACAAAATATGCCAAGGACGATACTTCAATGTATATAAATAAATATATATATGTATATATACACACATATATATATGTATATACACATAATAGATATGCTTTTCAATCATTTCTCTTCAGATGTAATTCTCACTTCTAGAAAGGCTTTATAAAGCCCCTGCTTTTGTAGACTATGAGTTATCTTCCCTTTGGTAAGAATTTTTTTTTGGGTCCGGTCGTGGGGCCTGAACTCTGGGCCTGGGC
>NW_012267353.1:256534-267176 GCF_000151885.1 Dipodomys ordii
CTGTCCCTCAGCTCTTCAGCTCAAGGCTAGCACTCTACCACTTGAGCCACAGTGCCACGTCTGGCTTTTTTTTTCTGCTTATGTGTGCTGAGGAATCGAACCCAGGGCCTCATGCACGCAAGGCAAGCACTCTACCACTGAGCCACCTTCCCTTCCAGCCCTTCACTTCCCTTTGGAAAGGTGGGCCATGTCAGCCTCTGTTGGACAGGTGATAAAGTACAAGGTAATGTGGTCTCAAACAAAGCTAGATTAGAGGTGATGTCTTCAACAATGTATTTGCCCTTTCAAATAAATGCACCGAAACACACATACACAAATATATGGGTGTGTGTCTGTGTGTATATATCTTAGTCACATCCAAAATCTGCTCATCTGAAGTTTGGCTGCTGCTGTGCTGGTGGGAATGTATGACTATGAGTTCGCCTGTCAGTTGTGTTGTGGCCAAGGATGACCCTGGGTTGTCTGGGTGGGTCAGGTAACCTCAGGGAGATGGGGAGGAAGGCCTGCCCCAGTCACTGCCAACCGTGTGGATAGTGGAAAGGTTCCCTGACCCTAGAGACATAGGTGTCTCTTGCTGATAGAAAGCAGAAAATAGATCCTCTCTGGAGCTTCCAGAAGGATCACAGCCAGGCTGGAACCTTGTGTTAACCCAGTGAAACCCAGTTTGGATTTCTCAAGACTGGATGTATTGAGGCTGCTGAATGTGTGCAGTTGCCCTAGCGTCAGCAGAGACCTGGCTCAGGGGAAAAAGGCACATGGCATCTGTGAGAGAGATGTGGTGGGCACTGTGTGTTTTCTATCAGCCTCTGCTGGTACTTGGCAAGTGCTCTGTGAATAGATGCCCATGCTTGCAGCATTGAAAAGGAACCGAGGGTCAGAGAAGCCTCCTCTTACCCAGTATACATCAAGTTTGGTCTGCACTAAGACTGCTGCTTTTCCCACTGCTTCCCCCTGGTGACTCTTGCTGGCCTTGCATGCTGTGCCCATAAATCATGTCCCAGTCTGGAGGAGAGCTAGTGCCTGTCCATCACCTTGGCCCTTGTCAGCGGTCCCCACCTCACTGCTACTTCCTGAACTGCCCCCATTTGGATGGTGAAGAGTCTGTTCCTTCAGGAAAGCTGAAGGCTTGGGGGTACCACAAAGCCTCTGAACCTTGTGCTGTGCCTCAAATCCAGCTAGTTTATCAGGTGCCAAGACACTCCATACCAAGCACCTTTCTGTTTCTCTATACATAGCATCATTTGTTTTGAAATTGATTTTGAAAAGATTTAGGGCTATAAAGTCATTAAAATTCTGCAGGAATGATTATTGGCTATGTGAAATTTGCACTAAAAAAGGCGCTCAGATCAGAACTGCCAGGTAGTGATGTAAAAGCACTGGCTTTGAAAAATTATTCACGTTGTACCTGCTGGCCCATAGATGGCTCCATAAATTGCAGTCCTGTGCTAGGCACCCCAGGAGTGATTGGAGGCTGCTCCAATCCACATGGTCCTCATGCCCTGCTTCAGTTCCAAAGGAGCAGTGAGGATTAGCTTTCTGGAATATGGATCAGCAATGTGCAAGCATGTTGGAAAGTGCTGCCCCTTGCCTAGTCCTCTAGGCCTGCTGGTCCTAGCTTGCCCAGGGTTGAGAGAAATATGGCTGTGGCATTAAATTCATCTGTATGAGATAGCTGGAAGATGGAGAGCTATGGATCCTTAGGGTTCAGGACTCAGCGTTCACTGTGGGCACAGGCAGCTACAGGACCATTGCACTCTAGTTTTCCTGTGACTTGGACTTGAATCTGTGAGGCCAGGAAGGAATGAAGCTGAAGTATGCCTTGGAACTTTAGCAGCTCAGACCAGCAAGACTGAGTCAGGGAGGAACAGAATGGCTTCAAAGGTCAGGAGACTTGGCCTTGTCACTGTCATGGTCAGTTGTTCATGGTATTTGTTTGGTCTGTGGTGAAAGGCCCATACTTGTCTTTTCAGAAGCTGCTGAGGAAGCTGTAGAGAGGGGAGAGATTGGACCAGACCATGGGCTTGAACCTCAGGTCGGTGGGCTGCTGCCCTTACCTCACTCCTTTGGCAGCCGGCTTCTGCTGTGGTCCTGCCTCTGGCAGGCAGCCTCAGCTCCTCATTTTTTTTTTTAATCTCTCTTTCTGAGTGGGAGCAGGAGCTTTTGTTCCACACTGCCAGGTTTGACATGATGTTTTGACCGTGGAAGAGAAATAGAGCTGAGTTATTCAACTTGTTATTCAACACAAAAGCACAAGTTAGTTAACTTTTTTGGAAAATTCCAACACAGGAGACCCAGTGTCTATCCCTATTATAGGACTCTGTGTATGCTGAGGAAGTTACTGCTTTGGGGGATAGTCATTCCTTTTAGATAATGGTAATGGGGAGGGGGGTGTACTGAGATTTAGAGCTAGAATCCTATCATGGCGGAACATTCTTGTGCCACTCTGGTCCCTGTGACAGACTGTTGCTGATTGACAGCAGGTAGGGAGAAGGATGCAGAGTGAGCTGTAGATTGGAGCTGTTGAGTGGTCTGCCCCTAAATGCACAGGGCTGTTCTCATTACTCATCCCTCTGTCTACTGTCTCATCCTTTTGAGGGCCACTGTTTACGTTCTTCCAGCATAAGTTCTGCTTGCCATTCTGCTGTGATCTGCAGACTGGCCACTTCCCATCTTAATCCCTGTGCTGTAGGTCTCAGTGAGGTGGAGGACTCATCCTTCCAGATGAGCCATTGAACATGGGCCCAGGCCCATGGAGTTTGTTTTGTGTGCTCAGGGTTAAAGACTTCCAGCTTCCTGGTTCTCTTTCCTGCTGTTGTGGGAAGCAAGGCCAGGATTGAGACTGTCTTATAGAGCTGAGCTTTCATTAATTATGATGTTCACCACTAGCTTAGAAATCTGCCACTGCTCCATGGCAGAACTGCCTTCAGTTCTCTGTCTCTGGGCAATACATCTTGATTTCCTTCTTGCCTTTTGAAATCACAGGGTGCCTTTTGTGCCACTGTTCCCTTTCAACTCCACTTATAGAACTGAGTCTCATGGAGGCTGTCCCAGCAGGCTGTTGGTGGGGGCTTCCTTCTGCTCCTGGAGCCACTTTGGTCTGGTGAGAAACCTCTGGGTCTTGTTTCTTGTTATGAAGAGCACGGGCCCTTTGTGCCCATCTGGAGTAGCCCTGTTGAGTAGATGGCATACTGGTTTGCCCAGTGTCTGCAAAATAGCATTTACTTCAAGCACCAGGAGCTGCCGATCTGACCAGAGTAGCATAGGCTTCCATGGCCAGTTGCAATTTCCACTTTCTTAGTCCTTTGCAACTATTTCTAGGCCCAAGAGCCCTGTTGTAAGCATGGCTGATCCTCAGTGCTGTGTGCAACATCATTCTGTGTTCTCCTCTCTGTCCTGGTCTAGGCCGCAGGTAGTGTTGCCTGTATCTCCTCCAGGACTGAGTAGGAGGGAGAACCTCCCCCAGGTGATGAGGTTCCCTCAGATGAACCCCCCCCCAGAGGTGGCTGCCCTGCTTTGGTGGCAGGATGAACACAAGAGCACAGTACTGCTCCTGGCTCCTGCTGTGATGAGCTGGCAGGATCACATCCTGTCCTAAGGAAGCGTCTTCTGCCCTAACTGGGCTTTCTGAGAGGCATAGGGAGTAAAGCTTGTGGTGGCCCTGGTCTCCAGAAGCTCCTTGGGGAGTGGCTTCTGTTCAGGGAGGATTCTTCTGTGCTTTATCTATTGTACTGCAGCTTTACAGCTCATTGTGGGGAGCTAGTATCTTGGAAGCCTCAGTGCTGCTATGTGCCTGTCTCCTGTGCAGTCCCGTTTGTTGTTGTACTTGTTGTCTGGTCAGCCTTGAATTCAGTAAACCTGGGCTCCACGCCCATGATATACTCTTCTCATGGGGGAGGCGGACCTACTAAATTTTGTCTCACCAGAATCATCTTGAGCTTGAGGGCAGCCAGGGCATGTGCACAGCGTGTGTGTGAGACCCTGAATTCAGATCGCATGTGCTTCTTGTCACAGCACCAAGAAGTTGAATAAAAAGAACACTTCCATGTTAAGGTGGCATACCCGTAGTCCTAGCTACTTGGAAAGGTGAGGCAGGAGGACTGCTTGAGCCCAGGACTTCCATGCCAGCTGAGCTGATCTAGTGTTGAGTCCTAGGTACTCCGCACAAAACAAATCCCATGGAGTTTGAAGAAAAAGATTTGTTTTTCTTCCTGTTGCTTTTTTTGGGGCAGTTTTAGGCCACCTATTGGAACCTTCTGTGCAAGGAAGGTGTCTTGGAAAAGTCTGTGCCTAATGAGATTGGACATGCTGCAGGGAATGGGTGGAAGGGGTTGTAGGCACAGAGAAGAGTTGGGCCCTCTACTGTGGCGTGTCCCTGCAGGCGAAGTTGCTCATTAGTACATTGGAAAGTCATGCCCAGGTATGTGTGACAGCTAGTTCAAGGACCCACTCCTAAAGCAGCTGCACGAGTGGCCTGGGAGTGTGGCCTTATTGAAGGGAAGGGGTGCACTCGTGCCAGTACTAGGGCTTGAATTCATGGCTTGGGCATTCTACCTTAGATTTTTTTCCTCAAGGCTGGCACTGTACCACTAGAGCCACAGCTCTTCTTCCAGCTTTTTTGGTGGTATGTTAGAGATAGGAGTTTTAAGATCTTTCCTGCCTGGGCTGGCTTTGAACCATAATCCTCATATCTCAGCCTCCTGAGTAGCTAGGATTACAGGCATAGGCCACTGGTACCTGGACATTTATTTTTCTTTCTACCCTATGTTTTTATTATCTTTAGTTGTCAAACGGCTTACCAGTCATTTTGAGTACAGTGCCTCTTATTTGGTCTTTTTAGCCATGCCATCATTTGTGGTAGTCAGATCAAGCATTGTGGAAACCACTAGGTGGCACTATTCCCTTTTTTCTTTTTTTCTTTTCATGTAGTTTTCATTGTAAAGAACACTGTACAGAGGGGTTAGTAGGGTAATGAGTGTATTACCTATCGAGCATTGTTACCTCCTCTTTTGTTTTTCTCCTACCATATCTTCCCTCCCACCTCCCCAACTCCTTTCTCTCCAAAGTTGTACAATTCGTTTTCAACATCGTGTCTTATACATCTCATTGTTACAATGGGTCTACCTGTATCCTTATTTCAGCACTTTATTTCCCTTCCCCTCCCCAAATTAGAAAAGTATTTATACCAGATGCAGGTCACCAGAATCAAATACAGTGAAAATGGGTTATGCCATGGAGGAAGAACATACAAAAGGAACAAAAAAATCACATGGTACTTTATAAATACATGGAAAACAATAGTAAGGAGGATAACACCACTTGTGTGGTTGTAGTTGTGATGCTTGAACTTGGGGCCTGGGCGCTGTCCTTGAGCTCTTTTGCTCAAGGCCAGCCCTCTACCACTGGAGCTACAGCATCACTTCCAGCTTTCTGGTGGTTAATTGAAGATATGAATCTCACAGACTTTTCCTGCCCAGCTTTGAACCATGATGCTCAAATCTTAGCCTCCTGAGTTTGGATTACATGTGTGAGCCACCAGCACCTGGCCAATCTGGCTTTTTTTAGGAAGGCTTGTGGTCACCTTTTTCAGGCCTTCCTCAACCTCATTGCTTTCCCATAAGAGACTTCCAGCTAAATCCAGCGGTCTGGCTGACTAGAGTGAGTTGTCTTTGACCCAGGTAACACATAGCTACTTTAGTCTGTTCTCTCCCCTCCCTAGGGACCTTTGTTCTTGGGGTCCAGAGCAGAAAGATACTTGAAGTAAGTGTGGCTCTTTTCTGTGGACAAGGCTCTGACTTCCCAAGGGCTCTGTGTCCTCAATTTTAGATTGGGAACAGCACTCTGGCCTAACGTCATTTCCCACAATGTGACACTGGTCATCTTTACAATTTGGATTTCTGTGTCTGAGAAATCCAGAGGGATGAGGGGAGGTGGAGGCAGATGAGCAAGTTGGCTGGGTAGGTCAGTTAGAGTAAAGCATGAGGAAGAGGCTTTGGACTGTCTATCTCATGACTGTCCAGGCTGTGATGTGTCCTGAACACAAGGTCACATGGCTTGGGGGAGCTTAGGCTTGACATTGAGAGTCACTGGGTAGAGAATGACAGTAAGTATAGATGATGTTGTGATATGGGACATCAGGGGCCTAGTGTGAGCCTGGTGTTGGGTGGTGGCTAAAGGATTTAAAATTGAGGGCAAACATGGACAGTGGCCATATGATGAACTTGGTCTCATAAGGTAGTCTGTGTAGAGAGTGACAAGTATGGAAAACGGATGAACAGAGACCACTATTAATTACGCAGGGCTGTATAGGGGATCTAGAGGAAGAGTGGAAACAGGCCTATAAGAAAGATGGGGACAGTGCAGTTTATCCAGGACAGGAATGCAGCTGCTGTTCATAGAAGATTAGCTATTTTAGTAGAGTAAGGCAAGGACATGTACATATCTCACAGTTAAAGCAAAATGTCACTCATTTATGATTGAAATCTCAGCACATGGGAAAAAAGGGAAACTCAGGAACTGATTGATTCCCAGTACTTGTGCCTGAACTCAGGGCCTGGGCACTGTCTCTTATTAGCTTTTTTGCTCAAGGCTGGTACCACTTAAGCTCCACTTGTGGCCTTTTTTTGGTGGTTAATTGGAAGTGAGAGCCAGGCAGACTTTCTTACAGGGGCTGGTTTCAACCATGAGTCCTTAGATCTTAATCACTTACATAGCCAAAATTCCAGGTATGAGCCACAAGGTTTATATAAAATATACAGTAAGCATAATACTGAATTTAAGACTGACGGTTGCCCTGACACTGAGGATGAGACGAAGGTGTACTGAACATCTTGAACTGTGCAGTCAGGTAAGGGAAAGGACGTCATGTCAGACCAAAGCTGTAAAACTCTCTCCATTAGAGAACACATAATTATGTAGGAATTCTAAGTTATTTGCCTAATTAACAAGGTTAACCAGGGTCACTGGAACCAGGGGACAATGGACATTCCATATAGTAGCAGTTTATAATAACATCAATACAGGCTGAGAATGTGGCTTAGTGGTAGAGTGCTCGCCTAGCATGCATGAAGCCATGGGTTTGATTCCTCAGTGCCGCATCCACAGAAAAGCCAGAAATGGTGCTGTGGCTCAAGTGGTAGAGCACCATCCTTGAGCAAAAGAAGCTCAGGAACAGTGGCTAGGTCCTGAGTTCAAGCCCCAGGGCTGGCAAAAAAAATACCACAAAACAGGAAATACCTCTCCATCCTTGGCCTTCCCCTTCTCTCTTGCAGGTACCCATTTTTTGTTCGCTTTGACTTAGTCTTTTAAAAGATTACACTGTTTGTGCTCTCCACAGTCTCTTACACTTAATTAATTTGTAACCCATTGCTTACCACCTAGTATGTTTACTTGTAGATTTATAGGCTGCCAAAAATGTGGGGAAACCATGCAACTTACATTTCTCTGGGTCTGGTTTGCTTTGCTTAATGTTGGGTGAGAATGAAGGCAAGAATTCAGTGTATATACCACAGAATTGAGAAATATAAGGAAAAGGGTGGGTTGAAGGAGGGTGAAGATGTTCAAATGGCAAAAAATTCAATACATAACTTAAAATTATGTAAGGGAAGGGGGTTTGGATGGGTTGGGAAGGGTGGGTAAGAATGTTGAAAGGTGGGGAGTGGGAAGGATTGGGTGGAGGGGTGGGGGGAGAATGGGAAAGGATGGGAAGGGGAAACAAAGGAGGAGGTTACAATGCTTGATAAGAATTATACTCATTATCTTGCCCATGTAATTGTAACCCCTCTGTACAGTATTTTCACAATAAAAAAGAATGTTGGAAGGGTTGGCATTGATCAAGATGCAGTGTACTCATAAACTGCTTCAGTGAATGCCAACTCCTTTGTCAGTGCTTCCTTTGCCTCAGAGCACTGCCTGAGTGCTGTGACCCTCTTGTTTTTTTGGTTTGCATGGTGGCTTCATCATGTAGGCATTAACCACTGATGATCCAACACTGCCTTGGCCTCTGTTTCTCTAGGTGAAAAGCCCCAGCCTTTTGATCCAGTCTTTGGCTTTCTGGGGCCCAGCCCCAATCTGAGGCTTCTATGGGCTGCCCCTCATCAGCCAGCTCAGTAACACAGAGCAAGTGTCATCACTGGGGAATCTCAAGAGTTGTAGCAGCTGCTCACAGGCCAGATCTGCCTCATGGTATCACAAGGTACTACATTCATATAGTGAATTTCCAGTGCTGCCAGAGTGGCAGTTTATTTAACCATGTCCTAGCAGGCTTTTTTGGGTAGAAATTAACAAATCAGTTTCTGAAGTTTGTATAGATGTGTGTAGAATGGGCAGGATAATTTTGAAAAGGATCAAGTTCAAGAAAGTTACAAAGTGCTTGGGACACTGAAAGGTTGGGACAAAGACAAGACAGGTAAATGAATAGAACAGAATGGAAAGTTCAGAAGTAATCAAAGAATATAGTGTCCATTTTTTAAATTGAAAGTGTCATGATAATTCAGTGAGAGAAAGATGATCACTTCAAATGACGGTACAACACAGAACATCTGTGTGGAAGTAGATGAGCCCAAACTGCAGCTTATACACCAAACAGAACTCCAAATGTCATGTAGGCCTATAAAGAGAAGCCAGAACTCTGAAAACATACAGAGCATGAATTAATTATACTTAGGAAAAATAGAGTGTATTGGACTTTAGTTTGTTTTCAAAGGGATCTAACAAAAGGACAGACTATTGTGTGTTGCAATATGTGTGTGTGTGTGTGTGTGTGTGTGTGTGTGTGTGACTGAAGATGTATACCAAAACTATGTAAAGATTTCTTATTTTTAATATTGGAGATTGAACTCAGGACCTAAGTAATTGCTGAGGCCAGGTTAGAAAGGCAGAAGTTGGGGCTCAGTGGTGGAGCACCTGCCCAGTATGTACATGGTCTTGGCTTTGAGCCCCATCTTTTTTGAACTAGTACTTTTTTGAACAATTGATTTATGAGATGTGCTATATGATTGCTAAATAAGGACATGAATAGCTGTAGCATTAGTAGGCCTTAGGGGAGTCACATGTTAAGATCACAGGGGATCACAGGGTACTGAACTGGGATGAATGTCCCCCAAAGACTCAGGGTGCTAGAGGAAGAGGGTGGAACCTTTGAGATGTAGGGCTTGGTGGAAAGAGATTTATTTTATTGAGGTGTGCCCAGGAAGGGACTCTTGCCCCTCTCTGTCTTTGCCACCCCGTTGCTGGAAGTTGAGCAGGCTCACTTCTGCCAAGTTGCGCAGTGTTGTTACAGGCCCCAAATCAGTGGTGCCAACTGACACAGACTGACACCATGAATGAGTGATCATCTGTTGTTGGTAGCGAATAATACAGAATATATGTGTTGCGGTTGAGCATAGTCACTTTGGAAATAGTTGACAGCTTTTTGTGCACTTGGAACGTAACCCAGCAATTCCGCTCTTAGATATTTACCCAGGCTACAGTGTAGCCTCATAAGGATTTGTTTAAAGACACCTATAGGAGCTTTATTTATAGTATCAGCAAAGAGCAGAAACAGAGATGTGTGTCAGCAGGTGACAGGATATGTAAGCATGGTACCTCTACACAAGGAATAACATACAGAGCAGTGAGGAGCAGACATGCAAGAGACATGCTGAGAGGTGAAGCTTGAATTCATAAGGTTTGTGATTCCGTTTACCTGAAGTGTTGTAAAAGGTGACACCTACTGCTTTCAGTGGAAGCACTACCTGGATGCATATGTAATAATGGTGCAGTGTTTTTTTTAAATACATTTTTATTGTAAAAATACTGTACATAGGGGTCACAGTTACATGAGCAAGGTAATTAGTACATTTCCTATAAAGCATTTTTACCTCCTCCTTTGTTTTTCCCCTACACTCCCTTCCCTCCCCCACTACCCCTCACCCTCGCCTAAATTGTAAAGTTAGTTTTTCAACATAGTGTCTTGTATATCTCATTGTTACAATGGGTCAACCTGTATCTCTATTTAAGCATTTTGTTTTTTCCCTTCCCCTCCCCAAGATAGAGAAGTGTATATACAAGATGCAGGGCACTGACATCAAATACAGTGAAAACAGGTGTTATACTGTGGGGGAGGAACATACAAAAAAACAAAAAAAATCACATGGTATATTATAAATACATTAAAAACAGTAGCAAGAAAGAAAAAACCACTTGTGTCCCTATCTTGGGATTCATTTTGCTTAACATCATCTTATCTGGTCTTATGTACATAGCTTTTGACCTTTTCTGCTTGTCCCAGACATATACTAGTTATTGCATATAAGGGAAACCACAGGACCTATGTTTCTTTGGGTCTGGAAGACTTCACTTAGTATAATTTTTTCCAATTTCTTTGGGTCTGGAAGACTTCACTTAGTAAAATTTTTTCCAAGTCTTTCCATTTCCTAACAAATGGGGCGATGCCCTTCTTTCTGATAGAGGCATAGAATTCAATTGTGTGTGTGTGTGTCACATTTTCTTGATCTCAGCTATAGTAAATAATGCTGCAATAAACACAGTTGTGCTGGTAGCATTAGTATGGTCTTGTTTGTAAACATTTGGGTAAATGCCCAAAAGTGGGATTGCTGGGTCATAGGGGAGCTCTATGTGGAGTCTTTTGAGGAACCTCCATACT
>NW_012267353.1:268311-291857 GCF_000151885.1 Dipodomys ordii
TATATATATACTGAATATAGAGATAGATAGATAGATAGAGGTGCCATCCTGGGGCTTGAACTCAGGGCCTAGGTGTATTCCCTGAACTTCTTTACTCAAGGCCAGCCCCTCTACCACTTAAGGATACCTCCACCTCTGGGTTTATTTTTTGGCATATTTTTGGCATATTTGGTTTATTTTTTTGGCATATTTTTTGGAGATGAGAGTAGACTTTCCTGCCTGGGCTGGCTTTGAACTGTGATCCTCAGATCTCTAGGCCCCCTGAGCAGATAGGATTAGATTACAGGCATAAGCCATCAGTGCCTGGCTCAAATGATTATGTTTTAACCATCTTGTCAGAATCCTAACCTGAAGACTTCATGCCAAGTTAGATGAATGTGTTTATATTATGTTCTCTTAATGAAAATGGTTAAGCTTATTAACATATAGGTGCATCCTGTATTTATGATCTTCCTAAGAATTTTGTGAAAGGGCATAAGGAGTTAAAGGGCTCTGCTACATACCTGTGTGTTTGAAAAGAACCTGCCAGCCGATTTTGCACATATGTATCCAGGTATAACTCCTCTGTCTCCCTAGAGCTGTACCTAGGCTCTCATTTGCTGTATTTCCCCTGCCCCAGATTCTCTGAAGTTGTTTTCTTCTCTATCCATTTGGTTCACCAGCCTCTGCTCTCTCCCCAACATCCTTCAGGATAACTAGTTGCTGGGTCAGCTAGAAGGTTCATTGTCCTTAGAGGTTTGTTTTATGGCACTTGAAATCCTCTCACTTTGTACCAGACAAGATGGGGCTTAAAATGAACACCTCTGTGAGAATTAACTGCTAGATCAGATATGACCATGCAAGTGATTGCTATGAGATAACTGAAAATAGACAAAAAGAAAAGGAGAAAGCACAAACCATTTCTGGCTGCTAGAAAGTCAAAATATAAGAAAGCAATTGAGCATCAGTGGCTCATGCTTGTAACCATAGCTACTTTGGAGGCTGACAGTGAAGGGATCATGGTTCAAGGTTAGCCCTGGGAGAAAAAAATGTTATAAAACCCTATCTCAAAAAAAAACAGTAAAAAACAGGGCTGTCAGTGTGGTTAATATAGTAGAGTGCTACTCTAGCAAGTGCAAGAATCTTTAAATCCTGTGCTACAAACAACAAGGTAAGAGAGGAGTTGGGCCGTGTCTCTCGTGAAATAGCTCATATCATGGTTGATGTCAATATCAGATGTAGTCTGAATATATTGGCCTGAGGTCGGAGGAGAGAGTTCAGACTTCCTTTTTGACTCCAGAAGTCTTGAATCAGGTTGCTAAACTAACCTTGCCCATAGCCAAGATAAAAGGTCAGGTCAGAAAACCTGCCAACACTGGCATCCTGAGTGCTGGTCCTGTGTTGACCACATAGGACAAAAAGCCTCCTTCATCTAGGTCCTCTGAGTCCTCTGGTCAACTTGACCCAGACTTGAGTTTCCAACTCTGTACTTACAGGTTTCAATTTTTAGGAAGAATGTATTAATCTTCCAGATACCTGCACTCTAATGTTTCCTCTTAGTTGTCGTCCATCCATTTTCCCCTACCTACTGTACCTACTTCTTGGCTACAAACCCCATGTTTTGTTTTCTATTCAGAGTTGAGTCCAATCTCTCTTTCCAACAACACTGTAGTAGTCCCCCAAATAAAATCTGCCTTAACAAATCTGTGTTTTAACAAATGCCAGGATAGTACTTGTCTTCAACAGAATGAATCTCAAGCTGTCCACTAGTTCAGGAGCAGAGTGGGAGGTAAGGAAAGCTTTAACACTAGATATCTTTATTGCAACCACACCTTGTGAAAGTACTGGCCAACTCTACTCACTGATGGCATCCAGTCCCCTCCAATCCATGTATTACATTCCAGAGCTGAGCTGCAAAGTCAGTCTGAGGATTAGATGTTTATATAAGCATCATGGTACTATTTTGAATGCCTCTGATAGCAATAGACCACGAATCAGCTGGCATTATATGCCAGATAGATTCTTCTTTAAACTCACAAAGAATTAAGTTCTGAGGACCAGTCAGACAAAAACAAATTGAAAGACATTAAAAAAAACCCTAAACATGTCATTTCTCAAATCTGTCAAGTTCATGAAAAGAAAAAAGCAATGAAAACATCATGTCACAGATCTGAGAAGACAGAGAGGTGGCTGTATATGATATGGTATCCTGCTTTACCTTCTGGAACAGCAATATGATACTTAATGAAAAATCTGAATAGCTTAGAGTGAACACAGTCAGTGGGAAGGTTAGTAATAATGTGTGAATGTTTGTCTCTTCTCTGTAACTAACAAACCAAGGTGACATTATACAGGACAACATTAGCAGGACAAACAGACTGACAGCCTGGGCAGACAAATCCAAGACAATATTATCTCCAATTAACCAGCTAAAAGCCAAATAGAGTTTCACCTGTGAGCCAAAATGCTAAGCAAGAACGTGAGATCTTGACTTCAAGTCTCAGTAGCAGCGTGTTACGCACATGCGGCGCACACGCGCGCATGCGTGCGCGTGCGCGCGCGCGCACACACACACACACACACACACACTGAAAAAATAAACAACTCTTAGATCCATAAAGAAATGAGGTTAAGGTAATCCTCAGCCTCAAAAACTGGAGAAATACTTGCCTTATATAACTATCAGCCTTCTGAATATCACCTTTATAGTAACAGTCAAAACTAAAAATTAAAAAGAAAATTGGAGAAATGTACAAGGAGATGCAAAAAAAGTGATGCAGAAAATCTGCAGACACTTCTAGGCAATGACCTTTGAGGTCTTAGTGGGCAAAGTCCCTGAATTGTGATTGATGGAGTTTCTAGGGCCTTGATACAAATAAGTCTGAGTAGTTAAAAATCCAGAGCAAGTCAGTGATGGGGATGAATGACACACCAGCGCTCAACTAGGTTCTAGTAGTAAATATATAAGAAAAATCTCTTGTTGCTTCTAGCAGAGAAAAGGAAAAAGAACAATTTAGGAAAATTCTAGCGTTATCTGTTTCATTGAAGGAAAGATACCCTTAGAAGAGATGAGTTAGCCAGAGCCAAACCTTCCTTAACTGTGGTAAGGAAACTATTCAACCCCAACCTCCCCTGGCTAGAGGGTGATAGAGATATAATTGTCAGGTTCATAGACCAGAAACACAGGCTCATAAAAAGACTGAGACTTGCCAATCATAGGACTAAAGAATTCTTCTATTACCTCTATCACTAAAGGCTATGAACCATGGCTCCTTTTACCTAGAAAAATATGTCTGGTTTTCAACCAAAAATTACAAGACATATTAAAAACTCCCTTCCTTATAAAGGCACTAATACCACTGAAAAGGCAACATTCCAAAGGTCCCATCTCCAAATACTGTTGTGGACTAGGGTTTCAAAACAGGAACATAATTTTTCAGTCCAAAGCCTGCAATAATCAAGATAGTGCAGAATTGGTAAAAGAATAGATCAATAAAACAGAATAGCAAACCCAGAAAAATATCCTCATGAGTATCTCCAACTGAGCTTTGGTTAGGATAATGGGGAAATGAGTTTTGCTTGAGTCTGAAATCAGAACACATAGTATATGGGGAACATGTAGACACAGCTCTTACCTCCATCACAAAATTAACTGAAATGAATCATAGATCTAAATGTCAGCACAAAACATCAAACTCCCAGAGGATAGTAGATGACCTAGAATAATAATGACCTAGGTATGGCAAGGATTGTTTAGATACCAAAGGAAAACCCATTAAAGAAATGACTGCTAACGGAGGGTTATAAAATAAAACACACCTGCAAAACACTACAGCAAAATAACAAAGAGGTAAGCCACAGATGAGAAGGAAATAATAAAGTAAAAATTGGATCTCATAAAAGAGCAATATCAAAAATCCACCATTTTTAAATCTCAACCAGCAAACAAACATCTACATTAAAAGTGGGTGAAGATCTTAACAGAAACTTCTCCAGATACAGGGTGGCAAGTAAGTCCATGGCATGATGGTCTACATCATTTGTCCTTAGGAAATACAAAGGAAAACCCCAGTCAGACAAGCCAGGCACTGGTATATCATATCTGTAATCCTAGCTACTCAGGAGGCTGAGACCTGCAGGATCAAGTTTCAGAAATGGTTTGGACAGAAAATGCCATGGGAATCAATCTCTAATTAAGCAACAAAAAGCCAGACTGGAGGTGTGGCTCAAATTGTAGATTGACATCAGTGAGCAAGAAAGTTGAGCAAGAGTACAAAGCTTGGGGTTCGAACCCCAGTACTAGCATGAAAAACCAGTAAGATACTATCATTCTCAGGGTAGGATGGATAAAATGCAGAACATTGACAACACAAAATGCTAGTAAGGTTGGGGAGCAACTGAAACTCACATCTCTGGTTGCTAGGAATGCAGAGAGCTTGGCTGATCTTGATGAGGGAAGAATCATCTTACCATAGAATCCAGCGTACTTTTGCTTCGGTATTTACTCAAAGGCTAATGTACAGATTAAAAAGACTTGTGTATCAGCTGCATAACATCTTACCACTGACTTGGCAGTTTAAAACAACATGCCTGTAGGATCTCAGTTTGTAAGGACCAAGTATCCAGGCTGGATTCTATTTAGGCTCTCCAAAGGTTGCTATGGAGATCTCAGCCATCTTGCATTGCTTTCCAGAGATCAGGTGCTCATCCAAACTCACGTGACTGTAGGTAAGGCAGAGTAGGCAGAATTGGATGTTCTTGGAAGCTATGGAACGAGAGCCTCTGTCTCACTATGGTTTCCAGCTAGGAGCTTTTCTTAGCTCCTAGAGATCCCTAGAGCTTCAGTCACTAGGTCTCATCCACAGTCACCCCCCACTCTTTCTGCAGAAAGGATCAAGTCCTTTTACGGTTTTTTACCTGATTAGGCTAAGCCCACCTGGTTCATCTCCCTTGTGATCAACTCGACATTAACCCGTTGGTGATCTATTCATGAAAAGGATGTTTCTTTATGTTCATAGGTTCTGCTCCCCCTTAAGAAGAAGTATGGACATTTCTGCCATATGATAGCCATGCAAGATATGATGAAATATAAGCCCAATGAACGGGGTTGTGTAGTGTGGTGGGCCTCAACGTCAGGTAGCTCTAGCAGCTGTCATTGGCCTGTACAGCAGGTTTTGCAGCCTCCCTGGTTCCCTCTCTGAACAATGCAGGTAATGCTATTACCCATGTTATGGGTTAATAAGGAACTTTCACTGTTCATACACAACCATCTCATCCAGCCAGCACACTACCAGGGGTTCCACTAGAAGCTGTAGAGGAGAGTAAACAAGAAGGCATGAGACACTCCCCAGAGTTTTGTGGTGGCCTGCTGTGGGGGTGGGGGAGGGCTGGACTGGCTCCTCTCCTAGGGCAGTGGCCTGCTGGATCACATCCTCTGGCTGCTTTCTTGCATTCTTCCATCCTTCCAGAATTAACTAGAAGGCTTGTGTTCAGTTAGACCCAGGAGTAACATTTCAATTTGTGCGTCACCGTCTTCTGTGAGACATTGCTGTTGTCATGTCACAGGTGAGACAGTTTTGTAGTAGTAACAAGATGCCAGTCCAGCCAGCCCTGCATGACTGTATGCACACAGCGCGCTGGCAGCAGTAGGTGAAAGCTGGCTGTCCAGCAGCAGTGACCAGGCCTCTCCAGAAGTGTCAACAGTAAGCCTTGTTACCTGTCCCTCTTCAAGAAGACTTGACATAGAACAAAGGCTGCCCATCAAGTAGGTACCTCTTGCCACATCTGGCTGGATTCTCTCTGTTTTCTCTCGCCTCTTTTAAAAATTCAGATCCTGACTTGGAGTCAGGAGTTCATGGTTCACATCTATAATCCTAGTTAGTTAAGAGACTAAAGACTGAGAGGCTCTCTCTCTAAGTAATCAGCAAAAAAGCAGGACTGGAAGCATGGCTCAAGTAGTAAAGCACTAGCAATGGACAAGAAAGCCAAGAGTGTGAGATCTTGAGTTCTAGTCCCAGGATTAGCACGCACGCCCACACACACACACACACACACAATAATTCATATACTGACCTTGAACTGACTGAATAGAGACTCAGAGCTGGCAAGGCTACAGCTAAAGAAGTGAACTTTAAGTCAATAAGTGAATTTTGGATACTTTTTGGTTGTCAGATCACAAAGTTACTGCAAGGATTGGATGTGATTTGAGTGAGCATCCCAAAGGTTCACATGTAGAATGCTTGATTTCCAGAATAGAGGTAGTAAAGTTGACATGGTAGAACTTTTTGTAAGTATGTGTGACAGTACTGAGGTTTGAACTTAAGAGACCTGGACACTATCCCTTAACTTTTTCATTCAAGGCTGGCATTCTACCACTTGAACCACATCTCTGCTTCTAGTTTTTACAGATTAATTGAAGGTAAGAATCTCACAAGAGTTTTCTGCTTCCTGCCTTTGAACCTAGATTTTAATCCTGGGTAGCCAGGATTATAGGCATGAGCCACTAGTGCCCCAAGATGTGGTGGAATTTTCAAGAGATGAGCTTTGGCCAATAAGATCGTAACTAATAATGCCAGTGAGAAAGCATTGCAGGAGCTGCCCTTGAAAATGACCTGGATAGTTCCTTTCTTCTCCCAAACAAGTTATTATGAACAAGGAAGCCTGGTCTCTAAAATTCTCTCACTTCCTGCCTTGCCAGGTGGTCTTTCTTTCTCCCATGCGTTCCCAGTGTGATGCCAGATGCTCTCACCAGAGCCAAGTAGATGCTTGTGCTATTATTTTGAACCTCAAGAATGGTAAGGTCAATAATTCTTTATTTTCCCTCATGAAGTACCCACCCTCAGGTGTTTTATTACAATCATAATAAAGAGACAGTCATTGCCAGGCAGATCTTGAACTACAGAGATCAGGTGATTATCCTCCTGCAGTTTTCTGAGTAGCTGAGACTACAGGTGTATACCAGCACACCTGCCTCCTATTTTTTTTTCATTTATGCCAAAGCATGAAGGAAAAGACAAAGAACGAATGGGGAAAACTAGATTGCTGCAGTAACAAGAGCTAATATGGCAACATACTGAGAACTTTTACAAATGTACAAAAAAAGCAAACCCAAAGAAAAAGATAGAAAATTATGTTAAAAAGTCATGAGGGGGCAAGGCGAGTGACTGCTAAATATTAAAATAGTGCGACCAAGTGTATACATACATACACAGCTATCTCATTTCTAGTCTAGTCCATGGAAATAGATGAGGATGAGGATAACATCGAAATTACAGATAAAAATAAGAAATGGAAAAGCATTATTTGAATATTTTTGTGGCCTATTAGGTCATCAATTGTTCTTAAAATAAAACAATTTGTTTTTTTAAAAACCATGTGTCAGGGGCTTTCTCCTGCCTGAGACACTTGATGCTATAACTCCAGGGCTTAGCTTTGTGGCTGCTGGCACTCATCTCAATGTGTGGAAGAGAAAAAGGAAGGAGGAGAACAAAAAGGGCAAAGAGAAAATTCAATTCACATCCATCTCCCAAGGGACCTGTATCTCATCATACCTCTTTAGTGAACAATCACTGCTGGAGGGGAACTTCCTGCCTCTGAAATGGTGGCTGGAGCTGAAACACAGTCTTATTTCTGGCTGTCAGTGATAACCAGTATTTATAGCAGCACTATTTGCAATAATCAAATGTGAAAGTAACTTGTGTCCATCCAAAGGTGAAGGTGGTTCATGTGGTTCATACTCAATGGAATATTATTCAGCCCTATAAAGGGAAGAAAAATCTGCCACCTTCTGCCACATGGGTGAACCTTGGGGACATTGTATTAAGAGGTGAATCTATCTTCTGCTTAGAGGTACTATATGACTACTCATCTAAGTGATCTCATATAGACAGAAAGTGGAACAATTGCTGTCAGCAGCCTGAGTGGAAAAATGTAGTTACTGTTAGTTCTGCATGATAGCAGATGGCTGTGATGACCATGATTTACAACATAGGGAATGTTTTGTTTTTTGGTCAGTAGTAGGCCTTGTACTTGGAGATTGGGCTCTGTTCCAGAGCTCTTTTTTTTTTTTTCAGTTGGTCGTGGGGCTTGAACTCTGGGCTTTGGTGCTGTTCCTGCGCTCTTCAGCTCAAGGCGAGCACTCTACTGCTTAAACCACAGCACCACTTCTGGGTTTTAGTGGTTTATTGGAGATAAGAGTCTCACAGACTTTCCTGCCTGGGCTGGCTTTGAACTGGGTGCTCTACCATTTTGACCCACAGTGTCACTTCCGGTTTTCTGGAGGTTAATTGGAGATAAGAGTCTCACAGACTTTCCTGCCAGGGCTGGCTTGGAACCACAATCCTCAGATCTCAGCCTCCTGAGTAGCTAGAAATACAGGTGTGAGCCACTGCACCTGGGAACAAGATATGTTCTTTTTAAAATCTATATATTTAAATCTATATATTTGAATATTGTTGACCCATTGTTACAATGGGTCAACCCCTATCCTTATTTATGTTCTTAATGCCCCTAAACCCTGTCCTGAAAACACTTAGGAGGCACATTTTGATGGCATGCATCTTTTATGCAATTGAAACAAATTGTATGTGAAAACAATCAGGTGACTAAACATCTGTCCTCTTTTGAGACTGAACACAGAAAACTAATCATTTGTTGTCTCTCTGCTGTGAGCCCCCCAGGTGGCAGGGGACGCAAAGGATGGCAGGGTGACTGTTGTAATTCCATTTATGCTGTTGTCACAGAGGAAGTAGCTAAAATCACAGCAAACAATGGTCCAGAAAACCCATGAAAAGGGTAAATTGAAACAGCCAGGTCTAGGGGCATAATGACAGAATAGCCACCACTTCCGTCCTGTGTGCTTGGCCAATAGCAAAGACTCGGCCTCCTTTGCCGCTGTCTCTGCCTCTGCCTAGATGATTGCCATGCATCAGCCCTAAACAATTGTCCCCCAGGGGTGACTCACCAGTCCTGCCTCTGCCTGGATGATGACCATGCAACAGCCCTGAACAACTGTCCCACAAGGGTGACTCACCAGTACTGCAGTGCACTGGGACCCACACACACAGTTCACCATCTTGGAATAACAAAGAAAATTCAGATTTCTTGACAAGTGGATACATTGCAAGAATCATCTCTCATTTTTTTTAAAACAGCCTAGTTCCATTTAAAAAGAAATTAGGGTGGGGACTGGGAAGGTAGCTCAGTGGTAGAGCTCTTGGCTTGCATGCCTGAGGCCCTGGGTTCGATTCCTCAGCACCATATAACCAAAATGAAAAAAAAAGCCAGAAGTGGCGCTGTGGCTCAAGTGGTAAAGCGCTAGCCTTGAGCAGAAGAGCTGAGGGACAGCGCCCAAGCCCAGAGATCAGGCCCCACGAAAGGAAACCCCCCCAAAAAAAATCAGAATTAGTGTACAAACACAATGCCCCCTTGTGTAGGGTCCTTCAGATTCCCAGGGAGGTGTGGAGTGGAAAGATTGTTTTGTCTCACACTGGCCTGCCAGGTGGGAAGGGTGGTCACGTGCCCTTCAACCCTTAGACTCCCACCGGAACTGCGTGCTCATGAAGGCAAAAGGCCATAAAAGGTCAAGAGGTCAGAGGGTGTGGGCCTATGGGTGGGTGATGTCCACAGGGACTAGACATCGTTGATTGGGTGGATGGGAGGAAGGCCTGTAATATCACATGACCACACTTCGTTGGTGACCAACTGCCACAGAACTCAGAACCCCAGTTGCCCAGTTGCCCTCAACTGAAGCGACGGTACTCCTCTCTCTGCCAGAGGGAAAGGCGACAGTGTTTGGCTGCTCTCTTCCGCCATAGAAGACACCCTGAATGTGGCCACTGCCCTGAACGCAGCCATGAGGCTCCTCGTGCTCAGAGTGCCCCGCAGCACCTGAGACACTGGCTCAAATCCCATGCCACGCCAACAAGAATATATGGCAGGTGGCGTTCAGAAGTGTCAAACAGCCCACGGGATGTGTCGGGCCCTGACCGCCACATGGCCCACTTTTGGGCCGATCCTAACAGTCCAGGACTGGGCTCTCACAGTCTACCCATGACTGTGGCACCGCTGCCTCCGCTCAGTCCTGGAGAGGTTCGCCAAGGCCAGCCCATCACTAGTACTGTGAGTACCGTGAGCTCAGGGGATGCCCTGCTGCATGGCGACCACATGGCTGTCCCATGGGCTGGTCCAGACAGTTGGAGCCACAGCTCTGAAAGCCTCAATTCCACTGATGTACTGCTGCCCCTGCTCAGTTCTGGGGAGGTTCACTGTGCCCAGCCCACCACAAGCACTGAGGGATGCTCTGCATTGTGGAGAATATATGGTCGTCCCACAGGCTGGTCCAGAAAGTCGGGGCCACAGCTCTGACAGCTTCACTTGCACTGGGGCACCGCTGCCTCCGCTCAGTCCTGGGGAGGTTTGCCGCTCACGGGCTGGTCTAGACTGTCAGGGCCACAACTCTTGACAGATTCACTTCCACCAAGGCACCACTGCCTCCACTCAGCCCTGGGGAGGTTGTCCATAGCCAGCCTACCACTAACACTCTGAGTGCCCTGATCAACTCCATGTCCTTCCTCTTCTGCCCAGGCCCGTGGTGTGACTGTGCTCAGGCCTGGGCAGCAGTGGGCCGCAACCAGGTCTCCACAGGGATGACTGATAAAGCACAGGGGCCTGTCAGAACCAGAGCCCTCTCTCTTGGCACCTTGCCATGGGTGTCTAGGAGGGAAACATTCCTGAGCTGTCCCCACCCTCCTCTCATTTGCCCCGCTCCTGCCAGTGCCTAAGAGCCATCAACCCTGCAAGATCATGGGGCTCTGTGCTGTCCAGGGAGGGCCCAGTCCCTAAGGCTTCCACCCAGCCACAAACAGCCCCAACAGTGGCCACACCGTGTCCCTCCCTTCTTCCCATCCTCACCTTCACCCTTCTTGCTGACCCTGTGGCCTCCCCTGTCTTTGCAGGCCTGCACACAAGACGTAGGCCAGGACAACACCAGCTGGACCTCTGTCACATACAGACTCATGATCAGGCACAGGTGTTGGTGAGTCACCCCGGTGAGTGTGGATGTGTGTCCATTCCTCCAAGGACATCCAACCCACACAACACACTCACACTGGGCCGGGATTGGACAAAATCATGTAGGGCTGTCTCTGCCAGCCCCACAAAGCCATAGCTCCCACTCCAGACCCTGTACTTCCTTGGCAGGGACACCACTGCCAAACAGTCCATCACCCAATGTAATCCAGCTCCATGCCCGCTAGCCACACTTGCCAACAACTCTAACACTCACCACACGTGGAAGAGGCTGGCTGCCCACATGTGCACCTCGGTAGTTAATTGGGCTTTGGCTGTATTGTCACATGTCCCCTCCTGCCTACTCCTGGGTTCACCCACTACCTCTTAGCCCTTGTGCAGGGCCCTAACAGCTTCTGTACCTTCTTTAGGCTTTCCGTGCCCATCATCAGGTTGGAGGCTTGCTTCGAGCAACTTAAAGGGCACACATACTATTGCAGGCTCCCAGTGTCTTGTGTGTGTGTGTGTGTATTCTAGTTTGCCTGTGTGTATGGGAGCAGGAATGCATTGCGTGCTGGTGTGCGGGTATATGTGTTAGAGAAACAGACAGAGACACAGAGACACACACAGAGACAGAGACACAGAGAGAGGGACAGAGACAGAGAAAAAGAAAAAAACCCATGTCTGCATTTCCCATGCTCTCCTAAGGGCAGTGAGGTTTATTCTGAGCTCCAGCTCTCCCCCAAGCCTCCAGTGGTATCTCCCGTCTTTTTTGAAAATCCAAGCAACTTTGTATCTCCCTAGACTGAAAATGGGATCCTGGTCCTGAGCATGGAGGAAAGGTCCACAACCTGGAAAATAAGGACTGTGATACCAACTACTTCATCCCACGGGGTTGGGGACCCAACACCTGGGCTTCTGCAGAGCCGCGGCTCCCTGGCCCCCATGGAAGCACTGTGCTCCAGGCTAGAGGCTGTGAGTGTGACCAGGTGAGCATCATCCTGCAAGGCTCTGGCTGCCATTGGCAAGCCACAGCTCATCGAGACGTTCATGGCCAGGTTTGAGGGTGGTTATGTAGCAAGAACTGGAGGAATTTCACTCTGCTGTGGCACCTTTGACTGCCTTTTCTTCCAGGTGCTCGGGGACTGGCTGTCACCCCTGCCTGGTGCTGCTAAGCCTGGATTGGTCCCAGATCCCCAGTCCAGATGGATACCAGTGTGGACTCCTCATGCCCATTGGGAGCTGTCCCACAGGATGCTCCCCTTGTAGCTGCTGCCATTGCTCAGTCCTGAGGTGTATTACCCTGACCAGCCAAGGCCGGTGAGTCCCATACTGTTCCCCTAATACTTCCTCCTTTGGGGGCAGGCAGGCAGTCTACGCAGACCCAGAACCCTCTCTCTAGGAGGCAATCCTGGCCATACCACCACCTCTCCTCCTACAAGCCGTAGGACACGCTGGCAAACTCACTGGACAGCCACCAGCCATGCCAGTCCATGGGGCCTGCTGCTGTCCAGGGAGTGCCGAGTCCCTAATGTTTCTAAGCAGCCATAAACAGCCCCAACATTGGCCATACACCACGTCCCTCTTTCCCTCACACTTTCACCTTCATGCTTCTTGCTGGCGCCGTGGCCATCCCTGTCTTTGCAGACCTGCACACAGGACATTATTCAGGACAACCCCAGCTGGACCTCCATCACATACAGCATCACTGACACAACCTGCCTTTATCAATCATGTGGATGTGTGTTGATGCGTATTGGTTTCTCCAAGGACATCCAACCCACACAACACACTCACACTGGGCTGGGCTTGGACAAAGTCATTCAGGGCTGCCTCTGCCAGCCCCACAAAGCCATAGGTTACCCTCCAGCCCTAGCACTTCCTTAGTAGGGACACTGCTGCCAAACAGTCCAGCACCCAATATAATCCAGGACTCATCTCCATGCCCACTAGTCACAACACACCTACCCACTCCTTGGTCACTCACCACACGTGAAAGCCGCTCTCAGCCCATATGTGAACCTACGTAGCTCTTGGGCTTTGGCCCAATTGACACATGTCCCCTCCTGTCTGGTCCTGGGCTCACCCACTGCCTCTTAGCCCTTGTGCCAGGGACCTAACAGCTTCTGCACTTTCTATAGGCTTTCACCATCCATCATCAGGCTGGAGGCTCACTTTAAGCAATCTCAAAGTGCACACTTACTACTGCAGGCTCCCGATTGTGTGTGTGTGTGTGTGTGTTTGTGTGTGTGTGTGTGTGTTTATGAGAATTCTAGCTAGCCAAGCAGTGTGGGAGCGGGAGTGCGTGTCTGTGATGGGTATGAGTCTATGTGTTAGAAAGACAGAAAGACACAGAGAGAGAGAGAGAGAGAGACTGAGAAAGAGACAGACAAACAGAGAGAGAGGGAGAACACATGCCTGCCTTTCCCATGCCTTCCTACGGCAGGGAGTGTGTTCTGAGTTCTACCTACCCTCAGGCCTTGCACAGGTTGCTTACACCTTCTTTGAAAAACCAAACAACCCTGTTTATCACCAGGCTGAAAACAGGATACCCGTCTGGAGCAGGGAGGATTTGTACAACCTATGGCAAATGTGCATGATGACACCTGGTACCTTATTGCATAGGGTTGGATAGCAGGCACTGGCCGCTCTGCAGAGCTATGGCTCTTTGGGACCCATGGAGGCACTGTGCTCCAGTCAGGAGGCCCTGCCTGTGACCAGGTGAGCCTCATCCTGCAAGGCACTGGCTGCCATGGGCAAACCACAGCTCATCGAGGCTCACACCCCGGCAGCTGGGAGAGTGGGTATGTAGCAAGAACTGCCAGGACCCTCACTCTGCTGTGGCCTCTTTGACTGCTGTTTCCTCCAGGTGCTTCATGGCTGGCTGTCACCCCTACCTGGATCTACTGAGCCTGGATTGGTTGCGCACCCCCATATGGATGCAAGTGTGGGCTGCTCATGCCTATAGGGAGCTGTCCCACAGACTGCTCTGCCATGCGGCTGCTGCTGCCTTGCTTAGCCCTGTGGTGTTTCGCCCTGACCAGCCAAGGCCTGTGAGTCCCCTACTGTGCCCCTCTTCCTTCTTGCTTAGGGGCAGGCGGGAGGACTCCACAGACCAGAACCCTCTCTCTAGACTGGGAGGCAATCCTGGCCTCACCATCACCTGTCCTCCTACAAGCCCTGGGGCGTGCCTGGTCACCAGCCAGCCATCAGCCTTGTCATTCCGTGGGGTGTGTGGCTATTGGTAAAGGGCTGAGTCCCTAAAGCTTCCAAGCAGCCACAAACAGCCCTAAGAGAGACCAAACACAATGTCACCCCCTCCTTATCTCCTTCCTTGCCTTCCCCTCTACCTGCCTCACCTTCTCACTTCTTGTTGGCCCTGTGCCCACCCCTGTCTTTGCAGACCTTCACACAGGACATTGGCCAGGACAATCGCAGCTGGATCTTCATCTCAAACAGCAAAGACATCAGATGCCAGTGCTGGTCACTCCTGTGTGTGAGTGTGAATGCGTGTCAATTCCTCTAAGGATGTCCAACCCACACAACACACTCATACTGGACCATGCTTGGACGAAGTCATGTGGCACCTCCTTGGCAGGGACACTGCTGCCAAACAGTCCAGCACAGAATAGAATCCACACCCCATCTGCATGCCTGCTAGCCACACCTGCCCACAACTCTGACACTCACAAACATGAAAGCGGCTCTCAGCCCACATGTGAACTTACATAGCTCTTGGGCTTTGGCCCAATTGTCACATGTCCCCTCCTGTCTGGTCCTGGGCTCACCCCCCACCTCTCGGCCTTTGTGTCAGGGACCTAACAGCTTCTGCACTTTCTGTATGCTTTCACCATCCATCATCAGGCTGGAGGCTCACGTTAAGCAATTTCAAAGTGCACACTTACTACTGCAGGCTCCCGGTGTGTGTGTGTGTGGGTGTGTGTGTGTGTTTGACAATTCTAGCTACCCA
Organism: Dipodomys ordii; assembly: GCF_000151885.1. NCBI lineage: Eukaryota > Metazoa > Chordata > Mammalia > Rodentia > Heteromyidae > Dipodomys > Dipodomys ordii. Next base: position 283,268 of record NW_012267353.1, read on the forward strand.
AGCAGTGTGGGAGCAGGAGTGTGTGTGTGTGCTGGGTATGGGTCTATGTGTTAGACAGAAACAGAGTGAGAGAGAGAGAGAGACTGAGAAAGAGACAGACAAACAGAGAGAGAGGGAGAACACATGCCTGCCTTTCCCATGCCTTCCTACAGCAGGGAGTTTGTTCTGAGTTCTAGCTACCCTCAGACCTTGCGCAGGTTGCTTACAGCTTCATTTAAAAACCAAACAACTTTGTGTCTCCCCAGGCTGAAAACAGGATGCCGGTCTGGACCAGGGAGGGATTTGTACAACCTATGGCAAATGTGCATGATGACATGTGATACCTTATCGCATGGGGTTTAATACCAGGCACTGGCCCCTCTTCACAGCTATGGATCTTTGGACCACATGGAGGCACTGTGCTCCAGTCAAGAGGCCCTGCCTGTGACCAGGTGAGCCTCATCCTGCAAGGCACTGGCTGCCATGGGCAAAGCACAGCTCATCCAGGCTCTTACCCGGGCAGCTGGGAGGGTGGGTGTTTAGCAAGAACTGCCAGGACCCTCGCTCTGCTGTGGCCTCTTTGACTGCTGTTTCCTCCAGGTGCTTCATGGCTGGCTGTCACCCCTACCTGGATCTACTGAGCTTGGATTGATACCACATCCTCAGTCCAAATGGACAAGTGTGGGCTTATCATGCCCATATGGAGCTTTCCCACAGGCTGCTCTCCCATGCAGCTGCTGCTGCAATTGCTTAATCCTGTGGTGTTTCCCACTGACCAGCCTGTGAGTACCCTACTGTGCCCCTCTTCCTTCTTGCTCAGGGGCAGGCGGGAGGACTCCACAGACCAGAACCCTCTCTCTAGACTGGGAGGCAATCCTGGCCTCACCATCACCTCTCCTCCTACAAGCCCTGGAGTGTGCCTGCTCACCAGCCAGCCATCAGCCTTGTCATTCCGTGGGATGGGCACCTATCTGTAAAGGGCTGAGTCCCTAAAGCTTCCAAGCAGCCACAAACAGCCCTAACAGAGAACAAACACCATGTCACCCCCTCCCTCTCTCTCTTTGCCTCCTCCTCTACCTGCCTCTCTCTCTTCCTGCCTCACCTTCTTCTTGTTGACCCTGTGGCCGCCCCTGTCTTTGCAGACCTTCACACAGGACATTGGCCAGGACAATCGCAGCTGGATCTCCATCTCAAACAGCAAAGACATCAGATGCCAGTGCTGGTCACTCCTGTGGGTGAGTTTGAATGTGTGTCAGTACCTCTAAGGATATGCTACCCACACAACACACTCAAACTGGGCCATGTTTGGACAAAGTCGTGTGGCAATTCCTTGGCAGGGACACTGCTGCCAAACAGTCTAGCACCCAGTAGAATCCATACCCCATCTCCATGTCTGCTAGCCACACCTACTCAGAACTCTGACACTCACAAACATGAAAGCGGCTAGCTGCCCATATGTGCACCCAGGTAGCTCTTGGGCTTCTGCTGCATTCTCGCCTGACTCATTCTGCCTACTCCTGGGCTCACTCATCGCCTCTCAGCCCTTGTGCCAGGGACCTAACAGATTCTGCACTTCCTGTATGTTTCACCATGCATCATCAGGCTGGAGGCTCACGATAAGCAATCTCAAAGTGCACACCAACAACTGCAGGTGTGTGTGTGTGTGTGTGTGTGTGTTTATGAGGATTCAAGCTAGACAATCGGCGTGGGAGCGCGAGTACATGTGTGTGCTGGGTGTGGGTGTATGTGTTGGAAAGACAGACACAGAGAGAGAGAGACATACACAGAGAGAGAGGCAGAGACTGACACACAGAGATCACATCCCTGCCTTTCCCATGCCTTCCTAAGGCATGGCGTTTGTTCTGAGTTCTAGCTACCCTCAGGCCTTGAGCAGGTTGCTTACAGCTTCATTGAAAAAACAAACAACTCTGTGTCTCCCCAGGCGGAAACCAGGATGGTGGTCTGGAGCAGGGAGGATTTGTACAACCTATAGCAAATGTGCATGATGACCCTCTTTGCAGGGGGTTGAATACTGGGCACTGGCCCCTCTGCACAGCTATGGATCTTTGGACCACATGGAGGCACTGTGCTCCAGTCAAGAGGCCCTGCCTGTGACCAGGTGAGCCTCATCCTGCAAGGCACTGGCTGCCACAGGGAAGCCGCAGCTCATCCAGGCTCTCATCTAGGCAGCTGGGAGGGTGGGTGTGCAGCAAGAACTGCCAGAACCCTCACTCTGCTGTGGCCTCTTTGACTGCTGTTTCCTCCAGGTGCTTCATGGCTGGCTGTCACCCCTACCTGGATGTGCTGAGTCTGAATTGGTTCCACAACCCCAGTCCACATGGACACAAGTGTGGGCTGCTCATGCCCATAGGGAGCTGTCCCTCAGGCTGCTCTCCCATGTAGCTGCTGCTGCAATTGCATAGCCCTGTGGTGTTTCGCCCTGACCAGCCAAGGCCTGTGAGTCACCTACTGTGCCCCTCATCCTTCTCCCTCAGGGGCAGGCGGGAGGACTCCACAGACCCAGAACCCTTTCTCTACACTGGGAGGCAATCCTGGCCTCAGAGCATCACCTGTCCTCCTACAAGCCCTGGGGCATGCCTGGTCACCAGCCAGCCATCAGCCTTGTCATTCCGTGGGGTGTTTGCATATCTGTAAAGGGCTGAGTCCCTAATGTTTCCAAGCAGCCACAAACAGCCCTAACAGAAACCAAACACCATGTCACCCCCCCTCCCTCCTTTCCTCCCTCTCGCCCTTACTCAGCTTCTTCTTATTGGCCCCGTGGCCGCCCCTGTCTTTGCAGACCTTCACACAGGACCTTGGCCAGGACAATCGCAGCTGGATCTTCATCTCAAACCGCAAAGCCATCAGATGCCAGTGCTGGTCACTCCTGTGTGTGAGTGTGAATGCGTGTCAGTTCCTCTAAGGATGTCCAACCCACACAACACACTCATACTGGGCCGTGCTTAGACAAAGTCATGTGGTACTTCCTTGGCAGGGACACTGCTGCCAAACAGTCCAGCACAGAATAGAATCCACACCCCATCTACATGCCTGCTAGCCACACCTGCTCACAACTCTGACACTCACAAACTTGAAATCGGCTTGCTGCCCACATGTCCACCCAGGTAGCTCTCCGGCTTCTTCTGCATTCTCACATGACTCCTCCTGCCTACTCCTGAGCTCACCCATCGCCTCTCAGTCCTTGTGCCAGGAACCTAACAGCTTCTGCACTTTCTGTATGCTTTTACCATCCATCATCAGGTTGGAGGCTTGCTTTAAGCAAACTCAAGGGACACACTTGCCACTGTAGGTCCTTGGTGTCTGTGTGTGGATTTGTTACTGCCTGTGGGTTTACAAGCAGCCTTCATGGGTGTCCACGTGTGTGTGTGTGTGTGTGTGTGTGTGTGTGTGTGTGTGTGTAATAGAAACATAGGGAGAGAGAGAGGGAGAGAAAGAGAGAGAGCACATAGAGAGAATGCTTGCCTGCCTTTCCATGCCTTCCTAAGTCTGTGGGTTTGTTCAGAGCTACAGCACTCCATCAACCCTCCAGCGGATTGCTTGCATCTTCTTTGAAAAACCAAACAATTCTGTGTCTCCCTAGGCTGAAAACAGGATGCTGTTCTGGACCAGGGAGGATTCCTATGGAAATGTGTGGAAAATATGGATGATGACACATGGTACCTCATCCCAGGGGTTTGAGTACCAGGCACTGGCCCCTCTGCACAGCCATAGATCTTTGGGACCCATGGAGGCACTGGGCTCCAGTCAAGAGGCCCTGCCTGTGACCAGGTGAGCCTCATCCTGCAAGGCACTGGCTGCCATGGGCAAGCTAAACCTCATCCAGGCTCTCACTCGGGCAGCAGGGAGGGTGGATGTGTAGCAAGAACTGCCAGGACCCTCAGTCTACTGTGGCCTCTTTGACTGATGTTTCCTCCAGGTGCTTTGTGTGTGGCTGTCACCCCTACCTGGGTCTGCTGAGCTTGGACTGGTTCTACCCCCAGTCCTTATGTATGCAAGTGTGGGCTGCTCATTCCCATAGGGAGCTGTCCCACAGGCAGCTGATGCTGCCATTGCTTAGCCCTGTGCTGGTTCGCCCTGACCAGCCAAGGCCTGTGAGTCACCTACTGTGCCCCTCATCCTTCTGCCCCAGGGTCAGGCAGGAGGACTCCACAGACCCAGATCCCTCTCTCTAGACTGGGAGGCAATCCTGGCCTCACTATCACCTCTCCTACAAAACTTGTGGCACACTTACTAACTGCCCAACCAGCAGCCCTGCAAGGCGTGGGGCTTGGTGCTGTCTGAGGAGATGCTAGGGCCCAAAGTTTCCAGGGGGCCACACCCTGCCTCAACAGTGGCCACTTGTCATGCCCTTGTCTTCCTCCCTGCCTCCCTTCTTTCCCTCCTTAAGCTTCTTGCTGGCCTCCTGCCCCTTTCTCTCTTTTCAGACCTGCACTACTACTACATTGCGAGCAAAGCCTGGACATATGGGTCTCCCTATGGAGATGCCAACTCCTGCCCGCCCATTCCGGTTGCATAATCTGGAGCCCACTGATGCAAAGGCTGCAGGTGAGTGCCACTGGCCCCTGAGCTGTTCTTTCCAAGGAAGGGATAGCCAGTCCTACTTACACCCATGAGCCCAGGTGCCTGAGCAAGTGTGCATGCATGCAAGTGCACTCCCACAATCACATACAACACAGGCTTGTACAAGGGCACAGGAGTGTGTGTTGTATATGGGGGGCAGACCTGGAACATTGTGTGTGTATGGGGAAGAGGGCCGACATCTGGGAAGGACCCAGAACCATCACTTAGTGGATGCCCTATGGGCCTCCATCCATCTTGGGCCGCCTCAGGGGGCAGAGCTAGGTCTGCAAGGCAGTGGGCAAGGCTGTGTCCCGACACCAACATGGGCTCTATACCTGCTCTGCTCCTCTTGCAGCTGCGGGGCCAGCTCCAGCCCAGCTGTGCTAACATCTGCTGACTTCACACCGCCAATGCCACTGGCCAGACCAACAGCCAGCATGAGGAATGCCTTCACCATAAACAAGCAGCCAAATGCCTCTTCATACCACGCCACAATGAAGCCTTAACCTAGACCAGATCTTGCCACACCCCTACCTGCCCTGTTCATCTCTAATCCTCTCCCTTCAGTACTTAGGACTTATTTACTCTTATTTATTAAAATTTATTAGAAAACAAAGGCACACAATGTCCTCTCATGAAAAAAAGAGAGTTGCACTCCGTGGCTTCCAGTGGATTCCCAGGTGGCGAAGCCGTTGACACTGTCTACTAGGGAGCACATTCCTCAACCTCTCCCCTTAACAGGACCTCCCCACTCCTCTGCTGTCGTGACCGCCTCGACCCGCAAGGATGATGCGACAACAGGTTCTTCTTTCAAGCGGTTTATTCAGGACCTTGCTACAAGCTTCTTCTCTTATCCCGCTTGCTTCTGCCACTTCTTCCCGCTTCTCTTTCCCTCCGCCCCCGCGCTCCGGTTATAAGCCTCCTGGATGGCCAATCCCGAAGCGCCACGTGGCATATACCGATAGGGCTGCAAACACGGAAGCAAACTAGGAGCCAAATCATAGCCATATAAGGAGTTGTTTTTTACAGAGAGCACTCGTCATCGGGAAGGCGGAAGGCGGGAGCCAGCGCCATCTTTGGTCACAGCCGCGCCATGCGGCCGCGCCATTTTTGCGGCCGCGCTGTCTTTGGTCGCGGCTCCCGCAGCTCCCCCTTTTTTGTTTTATTAAGCAACAGGTAAGAGTAGAGGTTGGGCCTCTGTCTAAAACATTAATGAGAGGGCCTTGCACTGGTCTTCGCCTGAGGGGCGCCTTCCCCAGTGATGACCAGGCCCGTCTGATGCCTTTTTTGCAGAGGTGTGATCTTGGGCATCAACCCACTTGCAACCCAACATGCTCTTCTTGGGCTCACGCCAGGGAGTGATTCCCAAGTGCAGTGCGTTTGCCTCGCCCCCTGTGCTATTCCTTTAAAGTGGCAAGCCACGTGTAGGGGGACTGTCCAGCCTCAATGGCAGTGAAGGCCTGGACCACCATAGCCATACTCCTGCGCTGTGAGCTCCTAATCCGTCATATGCACCACAGGCACAGCAAGATCACCAATGCCAGGATACCAATAAGGGAGCCCATTCCCGCCCACTCCTTCAAATGATCCACAGCTGTCAAACTCTCCAGTCCAATTGCCTAAAAGATAAGGGCATCAGTCTCGGGAACACGGACAGGCTCCTCCATCTCGGCACTGGTCTTACAGGCTGTATCGTTGTGAGGGCGATCAGAAGAATCATCACCACCCCTTGCATCTTGTGCTTCTTCTCCTTGGACCCTCCTAACGAGTCGTTCAGGTACCCAAACTGGATCCTGTTGGTCCTGTGGAAAAACACAAACAGAACCTTGTGCCCATGTTAGCACGGGATCAGGCCCGCGCCAGAGCCCTGTCAAAATATCTTTCCATTTTACCATTCCTTTTGTTAGACCTTGAGACTTGTTATGCCTGTCCGCCGCAGACAGGCCTTGAGCATCCAAATTTAAAAAATTAATAGTGAATAAAGCAAGAGAAAGCCTTTCCTTAGGGGTACGGCCATGGCCAATTCCCCCTTTTTGTTTTTGTAAAGTCTCCTTTAGTGTGCGATGTGCACGTTCTACGATGCCTTGACCTTGAGGGTTATAGGGCAACCCATGAAGAAGTTGAACATCCATTGCTTTGCAAAAGGAGAAAAATTGATTTCCTGCATATGCAGGACCATTATCAGTTTTGAGCTGTTTTGGTTTGCCCCAAGCTGCCCACGCCTCTAGGCAGTGGGTAATAACCTGATGTGCCTTTTCTCCAGTCATAGGGGAGGCATATATAATGCCAGAGCATGTGTCTACAGAAACATGCACGAATTTCTGGCGTCCAAATTCAGGTACATGGGTAACATCCATTTGCCATATTTTAAGAGGCAAAAGGCCTCGAGGATTAACACCAACACTAGGTAAGTGGTGATAAATTACACAATGAGGGCAATCTAAAACTATTTGTCGGGCATCCGCACGGGAAAGTCGAAATTGTTTTTGTAAAGCTTTTGAGTTAACATGAAAGTTATTATGAAAAGTTTTTGCTCTATCCAAATTTGAACTAAAAAAATCCAATCTTGACGGGTACAACAATCAACAATATCATTGCCTTCGCTTAAAGGGCCAGGCAGACCAGTGTGGGCGTGAATATGTAAGGGATAGAAAGGGTGTTGTCGTTGCCAAAGCAATCGTTGTAAGCCACAAAACAAATATCCAACAGGAGAGGCCTGTTTTATTGGCCCTGCAGCCTCCAAGACTCTTAAAGCATTTATAACATAAGCAGAGTCTGAAATTAAATTAAAAGGAAAAGGACAGGTTTGAAACACTTTTACAACAATTTGTAGTTCCACTAGTTGTGGAGCACTGGCTTGAAACTGCTGGCGGACTGGGTCATGGCCTTCCACCATGTACACGCCGCATCCCGTTTTAGAGCCATCGGTAAAAATATTACAAGCTCTAGCAAAGGGATTTAAGGAGGTAACTTTAGGAAAAACTACGGGATGTTCTTTTAGAAAATTTAACAGGGGATGTTTTGGAAAATGGTTATCTATCTGTCCTTTAAAACTACATTGTAAGACTGCCCAATCATCTACAGTAGCACATAATGTTTGTACTTGATGATTAGTATATGGAACAATAATGAAGCATGGAGCATTGCCAAAATATTGGACTCACTGCTGAACCCCCGACAACGCCAGACTGGCTACCGCGGCAGGGTAATAATCAATGGATTTTGCCGGAGAAACTTTTGGGTAAATCCAAAGCAATGGGCCATCTTGCCATAAAAGCCCTGAAGGTTGAACACATGTAGGGAGAATACACAAAGTAATTGGCTCACCTTCCTTAACTCTTTTTAAACATGCCCTTTGCAACTCATGTTCTACCTTTCATAGTGAATCACGTGCCTCATCCGTAAGCTGTCTTGGAGAATCTAATGCAGAGTCTCCTTGTAGCATGTTATATAAGGGCTTAAGTTCATAATTTGGCAGCTTTAACATCGGATCCAATTAATGTCTCCCAATAACTTTTGATAATCATTCAGGGTTTTTAAATGATCCTTCCTCAATTCTACCTTTTGGGATACAATATGAGATTTATGTATGGTAGCCCCTAAATATTCAACAACAGAGTGTTGTTGTACTTTCTCAGGGGCAATAAACAAGCTTTCAGCATTTAACAGCTTGGTAAGTTCCTTATAAGCTTTGTGTAGTAATTGCTCTGATTTAGAGGCCAACAAAATATTATCCATATAATGAATGCAGCGCACCTTGGGATATTTTTGTCTAAGCGGCTTAAGAGCCTCGGCCACAAATAACTAACACATGGTTGGACTGTTTGCCATGCCCTGGGGAAGTACTACCCATTCGTACAGTTTGTCCGGTTCCTCATGATTACAGGAAGGGAGGGTAAAAGCAAAACGTTCAGTGTCCCCAGCAAATAATGGAATAGAAAAGAAACAATCCTTTATGTCAATGACTATAACAGGCCAATTTTCAGGTAGGGAAGAAAGAAGCGGTAAGCCCCTCTGAACTGGACCCATA
>NW_012267353.1:297577-312154 GCF_000151885.1 Dipodomys ordii
AAACCCTTTTCTGCCCTAGTCTGTTGCTGTGCTTCAAAATGCTCATGGAGGCTAGGTAAAATAAGCAGCTGTGCAATGCGGTCACCAGGAGATATGGCAAAAATTCCTTTTGGTGACTCAACCATGATTTTAATAGTTCCAGTATAATCAGGGTCTATTACTCCAGGGTGTATTTTAAGACCCCGTAGAGTAACACACGACCTGCCCAAAAGCAACCCTACTGTTCCTGGTTCTAAGGGTCCTTTGAAATCTGTATCCACTAACTGAACGCCCATTTGGGGGATTAGTACGAGTCTGGTGGTAGCGCGGAGGTCCAGTCCTGCAGTGGCTCTCCGCGGTTCTGTGGGTGCCGTAATGTCGGCTACTGTTCCAGTTTTGATTGTCCTTGCTCCACTGCCCCATATATTTGTGGGCCCTGGGGACGAAGGCCCCGCTTCCCGTTTTTTGTCTGCTCTAGGGGTTGGCCGTTGATGTCCTTAACGGATCTGCATTCATTTGCCCAATGCTTCCCCTTTCTGCAGGGCAGACAGAGGCCAGGCTGTTTTTGTGGTCCCGGGAGCTTGCTACCTCCCTCTCCTCTATGGGGACAATTACGCTTCATATGTCCATCTTTCCCACAGTGATAGCACGCCCCTGTCCTTCCTCCCTTTTTGTGTGTTAACTGCAAGACTGCAGCGGCTAATCCGGCATTGGTTAAAGGCCCTCCAAGTTCTCTGCAAATTTTCATCCAAGCCTCCAATCCCCGATTTTTGTAAGGGGTAATGGCAGGCCTACACTCTTTTTTTTTTGGGGGGGGGTCTGGTCGTGGGGCCTGAACTCTGGGCTTGGGCGCTGTCCCTCAGCTCTTCAGCTCAAGGCTAGTGCTCTTGAGCCACAGCGCCACTTCTGGCTTTTTGCTTATGTGGTGCTGAGGAATCGAACCCAGGGCCTCAGGCATGCAAGGCAAGCACTCTACCACTGAGCCACCTTCCCAGCCCCAGACCTACACTCTTTAGGGCATTGCTCAAATACTAGTTGTTTAATTAGGGGCATGGCCGCATCAGGGTCCCCAAAGATTCTTCCTGCTGCCTCAACCATCCTTGCTACAAAGTCCGAGAAGGGTTCAGTAGACCTCCCTGTATGATTTTTGTTAAGTTCCCACTTCTCCTTTATTAGGCAAGGCTTTCCATGCTTAATCCCTATCTTGTTAATCTGTTGATATACTTCTACTGGATATCCTATCTGTTGGTTGGCAAACCTTCCTATACCTAGAAGCATGTCTCTATCCCAAGCAGGATTGCCAGCAGCTTGGTTTGCTGCGGCTTCTTCATTTGCAAATTCAACTAAATAAGCTTTCCAATCCAAGTATTGTCCAGGCTCAAGCAGGATTTCACGAGACTAGCCCAGTCTCCGGGGGTCATACAATGCCTTTCTAATGCCTCGACTTGTCCAACAGTAAAGGATGCAGTTACTCTGTATGTACATATGGACTCAGCTAGAGACTTAATCACCTTGAAGTCTAAAGGCTCATGGTATCTCTGCTGATTAGCATCCACAAATACTGGAAAAGTCTGGGGTAACTCACTTCATGCCTCTCTCCATGCCCCTGGGTTGAAGGACCAGCCCAAGACCTTGAAAACTTCACTATAAGGGGAAGAAACTGTCAGTGTTCTGGGGCATCTGGAAGTCCCACAGCAGCACCCTCTATCTTTCCCTAACTCCTTTTCCTCTTCTTTTCCTTTATCTGATATCTTTGTCCTTTCAATTTATTCTGTGATTGCTTGAACCTCCTCGAAGTCAGATTCCTCAAGGGAATCGAGCTCTGTAAAATCGGGGTATAATTTTGACCTGGGCCTTTTTGCAGTGCCGCTAGCAACACTGCCTCTCTCTGATCTTTCTTCCTGCAGTTTCTCTAAAGCTGCTTGCCCAATCTCCACTACCTCGCTGCAGCGCTGATCCTCCAGGCAACTTCTCACTAACCTCCAAATTGGTCTTACCCCACTCTTAAGTGTTCCTTGTTCATAAGCAAAATCTAAGTCCTCTCCCAACTTCTCCCACGAGGCTACCATGAGGCTCCCTGAGACCGCAAACCATGGAGCAACAGAATCACATTCATTTAAAAATCTTTCTAGGGTACCTGTCTTTAACTTTAACCTTTTTGAGTATAAGAGCTCCTTAAGAGCCAGCAAAATTGGGTGTGAAGAGGAAGCACCCATGGTTCTCAAATAATCTTTTACTTTAGCTTTTAGCTAGTAAATAAACTAGCCCCAGGTTGCCGCTCTCTCTTTGTCTACAGAGAAGAGCAAAAAATCCCTCCCGCTTTTATCGCGGATCCCCTCTTACCTGGGGACTTACCAGTGCACCCCCTGACCGCTGAAAGTTCTGAATGCCGTCGAGCCCCACGTTGGGCGCCACTTGTCGCGACCGCCTCGACCCTCAAGGATGACGCGACAACAGGTTCTTCTTTCAAGCGGTTTATTCAGGGCCTTGCTACAAGCTTCTTCTCTTCTCCCGCTTGCTTCTGCCCACTTCTTCCCGCTTCTCTTTCCCTCCGCCGCGCTCCAGTTATAAGCCTCCTGGATGGCCAATCCCGAAGCGCCACGTGGCATATACCGATAGGGCTGCAAACACGGAAGCAAACTAGGAGCCAAGTCATAGCCATATAAGGAGTTGTTTTTTACAGAGAGCACTCGCCATCGGGAAGGCGGGAGCCAGTGCCATCTTTGCTCGCAGCCGCGCCATGCGGCCGCGCCATTTTTGCGGCCGCGCCTTACGGCCGCGCCGTCTTTGATCGCGGCTCCCGCAGCTCTCCACACTCTGCTCCTTCATCATGGCAGCCAAGGGACTTGTCCATCTGCCCTTGACTTCATTCCTTACCTCCCTGGCTGGTGGCTCTTTATCTGCCCTCGGAGTAGTAGTAGTAGAAGGAGGAGTAATAATAATAGTTATAGTAGTAGTGCTAGTAGACCTAGTATTCATAGTAGTTCTAATAGGCTCTGATTCAGGTCACAAATCTCTGTGTCCCAACGGGAATTGAAAGGCAGAACAGAACTCACCAGACAAAAGAGAAAGCCTAGCAATCCTCCCAAGGTGGCATGGACTTTCAGAGGACAGGAGTGCAGAGGAGTGCACGCACAAAGAAGGGCCTGCTCCAGCCACTGCCTGGTCAGATGTTGGGAGAACTTCCCTGGAGGGTACGTGTTGGGAACACCATTCCTTGGGCCCGAAGCACACAAAAGGCCTACCAGCAGCTCTCTTGTTCAGGGACCCAAGAGGGGCAAAGAGAAAAGGAGAGCCCGTTGATTCAAAGGACATGAGCCACATTCTTGGCATCTGGGAATTTCCAGATGGTGGGAGTCACTGATGGGAGAAACTAGTGGGTAGACTTGAAGTGTGATGGTGGGCAGTTGGGAACTAGAGGATTGCTATAAGACATGCTAGGATTTTAGCTCACCTGAGGGGAAAATAGTACCAGTCACTCAATACTAGATCTCTGACTGGTGCTCAGTTTCATGTCTGCCCCTGGGCCTGCTCTGGCTTGCAGCCATGGTGGCCACTTGCTCTGGCAGAGCACTGAGTTCTGGCTCCATCATGCACTTTGAATAGTTATGAACCCCCAGTTCTCAGCCTCCTGACTGAGATTAGGATTATAGACATGAGCCACTGCTGTCTAGACTTTCCCTTGAAAGAAATATTGTGGTGCTGGAGATTGAACCTGGGACCTCATGCATGTTAGGTAAGCAATTTGTCACTTGAGCCTTGCTTCCAGCATGTTAATTTTGTTTATGAGATGAGATCATCCTACTTTCACACAGGCCAGCCTTGAACTTGTGATCCTTCTGCATCTGCCTACAGATAGAATAATCGGTATGCACCACTATATCCAGCTCTCTGTTGAGCTTTTCTCTACAGTGAAGTAGAGTTTGTCATAGGAGAAATGATTGATGTGAAGCACCTGGGGCTCCTCCCTCTCCTTTTATCACTAGGAGTTCTGATGAATACTTACTCTCTTCCACCAGGAATATACCACTTGCCACCCATGAGGAGGCATCTGGCTTCCTGAGGGGTCCCTAGGGGACAGGATTCATCCTCTCTCCCTCTGTCACTCCACCTGTAAGTACTAGATATGCAGAAGCCCCTAATGTCAGGAGAGTGTACTGGAATTGATTCCTACCCATCCTGGAGGGTCTCAATAATGGCCTCTGGTAAGAGGATAATGGGTGGGCCTACTCATGACCATCCTCCACAGACCATGGGCCTCACAGACAAGGTAGGTATTACTAAGTAAATGTTGAGGATCACCAGGAAAACCGAGCTTCAGATAGACCAGGAATTCCACCTGGGTGTGGCTAAATCCCATGGAAACATCACATTTCCAGTCTGTGTTCCATGACCCTCCTCAGGGTTAAGGACATTGTCCTGCTTTCTCTAGCCTCACAAGAGGCAGGCACTTCATTCATCTAACAGGTGGGCAAAAGGTGACTGCACTCAGTGTACCATCAAGCAGCTGATAGGTCCCTATTCTGATCACCCTTCTCTCCTCTTCTCTCCAGCATATACTAGGCCAGGTCCCTCCTCCTTCGACACCAGGCCTCCAAGTGCACACACACACCACACATACACACAAAGGGAGTTCTGCCTTTACCAGGCCAGGTGATCTACAGGAGAAGCTGTCTGCCCAAGAAGGAGACCAAAGTGATCTGTGGCTTCATTTACTTAATTTCATTTCAGTCCTCCCTCTTCTCTGCCTATGAGTTAATAGTTAACTAAAAACACACACATATATGCACACATATGCCTACATGGAGCAACCACGCATGCGCGTGTGCAAACACATCTACACTTTTGCACAGAGCTATGCTCATGCAACAACCCTCTTTAACTGTGAGCTCAATAATTACTGGAAACTAAGGCTTGCTCACAAAACCAGAGCTGCAGTTACTCACCCACAGCTAGACACTCAGCAACAGGATGGCTTCCTGGCATGGACTCTGTCACCTTTACAATTGATCTCTAGTGTCTATGACAGTCTTTCTGGGTGACAATGGCCAAGTGTCACAACTGAAGGGACAGAGAGATGGCTCTGGGGCATTCCTGATTCTGTGAATGAGGAGACATTGGAAAAACACCAGACTTCCCCTTGGGGTTCTGACTTCCTTGGTCTGGCAGAGCATGATGATCTCTTTTGATTTTGTTTGTCCTTCAATCCCACGACAGATTTTTCTTTGGGAACCACTGTCTCAGGGCTAACGCTGATGGACCCATGGTGGTTGATGGATGTGAACTTGTTGTGCTCGGGTACAAGAAGCAAGCTGGTGGCCATCCTGAAGCTGTCTGAAAAGCTGGCTTTTTTTTTTTTTTGCAGGGGGGAGTTATGGTGCTTGAACTCTGGGCCTGGGCACTGTCTCTGAGCTCTTCAAATCAAGGTGTGCACTCTACCATTTGAACCATAGTGCCACTTCTGGTTTTCTGGTGGTTAACTGGGGATAACTGTCTCCCAGACTTTCCTGCCTGGGATGGCTTTGAACCGTGATCCTCAGATCTCAGCCTCCTGAGTAGCTAGGATTACAGGAGTGAGCCACCAGCTCCCAGAGAGAAGCTGGCTTTTGTCACTGGTAGCTGAGATCCTCAGGACTGACCTGGGTTAACAGAGAGCATACCCACCTTCCTTCCTTCCTTCTCCAGTCTGTGTGTGTGTGTGTGTGTGTGTGTGTGTGTGTGTGTCTGTGTGTCTGTGTCTCTATCTGTGTTTAAAAGCATCTCTTACTAGAGAGATGAAGGACCTAGCCACCTGAGCCCCAGGTTTGCCTCTCCATGCCACCTCTCCTGAAGCTGTGGGGAAGATAGTTGTTAACATCCCAATTGTGCCAGGAAATGATTGGCTCACATGAATGGATAGTATTGACTGATCATAGGCCAGGCCAGGGGAATATGTGTGGGGCCGAACTGCACCCCCCAAATCTGTATTTACCTACTAAACCTATTAACTCATGCCTACTACATTGTTAGAAGTGGGGCCTTTGGGGATGGCCCTAGGTCAGAGGAGCTGATGGTTGGTATCAGTAGGTCCTGGATCTCATGGGAAGTTATCTTAAGGAGGGGATGGCTCTGTGAAGATAAGGATTTAGAATGGCACCACCATAAACTCCAGATGAGCTGCAGTTTCCTTTAGAGACTTCAGAGGTTCAGCCTTGTTGATTAAATTTCAGATGTGTTTGTGTGTGTGTGTGTGTGCGGGTGTGCTGGTACTGGGGCTTGAACTAAGGTCCTGGGTGCTGTCCCTTAGCTTTTTCACTCAAGGCTGGAGCTCTACAACTTGAGCCATAGCTCTACTTCCAGCTTTTTGCTGCTTAATTGGAGTTAAGAGTCTCTCAGTTGTTCTTGCCTGGCTTGCCCTGAAGCTGCTATTCCCAGATCTCAGCCTCCTCAGTAGCTTAGGATTATAGGCATAAACTATTGGTGCCTGACACTGGCTCAGTCTTTTTGCTCAGGGATGACACTCTACCCCTTCAGACATGCTTCTAGTCCAACTTTCTTGCTGACTAATTTATAGATAGTCTCAGAAATTTTTTTGTCTGGGCTAGCTTTGAAGTGAGATCCTCAGATGTCAGCCTCCTGAGTAGCTAGAATTATATTTGTGAGCCACTGGTGCCCAGCAAGTTCCAAATTTTTACCTCCAGAAGGTGGGGAAGACCAATTTCTTCTCCTCTATGCCTCCCAAAGTGTGGAATTTCTTACTTTCAGTTAGAGGAGATAAAACATTGTCCTTCTAAAACAAAGTGCTAATAACCAGCCACTAGTCAAGGTCATTATCCAGCTCACCCAGAAACTGTGTAGCTGAAAGCAGCCATCTGACAACAGATGCCTGGGATCTAAGATCCCATTTAGATGCATTAAAGCCAGCAGCAAGTGACCTACAAGCAAGGCAGAAAAGCCTTTGGGTTTAGGAGAGCACAGTCCCGGGTGACACCTGGGACTCCAGGTGTATGGGACGGAGGGGAATTTCAGTGACTCATGTTAAGAGAGGCTAGAGAACCTGGGGTCTGTAAAAATAGGGGACAAGAACGACAAAGCTCCAGAGAAGCCCTGGGACAAAAGGATATAAAACCAGGAGTAAAGGACGAGGTGGAGGTCAAGGTTCGAGTTGGAGTTCATGCTTCTTGAAAAGCTGGTTGTAGGATGGTATGTTAGAAGTCAGTATGCAGGAAAGTGAATAATTTCAAAACACATTGTAGCTGTGCATGAAGATAGCATGGGGCAACTCAATGTAAACTATTGATGATCAATAAGAGGTTAGGGAGCTGAGGAAGAAAAAGCAATAGAGATGATTATTCTGAGGAAAAATATGGGTGAAGTGGAAGAAAAACATGATGGAATTTATGAGATTATTTTTGTCTGATGGATTCTTTACAATATATCAATCAAGAGGATAGTGCTATAGTACTATATATATATATATATATATATATATATATATATACATACATACCCACACACACATATATATAACATGGACATCTGAAGTAAACATGGTAAAAACCCTTGGAATAATGAATGCTTCTTAAAAATCAAAACTAAATGAGAGGGGAAAAAAAGCTCAGATGTGGAGCGACCATCAGAAAACATATTAAGTGATGTAAGCCAAACCCAAAGAAACATAGGTCCCATGGTTTCCCTTATTTGCAACATCTAGTATATGTATGAGTCAAGCAGGAAAGGTCAGATAATGTGATGTTAGGAAAATGAACCCTTAGTTATTTATTTTAATGCTTCTTTCTTTCATGCATTTGTTTCTAACATAAGATTATCTCTTTGTTGTTTTGTAAGTCCCTCCCCCACAGTATAACCCCTGCTTTCACTATATTTGATGTCAGTATAACTTGTGGAGGAGATGGGGATAAACAAGTCGTTTAAGGATACAGGTGGACCTGTTGCAACAATAAGAAGTACAAGTTGTCATGTCGAAAACGAGCTTTACAACGTTGGTGGGTTGGGGGAGGATTGGGTCAGGGGGAGGCTGGGAAGGGATGTGAAGGATAATCAAAGGAGGAGGCTGCAATACTTGATAAGAAATGTACGCATTATCCTGCCCATGTAACTGTAACCCCTCTGTACAGTATGTTCACAAAAAAAAATTAAAAAAATCAAAACTAAATGAGAGGAAAAAATAGCAGAGATGTGGAGCGACCATCAGAAAGGGAAAGGCTGAAAAAAAGGGTGAATTAGGAAGAATATGGCTCGTATAGTTTGTTTCCACATGTGAAAATAGTTCAATGAAATCTATTCAAATTGCTTTTTGTTTTCGTTTGTTATTGCTGGTAGTGGGGTTTTAACTCAGGGCCTCATGCTCTTGCTTAGCTTTTACACTCAAAGTTGGCTTTCTACCACATGAGCCACACCTGTATTTCTATCTTTTTGCTGGTTAATCGGCAATAAAAATTACTTGGACTTGGGCTGGGAAGGTGGCTCAGTGGTAGAGCACTTGCCTTGCGTGCTTGAGGCCCTGGGTTTGACTCCTCAGCACCACAGAAGTGGCCAGAAGTGGCACTGTAGCTCAAGCTGAAGAGCTGAGGGACAGCGCCCAGGCCCAGAGTTCATGCCCCACAACCGGACCCTCCCCCCAAAAAAAAGAATTACTTGGACTTTTCTCCCTGGGCTGGGCTTCAAACCAAAATCCTCAGATCTCAGGATTACAGTCATGAGCCACAAACACTTGACAGATTGTTTTATGAACTGGGAGCAGGGTAGGGTATTGTGACAGAAGTGGAATAGTTGTACGTGTGGAAATGTCATGATGCAACCTAGTTTCTTGTACAACTAAAGTTAGCTAATAAATCTGGAAAAAATCAGAATATCTCCAGTGTTATCATTTTCTACTGTGGGCACACACACTGGTCAGTCTCAGAATGGTGCACCATTTGTCTTGACTTGTCGAAGGGAATGATACATTTGGTCCACTCAAGGTTTGGTGCATGGCTTCAGACAATGAACGCATCATGGTGCTATCTTGGTTGAGCTGGAGCTGTAGATCAGTCCCACCAACTTGTGGCTGTTGTCTGTTGGTTTTCATCCAGTGTGGGCATTTAAAGCCAGTCCTGTCCGTCAACAATCCTATCATCCCCATGTCCACAAGACCTTACTCCCTTCCACCCTCCTCACCTCTGCCCTGAAACGCAGTACCCTAAATTCATGAAAAATGTTTGATCCAGACCTTTTCAGTGAGGATGAAAAAGAAAGAAATAAATAAAAGCTTGACCCCTCTCTTCAGAGAGATTATCTGTTCTGCTCTATAGTCTGTTCTAAAAATGGTCACTTCTATTTATAAATACGGGAGTAAGATGAATCTCTGGTAATTCAGGAGGATCTTTGAAGGCCATTTTAATAGTAGGTTAAGATTCTGAGGCCAAATTAAGGAAAAGAAAGGAAGGAAGGAAGGAAGGAAAAAGATTTTTAGATCCCCTGAAAACATCATCTCTCTGGCTGTGTGTCATTGTAATGAGAGTGTCCTGTGGGCACTGATGCCACACAGATATGTAACCACAAATAATTCCAGGGCCCCCCAAGAAGCTAGGATGCTCTATTATATCTGTCTCTAGCTAGAAGACCTGGCCCCTTGTATGTTACTATATATGTTACAAAAGAAGGCCAGTCCAGAAAGAAGTGGCCAAGGATGGCTAAAGGGAAAAGGATGATGGAAAAGATAGTGTTGTCAGACACCTCGACTAAGAAGGTGAAGAAAGCTGACAGAAACTGATCAGGAACAGTTCCCTAGACAAGCCACAGAACAAACTAGAGAGAGGGTGAAAACAAGCCAGGAGCTTATTCTGATTTCATAAACCACAGATGTACTATTAGAAGCAATGGCTGAGCCTCTGGTTCCCAGGACCCAGGTTCTCGGAGGAGTGAGGTTCTGACTAGGGAGCTGGATGCTCCATGTATTACTCAGTCATCACTTGATTAGGCCAATGGGTAAGGCTGATGTAATCTTCCATTTCAAGATTTGTGAAAGAGCCAGATTCTCCTCTTTCCCAACATGGCTTTACATTTGCTGTGCCTAGCTCCCTCATTTTTGTGATATTTGGTGGGGGTTGGGGGGGAGGATCCACACCAGGATCCTCACAAGCAAAACATGGCTAAGGTAAGTTCAAGAAGGACCAAAAATAATAGTGCTAGCTCAAAGTAACATCACAGAGTTTAACGTGCAGGATTGGAGTCAATGCAGATTTTTTTCCTATGTCGATCGATTGGAAGACTTGGGGGAGAAAGCAATGCTGGATTATGTCCACTCATCTAAGAAGCACCCTGTAAGGGTTCCAACGTATTTCATTCTCTTATTCAGGAGAGGGCAGGTGTGAGATCTTGCCTATGGGATTGTAGGGGGAAATGGAACTTTCAGTATGATATCTCCAGCATGGAATCTGCATTCCCCAAAATTCCTTCAGAATTCAAAAGTAGCTGCCGTGGATCCTACCATGGGTCTACATGCAGACATCAGAAAGGAAGAGGCGTAGGCAAGGTCTATGGATAATGAATGTTCTTGAAGGGCCAGGCCTGTCAGGCAAGACTTGGTCCCCAGAGGGATGCCACTATGAAGTGGTAGAACATTTTTTGGATCCCAAGTAGACTATCCAAGGGATTATGGAACCCTACCCTCTCTTTTTCTTCCTTGACTTTATGGACATTAGGGAGTTTGGTCCATCATACACTTGTAACTATGGCTATCCATTTCCCAATCAAAGGACTAAGAGAAATTCATGCCCTGATGCTCAAATCTGTAAACCATAGCTAGAATAAAAAGCTTTCCATTCTCTCAGGTATTTTGTTACAGTGATGAAAACCTGGGGCTAGCCCCCTTGCCATGTTAAACTGTAATGAAGGCTACATACAGGCAACCATCTCTGACTCCCTGGTGAAAGAGGCTGTGTGCCTGGTGGCGGGGGGGGGGCATTCCATAACCACATAGACCTAGTAAATGAGTATTGAGGAAAGCCAAGCCTGTGTGTGTGTGTGTGTGTGTGTGCGTGCGCACGCGCGCGCGCGCGTGTGTGCACATGCTGCAAGTGCACTCAGATAGCAGCTCTTTATATAGGTCATTGTATTATTACATGAATAAATATAACACAACACCACTATAAACAGTGACAGCACTCACATCCTGCATGTCTTATTTATCCACAGGGGATGCTCTCCAAGACCCTCAGCAGGTGCCTGAGCCCATAGACCTTATCAAGACTGTAGATCTTGACAATCTCAGGATAGGCATTTCTTTCCTTATTGAGATCTTAGGCCATGTCACATAGATGAAACACTTTGTGGTTTCTCCCTGGCATCTCCAAAGCATCCATGTTACTCTTGTGCTTTAGGACCATTATGAAAAAAAATAGGGTCCCTTGCATACCAGCTCTGGGAGACTGTGACAGTCCCTCCGACAACTGACTGCTAAATGATAATGGGAAGTTATCTGTACCATGTGGATACACTGAAGAAAGGGCTCGCTCTTCCCTGGGGCAGGATGGAGCAGGACAAAGCAAGATTTCAACATATCACTAGGAATGGCTCGCAATCAAGAAGTTGGCACACTGGTTATTTCATTCCACTTACTGTTTTGAATCACGGCTGGTTCCAGGTAATTGAAGCTGTAAGTACTGAAGTTGCAGGACAGGGACTGACGGTACTGTATATTAGGTCAGATGCTAAGTGCCCCACCCACACATTCTGATTCATTTTAATATTAAAAATCGTCCTTTGTGGAAATGAGGTGGAAAATGAAGGAACTTGCTCAGCTCACACCAATGAGCTAACGCCTCAAGGAGTTGCACCCAGCATGGCACCCCTGGGCCAATGTAAGGTAAACATCTCGAGATCACTCTCCAAAGATGGCCAAGGCCGTAGCATCTGCCAAATTTGGTGATACCAATTTGTGAAGCTTCTTACATGGCATCATGGGGTCAGGATGATTATGTATAGTATTCCTACATGATATTTTATTCTTTTATTTTTTATTACCTTACACTAGTTACATAGGGAGGAGATTCCATTATTCCATCTCCATACATGCTAAAGTGTATTCTCATCAATTTTACCCCCTCTATCACACCCTGCATCCTTCCTTCTAAGAAATACTATTCCCAACAGGTTCCTTTTATCATCATCATCATCATCTTTAAGTAGTTGTACTAAGGAGTTGCCACTTCACAATTTAATATATTTTACAATATTTTTTTTATCAATGCCAGTCTTTTTTAACATTCTTTTTGTTTTTGGTGGTGGTGGTGGTCATGGTTCTTGAACTCTGGGCCTGGGCACTGTTCCTTCGCTCTTCAGCTCAAGGTTAATGCTCTACCACTCGAGCCACAGCACCACTTCTGGTTTTCTGGTGGTTTATTGGAGATAAAAGTCTCATGAACTTTCCTGTCCAACTTGGCTTTGAACAGCGGTCCTTAGATCTCAGCATCCTGAGTAGCTAGAATTATAGGCGTGAGCAACAGGCTTTTTCAACATTCTTATCCATCCCTCACGTTATTTTATTCTCATAGTTGAGAATGGTCTGTTTTGACAATATTCAATCTTCTATAAAGAAGAGGATAACTTCTTCCTGACACAATCTTCATCCTCTAGTCCCCATTCACCCACAATCTGTCTCCTCCTTCTCATCCCCCTATGGATTCTCAGCTTCTGCTGAGTTTCTCTTTGATGCTCTTGTATATACTTGAGATGAGTTATAGTTATTCTTCCTCTTTCGTTTGCCCATTCTCTCTTCTCCTGACTAATCTCTTAGCTTGATTTATGCTTTATATAATTATGTATATGGACTTTTTTACTTATATACAGGTATATGAGTCTCAATGTCTTTTAGAGCCTGCTTCCACAGATAAGTGATGCAAATGAAAACATACAACAATTTGTTTTAGGAGCTTAGCTAGTCTCTCTCAGTAGGATATACTCAACTTGTATCTATACATGATGTCCCCCTGGCCCCTGCCTTTTTGTGCTGATACTAGCTAGCACTGTGAATTTGGGGCCTTGTTTTCTTGCTTGCTAATTTGTTCAAAGCTGTCATCTCACCACTCGAACCACAGCTCCATTTCTTTCTTTTTGCTGGTAAGTTGGAGATAAGAGTTTCATGGACTTTTCTGCTCTGGCTGGCTTGGAATTGCCTGAGCAGATGGGATTACAGGCATGACTCAGTGCTGGGCCATACATGATATTTTTACAGTACCACACACACATATATACATATGTATATATATATATATGTATAAAATATAGATATAGACAGACAGATAGACAGATAGATAGATATAATAGATGTGTAATGTGGAAAAATTATTGGAGCCTGTTAAGTTTTTTGTTTTTTTGTCAGTCGTGGGGTTGAACTCTGGGTCTGAGTGCTTTCCCTCAGCACTTCAGCTCAAGGTGAGTGCTCTACCAGTTGAGCCACAGCGCCACTTCTAGTTTTCTGGTGGTTTATTAGAGATAAGAGTCTCATGGACTTTCTTGCCTAGGCTGGCTTTGAACCACGATCCTCAGATCTCAGACTCCTGAGTAGCTAGGATTACAGGCGTGAGCCACCGGCACCCAGTGAGCCTGCTAAGGCTTTTTTTTTTTTTTTTTTTTTGGTCATAGGGCTTGAACTCTGGGCCTGGGCGCTGTCCCTCAGCTCTTCAACTCAAGGCTAGCACTCTACCACTTGAGCCACAGCCCCACTTCCGGCATTTTCTGCTTATGTGATGCTGAGGAATCAAACCCAAGGCCTCATGCATGCAAGGCAAGCATTCTACCACTGAGCAACCTTCCCAGACCCCCTGCTAAGTTTTTTGAGTATTTTATGCTGTTGCTTTAACGTGGCTTATTTAATTGTAAGTTTCCTACATTTATTCCTGAACAATTGCCAGGTTTAACAACCAGCTTGTAAAATCCCTGGAAACTTAACAACTGGCTCTTATGACCTAATCCAAGCTGACTCCTACCTCCAGGCCCCAGCCACCACCACACAGCTGTTTACCACTGAGCTACTTACAGAGGCTGAGCTTGGCTTTTGTCAGCTGACTGGGACTTGGCCTCCCTCTGAGCTGACAGGAGGACAAACATCAGTGCACAAAGTTATAGCACTCATGATCTTGGGATGAACATGCATAAAATAGAATCTGTCTACAGCCGCTCTGAGAACAGAGCTGGTGTCATGGTTGACCTCTATACTAGGACATAAAAGTGACTCCCAAAGGTAAAAATACCTGCTTAGGAAGGATAGAACCCCTTTGGGAGCATCTGAACTTGCCAAGTTCTCTCATGATTATTTGTATTCTTAAGAAACCTGTAAATGTTACAATAACATTCTTTCTAATGGATGAGTAAAATTCCATTGTGACTCTACACCACATTTACTTGATCCATTAGTTCATTGAGAGGCATCTGAGCTGATTCTATACCTCGGCTACAGTGAATATTGCTGCAATGAACATGTTTATACTGGTGGCTTAATTGGAACCTGGCTTTGTGATACATTTATCCTAAACCTGGTTTTGGATAAATGCCCAGGATTGGATTTGATGGATCACATGTTTAATTTTGTGTTTAATTTTTTGAGGAACTTCCATA
>NW_012267353.1:315744-319179 GCF_000151885.1 Dipodomys ordii
AGCATCATTCAATATCTGAATGGGAGAGCTACAACTGTTCCATTCATACAACAGGATATTCTTGAGTCTGTCTTTGAAAAATCCAATCTGTCTCAATGAGTGAAGTAAGAAGAAGGGAGAAAAGGCCAAGTCTCATAGAATATCTAGCACTGACTATCTTTCTTTGAGCTTGTTTGAAGGTTCATTTTTGTATGGCTCTGGGCAAAGGAGGGCTCTCCTGTATTGAGAAAGGTCATCCTCTTGCACTCAGCTGGAGCTCTGTGAAGGACACACCTTTGGAAAAGGACACCTACTTAGCCAGCCAGAGTCATTGAAGGAACCCTGGTCATCAGTGACTGGACAAATGTCATAGCAAGGTCACCTTCGCGTCTTGGACTTTTTTTTAACTTTCTGAGGAGATTCCTTTTTAACCTTAAAAAAATTGTAGATAGTTTGAGGTCATTTAAACATGTTCATATGACTGGCCTTTTCATATGTTAACGTTAGTTTTCTTCTTTTTTTATTAAATTTTTTTATTGTGAAAATACTGTACAAAGGGGTTACAGTTACATGAGCAAGGTAATGTGTACACTTCTTATCCAGCATTGTTGTCTGTTCCTTTGTTGTTCCCCTACCATCCCTTCCCACCCACCTCCTCAGTCACACCCCCAAGCCCCACCTCCCATGCCCTCCTGCCTAAATTGTAAAGTTTGTTTTTCAAAATAGTGTCTTGTACATCTCATTGTAGCAATGGGCCAAACTGTATCCCTGTTTAAATAATTTGTTTTTTCCCTTCCCCTCCCCAAATTATACCAACATCAAATATAGTGAAAACAGGGATTATATCATGGGGGAGGGACATACAAAGCAACAAAAAATTGCATGGTACCTTAAAAATATGTTAGAAACAATAGCAAGGAAGAAAAAAACAATGTGTTCCTAACTTGGGGTTCATTTTTCTTAACATCATCTTATCTGACCTTTTCTGCTTGTCCCAGACATAGGTACCAGACCTGTTTCTTTGGCCCTGGCTTGCTTCACTTCATATAATTTTTTCCATGTGTTTCCATTTCCTAACAAATGGGGTGATGCCATTCTTTCTGATGGAGGCATTTGAAATGATAAAAGGGGAATAAATGTAGTTACTCTAGGAAAGTTCCTTGGAGAAAAATAACAGCATGCTTTTGAAGGGGAGAAAGGCAATTGAAGTCTCTAGATTAGAACTACCATCACTAGCCACAAACTAGTGTCTCACATCTATAATCATAGCTACTCATGAACCTGAAATCTGAGGATCAAGGTCAAGGCTAGCCCAAGCAGAAAAGCCTATAATACTCTTATCTTCAATTAACCAGCAAAAAGCACAAAGTTGAGGTGTAGCTCAAGTGGTAGAGTGCCAGCTTTAGTGAAAAGTCAAGCAAAAGCATGAGACCCTGAGTCAATCCACATTGAGTCCATACAAAAAGAAAAAAAATGAAAGAGAAAATGAAAAGAAAGAAATATCATCACTAGGGCTGAGAAGGTGGCTCAATGGTAGAGCACTTGCCTTGCATGCATGAGGCCCTGGGTTTGATTCCTCAGTACTACATAAGCAGAAAAAAAGAAGGAAGTTGTGCTATAGCTCAAGTGGTAGCATGCTAGCCTTGAGCTGAAGAGCTGAGGGACAGCACACAGGCCCAGAGTTCAGGCCCCACTACCGGACCCCCACCCCCCCCACACAAAAAATTATCACTAGTGTGAAGCATTCTGCAATCATTTGACTAAATGTTCTAATCTCAAAATCAAAAGGTGCTCAAGTAATCACCAAATTGTGCTTATAGATTCTCCATTTCCTCATTTTTGAGTTCTGCCCATGTATGCTATCTTCCTTCAAATTCTCTGCTTCCTCCTGTTTCTTCTTTTGCAAAGATTAATGTTTATTCTAGGTAGCATGTCAAGGGAAAATGCTGGTTTCCTTTATGATATTTCAAACCGTTTCTGTCTCTGTGCCTTTATTTTAGTTATCAGATACCCTTTGTCTCTGATAAACTAGAGCTAGAGATTGGGTTGGAAAAAATATCATATTTTTGTGGGTATATTCCAGTACTAAGGCTTGAATTCAAGGCCTGGGTGCTATCTGTTTGCGTTTTTGTTCAAGGCTAGTGCTCTACTGCTCCAATCATGCCTCTACTTCTGGCTTCTGGTGACTGATGAAAGAGCCTTTTGGACTTTCCTGCTGGGGCTGGCCTATCTGACTGACACCCTCAGATCTCAGCCTGCTGTGTAGCTAAGCTTACAGGTGTGAGCCACCAGCACTCAGCAAGAGCATATTGTTATTATGCCTATATTTTTGGTTAAAAGACATTTCTAATTTCTACCATCTCAAATCATCTCTCATCCATCACGGGAAAAATTAATGTTAACTTTCTCATTGAGATCCCTAATTACTTTTCTCTAAGCTACCCAACTTCCATCATGCCAAGAACTAAAGAGAGAGCTCTGAGAAAGCTCCATAGTCCAGAAAGTACTCTCTGAAAATTTGAGGCCTCTGCTGATCCCCTGGATCTGGCCCGCTAGAGCTGATGCTGGTCACTGTCAGCTGAAGGGCAGTGACCACATCTGCATCAGGTGTTTTGCTGGCACTCACTTATCAAGGGAAGAAATTCCATCCTTTATCTTGAGCTCTTTGCCTCCTTTGAGCCTTAGGTTCTCCTGCTCTTTCTGATACCCTGCTTAAGACTCAAAAGAGGAGAAGCCACACCTTCCTTCAGTAAATGAATAGGACTGGGTCAGGGAAATTTCAGAGGAGCATTCTTGTGTCCTGTCCACTCTGTGCATCCACACACCTATACTTTCTTGACTTATCACTCTTTGTGCATTGTGGCTGAATCCTACAACTTTCTGATCCTTTAGAGTTTTAGAGATATAAGAACAATCTCATTCTTATAATTGGATAGTACACTGTAATAATCGAACTCCAAATACGTATTTATATACTTTTTTAAAATTTAATTTTCAGAGAGCTGAGGGTCAAATTAAGGGCCAGCAAGATCTTCCACTGAGCTAAATCCCCAAATGCAGAGTTTTATTTTTTAAATGTCTTTGTTGCCACTTTGGACTTGTTTTGGGACCAGAAAGTTTCAAGAGCACTGCGAAAAGTATGGGTGCGCTTTTTCCCTCTCTGCCTTCTTTCTTTCCAATCCAGAAGCTTGGGAGTTTTTGCCATTTTTTAAGTTCTGTTTTGATTTCCTCTTTCAAGTTTTTAAAGTTTCATCATAGAGGTCCTTCACTTCTTTGGTTAATTCCTAGGTATTTCATTTTTTATGGGGCTATTACAAATGGAGTTGCTTTCCTAATTTCAGCTTTGATGGCTTCAAATTCTTTGTTGATGCTTTGTTTCAGATCTTGTATGAACTTCTTTACTTCCTTAATTTGGTGTTCAGTGTTTATTCTCAAATCACTTAGTTGATTGGTTAT
>NW_012267353.1:320024-337317 GCF_000151885.1 Dipodomys ordii
TTTCAATTCTATTCCATTGGTCCTGAGGTCTGTTCTTATGCCAATACCAAGCTGTTTTGATTACTATGGCTTTATAGTAGAGTTTGAAGTTTGGTATTGATATTCAGAGGAGAATTCTTGTGTCCTGTCCACTCTGTGCATCCACACACCTATACTTTCCTGACTTATCACTCATTGTGCATTGTGGGTGAGTCCTACAACTTTCTGATCCTTTAGAATTTTAGAGATGTAGGAACAATCTCATCCTTATAATTGGTTAGTACACTGTAATAATCAAACTCCAAATATATATTTATATACTTTTTTAAAATTTTAATTTTCAGAGAGCTGAGGATCAAATTAAGGGCCAGCAAGTGATCTTCCACTGAGCTAAATCCCCAAATGCAAAGTTTTATTTTTTAAATGTCTTTGTTGCCACTTTGGACTTGTTTCAGGACCAGAAAGTTTCAAGAGCACTCAGAAAAGTATGGGTGTGTCTTTTCCCCCTCTGTCTTCTCTCCTAGCCTGTCCCATGTTAGTGGGAGAACAGCTTGCCTGGAAAGTTGCCATCTGTGTAGTACATGAGGTCAGTATCAGCCACAGTCTCTGATCACACGCTTTTCCAGATCAGTCTGGGAAAACAAGACTCCAGAAAACAAGGCAATCATCCAGCTTCAGAAAAGACACGCCAGCCTCTCCCCCAGGGCCTCCAAAGTCCCTGTCCCTTTGCTCCATGGAGAGTGACTGTGAACACCCTGCTCTCCCTCAGGGAGGATGGGTGGCCACCCAGCATCAGCTCTGTGGAGAGTTCCTCTATCCCCTGCCAGCCCTTGTCATTCATTCTTTAAGACTATAGTGGTGGAGGATGGGAAGATGCTGGTTCTTGTAGTTTTGTAAACTCTTTTCTAGCCCTACTCCTACTCCCTGCTGGAAAATTTAGCTTGTATTTCAATGTTGTAAACTAATATAGCACCACTAGACACTAGTGACTATTTGGCCTTGAAATGTGGCCCAATTGAGATGTGCTATGAGCATGCCAATTTTGATAAAGATGTTAGTGTGTATATATATATATGTATATATACACACACATATGTATGTATGACTCCAGTTTAGTATTATTATTATTATTTATATTGGTCATATACAGAAATGATAATGTTGTAGTCTTACTGGATTAAATAAAATACTGAGTTCCTAATGTGAGATGGTAATAACGCATGTAATGGAAGTCCTAGTTCACACTTTGATTTTGATCTTGTGCAGGTCTGATAGTCTCATGATTCTAGACAATGGCAGCAAGCCATAGCTCCCATCAGCCATTCTAGTCACAGGGGAAGCACCAGACATGGCCCAGAGAGCTTTGGGTTGCTAAGTTAGGAACTTCTGCAGGTCATAGCTGTAAAACACATTTTCTTCCCTTTTTAAAAAATTTTGTGCTGGTGCTGAGATTTGAACTTGGGGCCTGGGTGCCAAGCAGTGTCCCTTACCTTTTTTGCTTAAGGCTGGTGGTATTCTCTCACTTGAGCACAGCATCACTTCTGGGTTTTTTTGCTGGCTAGAGAAAAGATTCTCACAGATGCTTTTGCTCAGGTTGGCTTTGGACAGTGATCCTCGGATCCCAGCCTCCTGTGTAGCCACTGACATCAAGCTCACATTTTCAATTTATAATCTTTTCAGTTTACAGTGCATTTATCTAGACATAACCCCATTGGAATCAGGACTCTGTGTAGTAGTGAGATTCATGTGTTTCACACTGGTTGTTCTAGGTGGCCACCAGGAAATCCTAAAACATTTATGTGGTTAGCTCATCCTTCTCTTCATAGTGTAGTTCTGTACCAGGCTCAGTCAGAGCTGTATGCATAGGGGATTTTTTTTCACACAAAGACGACGAGAATCAGAGGGCGCGCAGCCCATCTGCTAAGGTGATTCATCAGCAGTTTCCTACTTCTTCCTCAGTTGGAGGCCAGATGGCCAAGGACCAAGTAAATGTCTGTAAATGCTCACCAAAGTCAGGGGCTGCAGCCTAGGCAGAGACTTGGAAATGCCTGGGCGCCTATCAGGGGGAATGGGTTGGATAAGGCCCCTTAGGATATTTACATGGCATCCATCCCTGTTTCCCCACCTGTGGCTTATGATGATCCAGGAGTACCAGTCTGCCTCTCTACCTTCCTGACAGACAAAAATCTCTGCTTTCCTAAGTGAACATCTATCTCATGTACAAGTCTAAATCTAAAAATTTCATCTGAAATCTTATCTCCCAATCCTATAAGTCATGTAAAGGTAAGAATCTGCATCTGATTCATCCTGGGACACATTTTTTCCCCATCTATGGACTGGTGGACTGGAAAACAAGTTATTTGTGTTCAAAATACAATGGTGGATTAGGCACAAAATATCAGATATAAATATTCATATTCAAAACTGAGGGAAAGGGCAAAATAGGAAGGCTCTTACTAGTCTCAAGGAACATCAAAATCTAAGAGGGAAATTTTTACTAGGTGTCAAGGCCTGAAAGTAATCCTGGGTTACTAGATTCTCTGCACTGCTCACTTAGTCCCCAGGCCCAGGGCTCTACCCTAGGGTCACTCTTACTGAAGGGTCACTCTTCTGAAGGCCTACATCAGTCATTTCACCTAAGCACAATAGGTCTTCTCACTTTATTTACTTGTGAACAAGTTAGTAGTGCTTCTGCTGATAGAAAACCTTTTCTCTCTCTTCCTTACTTTTCTTTCTCTTCCCTTCTTTCTTTCTTTCATTTGTTCCTTCCTTCATTTTCTTCTTTCTTCTCTTCTTCCTTTTATATATGTGTATGTGTGCCAGTACTATTATTTGAATTCCATAGGTACTATCCCTTAGCTCTTTTGCTCAAGTCTAGTGCTCTACCACTTGAGCCGTAGCTCTATTTTGCTTTTTTGGTGATTAATTGGAGATAAGAGTGTCATAGAATTTCCTTTTCAGACTGGCTTTGGACCTCAATCCTCAGATTGAAGTCACCAGTGCCCACCCAAACCTCATTTTTTACCAAAAGCTTGTCCATCCACATATTTGGGTGTATATGGCTAGCACTTGTTCACAACACCGAATTTCTCAAGGGTAACATCTTTTGCAACTGGATAGAATATAAATTTACTGGTTAATTGGAAGTAAGAGTCTCAATGATTTCACTGCTTGGGCTTCCTTCAAACTGTGATCCTCAGATCTCAGCATCCTGAGTAGCTAATATGACAGGCATAAGCCACCAGTGCAAGATGTTTTCTGAGTGTCTTGTATTAATTCAAAACAGCAAGAGTTTACATCTTGATATTATGTAAAGAACCATCACCTGTGAATGGTGGTGTAACACAAGTACTAGTCTTTACCAACGTTTAACTTTATCAGATTTTGGAATTGCTTCCAACTGTGTGAATGTGAAATGGGATCTCATTTTGGTGCTCTTTTGCTCTTTTTCATAAACAATAATTAAAATTGTTGCTATTTACCAGTAACTTTAGTACTTATTACTCAACTTCTCCTCAGCCCTCCTTCCCAGCCTCTGGCCACCAGCATTCCACTCTTTATGTCCGTGGTACCAGCTCTCCTAGATTCCACATGAGAAAGATCATGTGCTATCCATTTTTCTGTGGCTGGCTCGTTGCACTTAATATAATGTCTTGTGTTGTCATCCATGACAGGATATCACTCTCATTAATGGCTAGACAGCATTGAGACAGCATTCCATTGTGTGTGTAGATCACATCTTCCTTTATTGTTTCATCAAACACATCCCAGAGTTTAATGGCAT
Source organism: Dipodomys ordii (assembly GCF_000151885.1). Classification (NCBI taxonomy): domain Eukaryota; kingdom Metazoa; phylum Chordata; class Mammalia; order Rodentia; family Heteromyidae; genus Dipodomys; species Dipodomys ordii. The sequence goes on from NW_012267353.1 coordinate 323,788, forward strand.
TGAACAGCATTCTGGCATTTGTTAACTCTCCCAGCTTCCTTTCAGAGTAACCTAGGGTAAAATCCAAATCTCTGCTCAATTTGCATAATGGAGTTTCAACTTTTTAAAATAGCTAATTTGTAATTAGGTATATACTCTGAATAATAATTGAGTGTGTGTGAAAGATCATTGTCTAGTTTCCTGAGTTCTCAATTGTTTGAATGTGTAGTCATAAATTGCTTTGCCTAAATGGGAACCCCTATGAACAACTACTTAAACATAATAATAAAATAAAATTTAAGAATATACTTATATAATCTGAAGATCTAACATAATAAAATTACCTCTTTAAATTTTTACCTCCTAAGTAGAGAACTGATGGCCATACCTGTAATCCTAGCTACTCAGGAGGCTGAGATCTGAGAGTTATTCATTGAAACCAGCCTGAGCAGAAAAGTCTATGAGACTCTGACCTCCATTTAATAAGCACAAGGCTGAAAGTAGAGTAGTGGCTCAAGAACCAACCTTAAGCAAAAAAGCCAAGTGAGAACATGAGGTTCAAGCCCCTGTACCAACACACACACACACACACACACACACACACACACACACATACAAACACACACAATTCTACCCCAAACACACACACGCTCTCTCCAAGTAATTATTATTCAAAATAAGAATAAAGAGCAAAGTCAGTAATCACTGTCAGTTTCCCCAAGACCTTTCCAGATATTTGAATGAACATAACAAGATGTATAACTATATTTTCAAATTTCTGTTATTTTCCCCATTTTTTGATTTATCACATTTTCCCATCATGTCATTTTTCACTTAGTCACATGCTGATGTCCTACTCAGGAGTTTCACACACATTTTATGACTCCTTATTGTAAGGTACCCATGTTGATGGGTTTTCTAAATCAGTGGATGGGTCCTCTTGGGTGAATGATCAGATCCTTAACAGTTTTTGCCAGTGTAAGAAGTTTCCATAAGGCTGAATGTGGTGGTACATACCTGAAGTGCCAGCAACTCAGAAAGCTGAGGCAGGAGGATCTCAAGGACAGACTGGACTCTATAGACTTTATTTCAAAAAAAAAGCAAAAACTGAAGGTAAACTAACAAAACTGCTTCAGTGAATAATCATATATAAAGAAGGGAAAACTAAAATCCCAGATAGAAAAAGTCAGTGAGATTTCTTTTTCTATATACTGATGTTCACTAAGTAAAGTAACTTGACAACCAATTTATTGTCTCAGCAACAGTGAGAGAGAGGATGGTGATTATAAATATGGCTCTTTGTAAGTTCTGGAGAAATCTTGTCTAACTGGACAGCAGTCGAGGCAGAATATTTATTATATAATTTTATTATTTTTGATTTTTTAATTATGAGAATCTATGAACAGTTTAAACACAAAACTTTAAAATAAGAACAAAATAGATGATGTTCTCACCTTACCTTCTTAATGAGATATAGCTTTGGAGAGTTTTCACAAGCCTAATGGTACAATTTTAATTTGCATTATTTTTTGTAAGACTAAAATATCTCCTGAATAATTGTAAATTCTTAATTTCATAAAGTAATGTAAAACATTCCTTTTATGAGTTCATAATATTTGAATCTCTCTTTTCTCATTCCTAGAGTAATAAAGAAAACTTCAACCACTCTCTAAAAGTTTATAATTTCACCTTGCCTTTTTTCCCCATTAGTACTGGGGTTGAAACTCAGGGTCTTAAACTTGCATAGCTGCTGCTCTACCACTTGAGCCATGCTTCCAACCTGCTTTTGACTTGGTTATTTTGGAGTTGGAGTCTCATCTACTTTTCTCCCTGGCTGGCTTCCAACTGTGATCCTCCAGATCTCAGCCTCCTGAGTAGCTTGACTTACTTCCAAATTACTATTGCATTGGAAACACTTGTTTCCAAGGAAGCATTCTTCCTAAAAATGTGGTAATCGAGTGTCTTTCCCTGGATACACTCATCCAATTGCTGTAATCAACTACAATATAGTTCTTTAACCACCAGTAAACAGCTTTGTTTGCTTAATGAACAAATGTAATTTTACTTTAGGTCTCCCTCTCTCTCTTTCTCTTTTTTTGGGGGCCTTGGCACTGTCCCTCAGCTCTATAGCTCAAGGCTAACACTCTACAACTTGAGCCACCAGCGCCACTTCTGGCTTTTTTTTCTGCTTATGAGGTGCTGAGGAATTGAACCCAGGGCTTCAAGCATGCAAGGCAAGTGCTCTACCACTGAGCCACGTTCCCAGCCCTCTTCCTCTTTCTCTCTCTGTGTCTCTCTGTCTCTTTCTCTCTGTATGTTCTATAAGGCCATTCTATGGCTATAAGATATTGAATTCTAGCCAGATGCTGGTAGTCACACCTGTAATATTAGTTACTTAGGAGGCTGAGATCTGAGGGTCATGATTTGAAGCCAGCCAGAGCAAGGAAGTGGTGTGAAGCTCATCTCCAATTAACCACCAAAACACAGAAGAGGAACTGTGACTCAAATGGCAGAGCACTCATCTTCAACAACACCCAGGCCCTGAATTCAAGCCCCAGTACCAACACACACACACACACACACACACATACACACACATACACACACACACACACACACACACACACACACAGAGGAAACAGCATTTTAAATTTCCTAATTTGATTCCTGTGGGTAAGATTTCTCTGATGAGCATCAATCTGGTCATTTCAATGTGTATCTATACTGTCAGCCACAGTATCATTACTTAATAAAGTCATGCTTTATCATTTTATTAGATGACAAAATACTCTGCTAGGACTTTCAGAGATCACATTCCAGACTGGCATGACAATTAATGAAGACATTGTTAAGGTTGGGCCATACATGTGGCTCTGGGAAAAACTCATCAGGAAGTTGATGCTGGGGTACAAATCAAGAAGAGGGCCCTTTTATTCTTGGCCATTATTGCTCAAGTTGCCATGGGCATCAGCAGGATGTCCTTGAGTCACATGAGTGTCTACCAATAAAACTTTATTAATGAACACTGAAATGTTCATTTTCCATAATTTTTATGTCAGGGAATCTTGTTTTTGTTTGCTTTTTAAAAGACTAAGAGCCAGACATGGTGACTCAAGCTTATAATCCTAGATACTTGGGAGACAGAGATTGAAGACCACGCTTTGAGAGCAGCCTGAGCATGAAAGTTCACAAGACTCCATCTCAACTAATAATGATTGAGGGGGGTGATGCATGCCTGTTATCCCAGCTATAAGGAAGCATAATGTCTGAGTGGAGTGGTGCACATCTGTCATGCTCAGTGGCACAGAGAAGTAGCAGGCCTGTCTGGGCATAAAATAGCACTGTACCTTGCAACCAACAGAGAAGGAGGCTAGAAGTGTAGATCAGCTGGTAGAATGCCTGCCTTTCGAACGAGAGGCCCTGAGTTCAAGATCCAGTATTGTCAAAAGTAAAATACTTATAGTAAGCCATGTAAAAAATGTACTTAGGCCATCATATAGTTTTAGGTCATCTGAAATGTCAAAGGTTTGTCTCTTACAAAGGTTAATGTTTCTAATCATAGTATGGAACTGAAATTTTAGACATCCTTCTAATATGTGTTTATGGTGTTGCTGTTACCTACGGTTAAATGGATAAAAGGTGATGCTTTCTTGGTGTAATTACTCTGAGTAAATAATTGATAAAAGAGCATATGTCTTAAAAGGATGTTTGGAAATTCAGCATCCAGATTCTACTTTTGGAATGGCTCAATATTGATAAGGATGAGTGATTTCCAGGAAGTGGGGCTTAATGCCCATGTGAGAAACATGTTGAAAGAGACACATCTCCCCATCAGTCAAGTCTCCTGTTTCACACAATTTCCTTTGCAAGCCTAAGTTATGAGACACTTCTCTTGTCTAGTTCCAAAGCCTACCAGGATTCACTGGGTACCAGTGCCTTCCAGATGCAAAGACTGTCAGTAGCTGGCCCTGCACATCTGTATTTATTCTCTAGTGCATGCACTCAGCTTCTGAAAGGTCTTCTAGTCACTGCAAGGGGCTGTCTGTATTCATATGAGGATTTAGCAGCCATCTCCCTTGATTGGGCCCTGGTATCTGCATTTCCAATGTTCTCAAAACTTCTTGCATGCATGGTTTACTAACTCCAAGCTTATTTTGCCCAAATTTTCCCTCTTCTCAATCTTTTCATTTCATCTCTGTGGTTTTTTAAAGTAATTAAGTACATGAATGGTACTGGTTTGATTCTCTCCGAACATACCTTTGTGGTCTGGCCAATGTTTGAAGCAGAGAATGTTCTTTTGTTTGTTCTGGTACTGTGATATAGGGCCAGGGTACTGTCTCTCTGCTTTTCCACTCAAGACTGGCACTCTACCGCTTGAACTACAACTCTACTTCTGGCTTTTTGGTGGTTAATTGGAGATGAGAGTCTCATGGACATTCTTGCCTGGGCTAGCTTCAAACTGTGCTCCTCAGATTTCAGCCTTCTGAGTAGGCAAGATTACAAGCATGAGAATGCTAGTGAACTCCTTGTTATTGACAAGGATTCACATTTTGTTGCTGGCAAATCAGGTCAAGAGAGTTGTTTAGCATTTGAATGAAGAATTGGAGGTCTGGCTCCATTGGTAGAGCATTAACCAATGAGTGAATGCATCAAGTACCAAGTTTGAATCTTGTTCTTGGATGAAAGAAAAAAAGGAAGGAAGGAAGGAAGGAAGGAAGGAAGGAAGGAAAGAAGGAAGGAAAGGAAAAAAGAAAAAGGAGAAACAGAGAGAAACAAAGAATAATTTGAATTAATTCAGTCCAATATCATTCCTGCCTTCGTTATTTTGGACACATCATGTTCCTACCACATTCCAAGCTGGGCTTCTGAGCTATGTATCCCTTTATTTCATGGAAGTTATCTCAGCTTCTGCAGAGTTAGACAGTAGCAGGACACAGCAAGGGTGCACTTCCTCATGTGAGCTGCAGGACCCATGGTCTGGCTGTGAGAGTGGTCACCAGAAAGCCAGGCCTTTCACTGTCTGTCCTGCACAGGGAAAGAATTAATTATGCACATTTCCTTAGTGTGGGTAGCCAGAATGAGAGAACTGTCTCTTGTTTTGGAAAAGGAGAGAAGATAGTGCTGATCATTCACTGAGATTTAGACCCACATTCTTTAAAGTCAGAGGATTCAATGTTGCTTGTGGAGGAGTCATTCATTCCTAGGAGACTGTCATATAGTAATAACTAACTGACTTACTTGATCAACATGCACACACACACACACACACACACACACACACACACACTTCTGTGTTATGAAACCTAAGGCTGTTGACATAATCTGGGAACATTTTATCAATGCTCAGTCAACTTTCCTCTTGGACTTATTGAGAAATTGTAAACAGTGAGAACAATTGAATCAATCTCACTTTCATAGTGGTGTGTGTGTGTGTGTGTGTGTGTGTGTGTGTATGTGTGTGTGTGCATGCACATGAGTATGTGAACTAAGTCAGATGGGTTGGTGCTGTTTGGTTTCCATTGTAGGCAATAATTTTATACTTCTAACTTGATGAAGACTCACCACTGGTTTCTGAAACCTAATATTCAAGAAGTCCTAGAATTTATCATTGTTCTAGTGCTTTAGTTAATGGATAAGGAAAAGTCAGAGACACTGTGTACAGGTTCCCTATGTTCCTGGATCTTTTCTACACGTGCACATGTACACACACACCATGCATGGGTTGAATAATCACTTTGGAGGGCAGAGGAAAGATGTGTATGTCATACACTTCCCAGGCCCTAAAAGACATCTTCCCTTGTCCCCAACTCTGAATATCCATCACTCCATCTGTCACTGTCTTCTACAAGGATATTTCTGCATGAAAGATGTGAGCAGATTGGCTTTCATAGGTGGAAGGTCTGACCTCACAGAGGTAGCTGATTGTTTACTACTTGATGTTATCTAAAAGCCTAAAAGGCCAGTGACTATTTATTGTTGCTATTGTTGCTGGTACTGAGTTCTGAACTCAAAGCCTCACACTTGTTTGGCTTACTTGCTATGCTGGTGCTCTACCACTTGAACCACATATTCAGCCTGGCTTTTTGCTCTTATTTTGGATTTGGAGTCTCCTAGACTTTTCTGCCCAGGCTGACTTCATACCATAATCCACCAGATCTAAATCTCTTGAATAGCTAGGACTATAGGCATGAGCAATTGGTGCCCAGATCTTTTATATTTTTGGAGTGTTTTTTTGTGAGGGGGTACGTCCTGGGGTTTGAAATCTGGGCCTGAGGGATGTCTTTGAGCTCTTCAGCTCAAGACAAGCACTCTACCACTTGAGCCACAGTGCCACTTTGGGTTTTCTGGTGGTTAATTGGAGATAAAAGTCTCACGGACTTTACTGCTCTGTCTGGCTTTGAACTGTGCTCCTCAGATCTCAGCTACAGGAGCAGCAACTGGCTACCCAGTTCCTTTATAGTTTTATTTTTATTTATTTATTTATTTATTAGTTATTTGTGAACATACTGTACAGAGGGGTTACAATTACATGGGCAGGATAATGCGTACATTTCTTACCAAGCATTGCAGCCTCCTCCTTTGGTTTACCCTTCACATCCCTTCCCAGCCTCCCCCCTCCCCCCCAATCCCAACCCTTCTCCTCCCCTCTTCCCCCCCCCCCGGACCGACGTTGTAAAGCTCGTTTTGGACATGACAACTTATACTTCTCATTGTTGCATCAGGTCCACCTGTATCCTTAAACAACTGTTTTTTCCCCCTCTCCTCCACAAGTTATACTGACATCAAATATAGTGAAAGCAGGGGTTATACTGTGGGGGAGGGACATACAAAGCAACAAAGAGATAGTCTTGTAAATGCGTTAGAAACACATGCATGAAAGAAAAAACATTAAAATACATGTCTAAGGGTTCATTTTCCTGACATCACATTATCTGACCTTTTCCGCTTGACTCATACATATACTAGATATTGCAAATAAGGGAAACCATGGGACCTATGTTTCTTTGGGCCTGGCTTACTTCACTTAATATAATTTTTCCAAGTTTTTCCATTTCCTAACAAATGTGGCATACCACCTCACTCCAGTTAGAACGGCAAAAATCAAGAACTCTAACAACAACAGATGCTGGAGGGGATGTGGACAAAAATGAACCTTACTTCATTGTTGGTGGGAATGTAAACTTGTCCAACCACTTTGGAAAGCAGTATGGAGGTTCCTCAAAAGACTTCACATAGAGCTCCCCTATGACCCAGCAATCCCACTTTTGGGCATTTACCCAAATGTTTACAAACAAGACCACACTAAAGCTACCAGCACAACTATGTTCATTGCAGCATTATTTACCATAGCTAAGATATGGAACCAACCCAGACGCCCCTCAGTAGATGAATGGATCAAGAAAATGTGGTATATATACACAATGGAATTCTATGCCTCCATCAGAAAGAATGATATAGTTTTATTTTTTAATTAACATATCTCACGTTATGTTAAAATTATTTGTCCATATTAATGGGGTTCAATGTAATATTTCTGTGCATGCATGCATCTTACACTGACCAAACCCAACTTCCCTTTACCTACTTTGTTCCACACATACAGCCTAGCCCCTAGTAATTCTGTATTACTTTCAGAAAGATTCATTTTCATTTCCGTGCTTGAGAAGAGGTGTGTGTGTGTGTGTGTGTGTGTGTGTGTGTGTGTGTGTATGTACGTGTGTGTCTGTGTCTATGCATGCTAGTACTGGGGCTTGAATTCAGGGCCTCTCACACTTTCTTACCTGTTTTACCCAAAGATGACACTCTACCACTTCCACTTTTATGCTGGTTTACTAGCAAAAAGAGTCTCATAGACTTTTCTATGAGGGCTGGCTTCTCTCGTCAGACCTCAAACTCCTGAGTAGCTAGAACGAAAGATGTAAACCACTAGCACCCAGTGCATATGTGGTTTTGTCCTACACTGTCTGACTTATTACAGTGAACACGTTTCCAGTTTCATTCATTTTTCTGTAATGGAAATAATCTTTGCTGACTCCATACATCTCTCCCTGGCCTCTAACTCTTTTTCTATTGAAACCTAAAGTTCATAGCTATGCCCTGAAAATAGCTGAAGATGAACTGACATAGTACCCTCCTAGGCTGTTTGTTCACATAATACATCTCCTTCCTTTGTCCTCCACTATTACATTATCTTTATTTTGGCATATAGGAGTGAATGATTGCCTTGTGGAAACTCAGGAGTTTGGGCCTGGGTACCACAACTCTGGTTTCTGTGGCATCCATATCTAAAAATCCCTGACGTTCCCTTTATGCATTCTTCTCCTTGGAGAGAATGCCAATTTCATAAAGAGAAATATGGAAGAATTTTTGGATGTATGCTCAGACTACCTTAGTAATCAAGAACAAGTTTGGGGGAAGGTGTTTTTATGACAAGATCCTGTTTCTTCTCAAAATTTTGGCCAGTAGTTTTAGTATTTGTTAGTGGCTTCACCTGTAGCAATTTTCACTGTAGAATCTTTATGATTATTTCCATTTCCCACCACCCTTCAGCATTTGTTATTGGATTTGTCCTGTAAGGAATGTATATGCCCTCTCTTCCATTTTTTTGTATATCTAGTCATTCATATCAATGTGGGTTCATGCCTATTAGTTATAATCTTTGGAATAAAATTTACTATTAGTATTGCTTATTATTATTATTAAAATTGTTGCACCTTTGACAAGGTTTGGTAGCACTTTGAATTTTGATCCTTTTGAAATATTCCCATCTCCAGTATTCTTGCTTCCTCGTTGAAATTAAATATACTTCCACTTTCTGGCACAACAAGGTTCGCTTGTCATCATCTTATATGATCATATGTACATAGTTTTTGAACTGTTGTGATCATCTGTTAGGACACTCTTAGACATATATTAATGATTACAAATGAGGGGAAACATCAAATCTATGTTTCTTTGGGACTGGCTTACTTGGTATGATTTTCTACAAGTCTTTCAATTTCCTTATTGGGGTGATGCCATTCTTTCTATTGGTAGCATAGAATTCTATTGTGTATATAAACCACATCTTCTTGACCCATTCACCCACTGAGGGGCATCTAGGTTGGTTCCATATCTTAGCTATGGTAAATAATGTTGCAATGAACATGGTTGCGGTGGTAGTTTTTGTATGGCCTTGTTTATGGTCATTGGGGTAAATGCCCAGAAGGGGGATTGCTGGGTCAGAGAGGAACCTCCATACTACTTTCCAAAGTGGTTGGGCCAGTTTGCACTCCCACCAATAGTGTAGTAGTGTTCTCCTTTGGCCCCATCCCTGCCAGCCTCTGTTGTTATTAGATTTCTTGATAATGGCCATTCTAAATAGGGTGAGTGGAATCTCAGCATTGTTTTGATTTGCATTCTTTTTATGGCCAGGCTTGTTAGTATTTCTTCATATATCATTTGGCCATTTTTGGGGGCAGTTGTGGGGCTTGAACTTTGAGCTTGGGTACTGTCTATCGGCTCTTCAGCTCAAAGCAAGTGCTCTACCCTTTGAGCCACTGTGCCACTTCTGATTTTCTGGTGGTTTATTGGAGATCAGAGTCTCATGGGACTTTACTGCCTGGGCTGGCTTTGAACCTCAATACTTAGATCTCAGCCTCCTGAATAGCTAGGATTACAGGTGTGAGCCACTGGTACCTGGCTACATTTGGCCATTCTTATTGCCTCTTCAGAGAAGACTAATCAGGATGTCTGGTGTTGCCAGCACCACGGGGAGTGGATAGACTTCATTTGGGGTTTCTGGTGCCACCTTCCAAGATCTTTGGATCTCATCTATCATGAAGGTTACTAAGGAAGATATTTACAGAAAATAGTGTAATAAATCAATTTCACATACTAGAAAGTCCACAGACTGGCAGATCTTCACTAGCCATAAAACAGACAAAGGCCTCCTATCTAAAACATACTCACAGCTCAAGAAATTAAATTACCCTAATCATTAGCTTGAGTCAGGGACAAGTATTATGTGACATACTGTTGCCAGTAGAGAGAGACGAAACAAGACTTGCAGGAGAATTTTCAATCAGTGAAAGCTTTCATTGACCTAATCAGTACTGCTACAAGCAGAGTTTGATCATGAATGTCATTCTCACATCTCACTGCAACGCAGATGCATTTTTAAAGCTGTTATTGTAAAGGTATACCTTTGTGTTCCTTTCTTAAGAACATTCTTCTTTGGTCTCCCTGTGTGTGAATGCCCAGAGACCTGTATAATTTATTATTTCCAATGAACTACTGAAAAGTTGTGGCTCAAGCGGTAGTGTACTAGGTTTGAGCATGAAAAGCTTAGGCACAACCCCTAGGACCAGCAAAAAAGGAACAAATATAAAAAGAGAGAGACAATATTTATGGTGAAGACATGGAAACCACAGGAAGGGGAATGTGACAGGAATGCAGCTCACTCAGTGCCTCTTTTCATGCAAGGTATCACTCTGTCTTGTCTGATATTTCTATATGCACATTGGTGTGTAGTTGAAGTAAGTCCAACTACCATAGTGAAGACAGTATTGTCTTACAGACAATTGGTGTAAAAAGTTATATGCTGTGTTTCTCTTGGGGTTATATAGGGTGATGGGACAAATATTGAAGGAAATACTGAGTACATAGTGAGCAATGCACTCTTGCATAGGGCTATCCACATACACAGGCTGTAAGATCAGAAAAAAATCCTGGGATGTCCTAGGATCTTACTGCAATTGATAATGATGTTTTGCTCAGGTAGGAAGGGAGCTTCAGATACATTTCTAAACACTAAAGCCAAGAAGTGGTGCTGTTTCTCACCACAAAAATAGAGTCCCATGAAAAAGGCTGAGTACTTACTCTTTCTGGAACACTGAGGGGATGCAGAATGGGCTGCTTCCCAAGCACAAAGCTTTGAGCTCAAATGTGAGTACTACCAAAATGAAAATACATTTTCAGCACAACCATTAGTTGTTTTATTTCAAGGAGATACCAGTAGTCACAGGACAGATGTATAGGAGGAATAATTTTCTGACATGTCTGCTTTTGAATTCCCTTGGAACAAAGAAGGAACGATTGACATTCATAGATTTCTGAGTTAAAGGAAGTAAAAATTCCAGTAGAATAAATATGTGAAACACAAACAATGCTTACAAAGTAATTTAGAGAATGGAAATTTATATGTGTGTATGTATGTCTGTGTGTGTGTTTGTGTGTGTGTGTGAGAGAGAGAGAGAGAGGCAAGCAGTCTACCACTAAGCCACATTCCATGGCCAATACAATGCATCTTGATGATCCTTATCCCTCATCCTTCTCATTCCTATCTGATCCTTCAATTTACATAATTTTGTAGAATATTCACTGACTCCCAATGTCATGTATAGTCACTCAGAGAATATATCACAGATCATATTTTATTAATAGTCATATTCATCAACTTACTAAAGTTATGCACTACAGAATTCTGTGATTTTAAGTTCTAAATTGTTACTCAAATTCACCCACTACTATTCTAAAAGTTTTCCTAAGGTTAATACAAATACACTCCGTAATTCTTTGATAAAGTACAATGATACTTAGAATGTTAAAGAGTTGGAGTAAGAACATCACCTTCAGTTCTTGAACATTTTATCATCACTACCCTCTCAAAATACTCCAATATTTGTTAGTAGTCACTTCCTGTCATCATTTCAACCTACCCTCCCCCCCTTATTTCATATTCTACCTCTACAGATATGCCAATTTTAAAAAGCTCATATAGTTAGACAATATAGTCTATTTTATCCATTTCTCCTATGTAATATTACTGTTTCCAAAATAAGTCCATGTAAATTTTTCTTATGGATGGAGCATATTGTTTTGTATGCATGTGTATAATTGTATAACATCCTCAATGGGCACTTTAATATTTTATTATATGTTATTGTAAAAGGTTTTGCTATGTATATTCTTGTACATGTGTCTCATTGGACATATGTTGAAATCTATTTTGTATATAAAATTATGATTCAAAATGCTGTATCATAGAGGCAACTCTATGTGAAATATCTTAAAGATTGCCAGTATGTTTAACAAATTGACTATATCATTTTAAGTGACAAGCACCTATGTATAAAGATTCCAATTTCTACATAGTGGATGTTCAGGGCTATCTTATTGTTGTTTCTATTTCCACTAATCTCTATATGTTGCAATGTCAGGTATGGTATGATCTCTCCATATGTTCCTTGGTTGTTGTTATATTACTATAGAGATATGTATTTGAATTTTTTGATAATTTATTCACAATGGTTAAACTTTTTCATTGGCATTTATATGCTCTTAATATATTTCTGATTGAAATCTCTTTAAATAAATGCAAATGTATACACATTATGTGTGTATATATACAAATACCTATATATATGTATGCACATATATGAATATGGATATGTGTACATACATGTATATAGACATATATGCATATTATTATTTTCATTTGTCTGTGTGTTATCATTTTATTTTATTTGCCAAACATGTCCTTTATTGATTTTACTTTATTTTATTTTATGGTTAAGATGTTGTACAGAGGGGTTTCAGTTACTTGAGCACGGCAATGAGTACATTACTTGTTGATCATTGTTACCCCTTCCCTTCCTTGTTGTTGTCCCACTATCCCTCCCCCCCCAGCTCTCACATTCCTAGCTCCCCACCCCTCACAGTATAAAGTGGTAAATTTCATTTCCAATATAGTGTCTTGTGGGTATCTTTGTTGCAATGGGTCATCCTGTGTCCTTGTTTCAGCGTTTTGTAATTCCCCTGCCCCTCCCCAGATTAGACATGCATATAAAAGATAAAGGGTATCAAAATCAAGTACAGTGACAACAGGAGATATGCCATAGGGGAAAGAACATACAAAGGAAACAACAACAAAAATCAGTAAAATGACATTGTACATTTACAACAGTAACAATAAAGACAGAACACTCAAAAATATCCTTTATTCCCAAGGTAATTATTGCAGTTCATGTCCTTATCATTTTTGGAACTTTGCAAAAATGTTTTGTAGCATTCCGTGTGGACTTATATGTTTAATTTTTTTATTTATTTTATTTTATTTGTGAACATACTGTACAGAGGGGTTACAATTACATGGGCAGGATAATGCATACATTTCTTACGAAGCATTGCAGGCTCCTCCTCTGTTTACCCTTCACCTCCCTTCCCAGCCTCCCCCCACCCAATCTTTCCCCCCCTCCTCCCCCCCACCGACATTGTAAAGCTCGTTTTTGACATGACAATTTGTATTTCTCATTGTTGCAACAGGTCCACCTGAATCCTTAAACGACTTATTTTTCCCCATCTCCTCCACAAGTTATACTGACATCAAATATAGTGAAAGCGGGGGTTATACTGTGGGGGAGGGACATACAAAGCAACAAAGAAATAATCTTATAAGTGCGGTAGAAACACATACATGAAAGAAAAAAAACATTAAAATACATATCTAAGGGTTCATTTTCCTAACATCACATTATCTGACCTTTTCTGCTTGACTCATACATATACTAG
>NW_012267353.1:349587-352951 GCF_000151885.1 Dipodomys ordii
AGCCAAGCCCAAAGAAGCATAGGTCCCATGGTTTCCCTTATTTGCAATATCTAGTATATGTATGAGTCAAGCAGAAAAGGTCATATAATGTGATGTTAGGAAAATGAACCCTTAGATATGTATTTTAATGTTTTTTTCTTTTATGCATTTGTTTCTAACGCATTTATAAGATTATGTCTTTGTTGCTTTGTATGTCCCTCCCCCACAGTATAACCCATGCTTTCACTATATTTGATGTCGGTATAATTTGTGGAGAAGATGGGGAAGAACAAGTCGTTTAAGGATACAGGTGGACCCGTTGCAACAATGAGAAGTACAAGTTGTCATGTCGAAAACGAACTTTACAACTTTGGTGTGTGTGGGGGGGAGTGGGTGGGGAGCGGGGGTGAAGGCTGGGATGGGTTGTGAAGGTTAAACAAAGGAGGAGGCAATAATGCTTGATAAGAAATGTACTCATTATCTTGCCCATGTAATTGTAACCCCTCTGTACTGTATGTTTACAAAAAATAAAAATTAAAATTAAAAAAAAGATTGAAAGGTAAAAAAAAAATTGGTGAGAAATTACAAAAACAAAGAAAGCTAGATATAGTGTAATTCCCCTGTTTTCTCACTTTTGTGGAAGCCATAGGTAAGCAAACATTGCTCAAGGGAGGCTTGGCCTGAAAAATAATCTAAGGTGGTTAGAGCCTTAGCCACAAAAGTAAATCTGTCCCATGCTTCCCTTTTATAATTAAACCCACTACTTCTCTTTGTCCCATCATGTTAAAACAGGAGTGGTTATAAACAAAAGCTCTGGTCTGCAGCCTCAAAATAAGGACCCCAGTCTTTGTGGACCAAACAGTCTCTAACATGAGGTTTTATTTAACTTGACAAGCATGATTTTAGATTTTGCAGAGTGGGATGGTGCATAGTCACAGGTAATGTCTCCTATGTTAGGTAATCCAATCTACTCTTTCACATGTTACCCAATAGCCAGGTTTCAACACAAATGACTACAATGAGATTGTACAAATGAGACTGCCACTTTTCCCTCTCATGAATCAAAATTCTGTTAAATGATTTCTGTCTTCCAGATGTTTACACATTTCTTATGATCTTTTCTACTATTTTGTCTTCATTATTGATGTTCATTTTGTTGTTGTCTTGTGTGTATATGCCATATTTAGGGCTGGAACTCAATTTTAAAGATCTTCCTTAAAGTTTTTATTCACAGCTGATATACTCTATTCCTTGAGCCACATTCTCACCTTCTGCTTCTTGCTGGATAATTGGAGCAAAGTTTTCACGTTTTTGTCTATTTGGATTGACATTGAACTAAAATATTCATGTCTTAGTTTCCTGAGTTTCTAGGAGTCTACACATGAATGGGTAACACCAATCTTTGCTTTACTGTTATTTTAATTATGTGATAGAGGAAAGTGGAAGTGTATTTGTGTTAAGTGTGCAATTTTCAAATACAAGTTTGAATCAACTTGATATAATGTAATTGTTATCTATTTTAACCGTTAAATCAATGAATATTACACATTCCCACAGAAATATAACTGGAAACAAAGGGCATAATTTTTTTCTTAAAACAAGTAATGGAACCATGAATTTCTTTCACTTTACAATTCATGTTTTATATAACTTTAATTAGCAGACTTAGTATGACTAAAAGTAAATATATTAATTGTATACCACAGGAACGAAGGTAATTATAGTTAAGAATAGATATTTCAACGCAGCCAGAAGATAAATTTCTAAGCATTCTCACTGAAAAGAAACGTTACATGCAGAAATTAATGGATATGATGTAGCTTGATCATTACACAACATATAAATGAATGGGATTACCACTTAATACTTCATAAATATGTAAAAAATATTTATGTAGCTAGGTGCCAATGGCTCATGCTTGTAACCTTAGCTACTAAGGAGTCTGAGAGCTGAGAATCATGGTTCAAAGCCAGCTTAGGCAGGAAAGTCTATGAGAGTGTTATCTCCAATGAGCCAAAAGAAAACTGGCAGTGGCTCAAGTGGTAGAGCACTAATCTTGAGCTGAAGAGCTGAGGGACAGTGTCCAGGTCCAGATTTCAAGCCTCACAACTGACAAAAATTAAAAATAAACAGTTAAAAATAAACAATATTTTGACATAAATGTTAAAATATATATTCTAAAAAATTTTAAATCCTCAATAGATATACTAGTTTATATAAATATATAGAAGTTTTCTGGTTTTAGTTGTCATTGAATCAATTGTGTAAATCATACATTTCTCATTCAATACATATTTGTATGTTTATATACTTATATGCCGTATGTATAATTAACAGATATGTGATAAGCAGTTCTATCTTAGGAATATCCCTTGGCATTCTAACATTAACCCTTCTCTAAAATCGATATGCACTCCAACCTTGTCATTGGAGCAGAAAAGTATAGTATAAGCCATAGTTATTGTTTGGAACAACTGTAACATTGTACATGTATTTCACTTAGTTTAAGAACCAAAACATTCAAGTCATCTTAACAATGCCAGTAATAGCAAAATGTCTTCTGACCTTTTCAGTCTCTTAAGAGATGAAAATCTTTAATCATACATCTATTTTTTTCTAACATCCTATATCTTAAGAAGATCTTTTTGTGTAACCCACTCTTCCTGATGAGAAGACCAGAACAAAGGCAATAATGAAAATAGCTAAGGAAAATACTTGAAAACAATTAAAAAAGCAATCACAGACACTCCTGTTTTCACCTGTTTCCATACTTTAATATACATTAAAGTATCACGTTTATGTTATCATTTAAAGAGCAATAATTAAACTTTAATTAGCAGTGAAGAAGGGAACAGAAAACTTTGTTTGAAGACAGCTTGACTTTGAACAATTCACCATAAGCATAATGGATTTATCTTTATCTATGTAATTGCCAAAATAATAGAGACTAACACCCAAAGGCAGGAAAACACCTAAGCCAAAGCAGTAAACTTTTGTCTATAAAATAATTGTGAGGGTATGACTATTTAAAAGTCAGGCTTTCAATTATATTAAGTGAAGTAAGCCAAGCCCAAAGAAACAAAGGTCCCATGGTTTCCCTTATTTGCAATATCTAGTATATGTATGAGTCAAGCTGGAAAGGTCAGATAATGTGATGTTAGGAAAATTAACCCTTAGATAAGTATTTAAATGTTTTTTCTTTCATGCATTTGTTTCTAACGCATTTATAAGATTATTTGTAGCTTTGTATGTCCCTCCCCCACAGTACAACCCCTGCTTTCACTATATTTGATGTCGGTATAATTTGTGGAAGAGATGGGGAAAAACAAGTCGGTTAAGGATACAGGTGGACCCGATGCAACTATGAGAAGTACAAGTTGTCATG
>NW_012267353.1:353001-359482 GCF_000151885.1 Dipodomys ordii
CATATCTAAGGGTTCATTTTCCTAACATCACATTATCTGACCTTTTCTGCTTGACTCATACATATACTAGATATTGCAAATAAGGGAAACCATGGGACCTGTGTTTCTTTGGGCCTGGCTTACTTCACTTAATAAAATTTTTCCAAGTTTTTCCATTTCCTACATATGTTTAATTTTTGCTAAATCTGTCTACTCATAAGATACCAGACAGCTGTCTTTTGAAGCCAAAAAGGCAGTCTTCTACAACTTTGTTCCAAACCACTTGTATTTTTTCCTTGTACTAAGAATACTGACCCAAGCCTGGTGCCTGGGGCTCACACCTATTATCCAAGCTACTCAGGAGGCTGAAATCTGAGGATCGCAGTTAAAAGCCAGCCTGGGCAGGAAATTATCTCCAATAAACCACCAGAAAACCAGAAGTGGCACTATGGCTCTAGCCTTGAGCTGAAGAGCTGAGGGACAGCACCCAGGTCCAGAGTTCAATGCCCACAACCACTATCACTAACAACAACAAAAAGAATACTGACTCAAAAAGCAATGGTATTAAGCAGTCTTAAACACAGGCTCAAGTCTAACATTTTAGTATTATCTTAGATACCAACAGCCTTCTAGTCTAATGAGCCATGAGCCCTCAGAATGCTGACCAAATTTATTAGCTTATTTACACAATTACTGTAAGTATGTATATTCTTATCTATCTTTCATTTCACTACAGAATCTGTAGACATCCTTTATGTCATACTTGAATACCAATGCCTTTGGAAGATATTTATTAATTGGTGTACATTAATTATATGAAGAAATCTTATTGAAATACTTTACACACTCACATATTGATCAAGGGCCTGATTAACCCGTTTCTGTCTTTCTCCATTCCCATTGTCTTTTATTTTCAACTGTTTTCTGTGAATTTCTTTGTGCTATCTTCACACATCGTCAAAATGTATTAAAGTGCTGTTCACCCACCGTCATTGAAAATAATACAATGCTGAATATAAAAGCAAAAATCTAAATAAATGGAGACATAATTTTTGAGGATTGGAGAATATAATTGTGCAAAGATATAAATTGTCTCCTCCCCCTTTTTTTGGTCATTCATGGGGCTTGAAATCTGGTCCTGAGAACTGTCCTTTTGCTCTTCAGCTCAAAGTGAGTGCTCTACCAATTGAGCAAAATTGTCACTTCTGGTTTTCTCGTGGTTAATTGGACGTAAGAGACTAACGGACATTCCCGTTCCAGCTGGTTTTCAACCTCAATCCTTGGATCTCAGCCTCCTATGCAGCTAGGATTACAAGCATTAGCCAACAGTGCCCAGCTTCACAGTTTTACTTATAAGTTTATGACACTTTCTAAAAACACCTGACCAGCACTCTTTGACTCATTAACAAAGGAAAATAAACTGGAATATATTTCTCTGTCCAATATTAAAGCTGTTAGTGTAAAATTGTTATATTTGTAGAGGAAAGATTATACAGTTCAATGGGTTTGCAAGGCATCAGATTAGATCCACATAAATATTATCAAGGAATATTTCATAAGGGGTAAAACCAAACATTTTTGGAATTACAATAAGTGGTGATAGGTTAGACAGTATTGGGGAGAATTAAAAAGTGAACGTTGACTTAACTGTAACAATTTATTCAAATATTAACTTCAAGTAGGATTAAAACGTGGCATATAAAACAAAAAGAGTGATGTAAATGTAAAGTAAAGAAAGATGTCTTGGGGCTGGGAAGGTGGCTCAGTGGTAGAGTGCTTGCCTTGCATGCATGAGGCCCTGGATTCAATTCCACAGCACCACATAAGCAAAAAGAAAAAAGCCGGAAGTGGCGCTGTGGCTCAAGTGGTAACCTTGAGCTGAAGAACTGAGGGCCAGCTCCCAGGCCCAGAGTTCAGGCCCCATGATTGGACCCCCCCCCATCACCCGCCCCCCAAAAAAGAAATATGTCTTGACAATTTTGGAGATGAAGCATTCTTAAATTCTTAAATTTTGCATTAAAATAATAGGCAAGGAAAACGGTATAGTAGAACTCAATGAAAGTATAAAATAATTTGGTCTGTGAAAGCTCATATACAAGTAGTGAATAGAAGTTTGGAGCAGGTGGCTCATGTATCACAACCTAGCTACTTGGGAGGCTGTGATTTGAGTATTGCTGTTTGAAGGCAGCCCACAAAATAAAGTTCCTGAGAATCTTTTCTCTGCTTAATCAGCAAAAAAGCCAGAAGTGAGGCATGACTGAAATGGTAAATTGTTAACAAATTATAACAAATCTCAGGGACCCTGAGTTCAAGCCCCAGGATCATACATACATGTAAAAAAGTAATAGTACTAATACTAATAGTGATGATGATGATGATGATGGTGATGATGATGATAATGATGATGAAGGGTACCCATAGTCAAGGATAAAACATTTGCAAATCCTATACCTGAAAAATGCCTCAAATCTAGATTCCACATAGAACCCTGAAAACCTAATGTTAAAAAGAACATCAATTAGAAACCAGAAAAATACATCTTGTGAAAAGAAGTGGAAGAAAAACATCATCAGTCATCAAATAAATGCA
The DNA here is from genome assembly GCF_000151885.1 of Dipodomys ordii. Classification (NCBI taxonomy): domain Eukaryota; kingdom Metazoa; phylum Chordata; class Mammalia; order Rodentia; family Heteromyidae; genus Dipodomys; species Dipodomys ordii. The sequence continues at coordinate 355,570 of NW_012267353.1, forward strand.
CATTAAATCTAAAATGACATCATAAAAGATGAATGAGAATTACTTCACATAATACAATAATGACCATAATAAATGCTATCAAGAAATAGAGAAACTGGATGCTGACAAAAATGTCAAATGGGAAAGTCACTTCTGAAAACATTTTGACAGGTTCCTAGAATATGAAATATGCAAATGCCCACTGTATAGCACAGGAATTGAGGTCTTCAGGCTTTGTCTGATAGAAATAAAATGTAATATTCACCCAAAGGCCAAAACATAGAGGTTTATACCAGCATTATTTCCTCTAGTCAAAGAAATGGAAATCAGTTCAGGCTTTCTTCAGGTGAATGGGAAACAAAGTGTGCTACATTCTCTAATAACAGAACCAAAAGGCAACTCAAGTGAATACAATACAATATTAAGACATATGATAACTGGGAATAATCTACCATAGATTTGAAAGCAATCCTAAAAGCTTATCTATTTCATGATCTAGAAGTTGGAGAAAAAAAATATGTTGGTTGCCAGGATGAAACAGGTTTGGGATGGGAAAAAGAGTAGTGGGTTAAATTATAAAAGGGAAGCATGAGACAGTTATTTTTGGTAAAGAAACATATCTGTAAATATTGTCTATTCACATAGATTTGATAAAATTATATTGGACTTAATATGTACACAAAATAATTAAAAAAACTGGTCTTGAGACATATTAATGTCCTATTTGTGATGTCATACTAGAAATATTTAAATAAATTGGAAAAAGAATTCAAGGGATTTATCTATGTTCTTATAATATCATAAAGATCCATACTAACCTCAGAGGAATTTAATGATATCTAGAAACCAGAAGTCAATATTGAATGTTTACATTGAAAAATAGTGTGGGTCCAAGCTTGAGATGAAATATACCTTGCTGATTAGAAGGCAGAGGTTTAGAAGACTGATATCAAGGCCAGTTCTAAAAACCAAAAATTTGTGAGAGAGAGTTCTGGGAAGATGGTGGAGGAAAAGCTGGAGGCTAAACAAGCTATTGCATAGAAAGCAGTTTTAGAGTTTCAGTGAACAGTCCTAAGCCAGAGAATCACACCAAGTGTGCCATCACAGGTCAGAGAGTTAGGCCAGAGAGGGAAAATCCAGGCAAGGAGACAGCTCTGAGCTCTTCCCAGCAGTCGCCACCGCCACAGCGGCAGCAGTGGTGGCGGCGGCCGCAAACACCATACCTGAATCACAGAGAGTCCGGGACAAAGGAGCCAGAAGCAGCGGGCAAGCAGATTCTATTCAACACCAGCAAGAACCAACAAGGAACAGACATCTTCATCCTGCAGTTCGCAGACCAAAGACGACCCAGGAACCAAAACTCAGTGTGAGTAGAAGCCTGACGTGCTCACTCCTTCTCAGGGAGCAAAGGATGGAAGGCCACCCCTCCCCGCCCCCCCAGTACTGGAGATCTCCATCTTGGATACTGACAAAGCTTGCTTGGCGGAGCTGCTAACTCCAACTCAGCCCTTGGAATGAAATGAGTCATTTAGCAGGTCACAAGAACTTAACGGCATGACCTGCCAGACTCAGCTCCACCCAGGGAAAAGTCACCCATCTTGGGAGCCAGCCCTAGGAGTGGCTTTCTTCACTGGGTAATCACAGCCAGAGGGTGCCCCTCCCTCTAGCAGCCTCCACAATCAATTGAAATTCAGTAAACAGAAACCCTGAGAATGGCTCCAGGCTGGGCTCTGTGAGTTTCTCACAAACTAGCCCCCGGGAAAAGCTACTGTTTGTTGAAAGGCCTCAACTCTACCCAGAACCTAGCCTCATCACAACATCTCCCCCTTTTGTGCTACTCAAAGCAGATCTGCCTCCCATTGAACTAGCCTGGGAGGAGGATTGCAAAATCCTGGGGAAAGCAGAGCATTTTTCTGCCTGTTTGAACAAACTGACTTAAGAAACCAACCAAGCCACAGGACCACAAGCAGACCAGAGACTCCAACAACAGGCTGGTTATGGACACAAGGGAGATACAGGATTTTTCCCACCCCTCCCAAAAAAATCAAAGAACTTGTTTTTTCTTATTCTTCTTATTTTTTTGGGGGGGGTACCTTACATTAAAAATTGTTTTTTTCTTTTCTAAAACTTTTTTTAATCTTTAATTTTACGTTTTTTGAAAAAAAATTGTTTTCCAGTAACTTTTTTTTCTCTCTTATAATTTTTATTTTAGGGATACATGTGTGTGTGCATTTTTCCCTCTTTGTTTGTTTTCTTTCTCTTTTTTAAATTATCTTTTTGTTTTTTGTTTAGCGCTACTGAACTTCTGATCTTTTTTCTTCCTTTCTTATCCTTTTCACCTTTTCCTCTTTCGTTCTTCTTTATGTGACTAAATTGTTTTCCTGCACATCCTCAGATAAACCCGTAGTTGACTATTAGACCCTATCCCCCATTGTGTACACACTTAATCCACAAATTTATTATTCAATTCAAAACCTCTGAGATGTAAATTCCTTAATAGCAGTACTAACTCTTTAAACCTATATAATATTTTAAGCATTTTTATTTTTAAGTTTCTCAAATTTCCTTTATATCCCTCCCCTACTCTCATTAGATTCACGTTCTTCTCTAAATAGATTGTTTTCGCCCTGCATAATATTATTAAGTTTCACTTTTCTATTTTTTCTGATCTCTTTTCTTTTCCCTTTCTCTTTCTTCATTTTTCTCTCTCCCTACTTTCATCCTACTCAAACTATTTCCTGCTTTGAGATTAGGACTTAGTTAACTCTCCCTGTGCCTTCCCACATCACTCTATTCCTATTTTTTACCCACATCTCTCCCTAACCCTAATAATTTCTGGTTTTCCAAATTCTTTGCGGTTCGTAGCCCATTAATATATAGTTGTTTGATGTTGAAAAGATGTATCTGTTGAACTAGATTGTATCTATAGACTATTGACTGTGCAAATTCAGACTTTGGTTGATGGTTGCCTTAAGTTAGTGATTTAGCACAAAACTGGTGCTATTTTCATCCCAAATGTGCAGAGTAAGCCAGAAAAAACACAAGAAAAATGGCAAGTCTGGGTATCTCAACTCCCACTCTTGATAATCAGGAGACAGAGCAGATAATGAATAATGCAGAGGAGAGATCCCAAATAACTCTACAAACACTGCTGGCAAACATGACAAATGAAAAGATTGAAAACATACAAAGGACTCAGTATGAGTGTGATAGGAAGAGAGAGGAGGCAAACAAAAGGTCAATGCAGGAAAAGATTGAAAACCTACAAAGGACTCTCTATGAGCATGATAGAGAGAGAGGAGGCAATCTGAAGGTTTATACAGGAATATCATGAGCATGAGGAAGCTACTCAAAAACTGATACAGGATTTGGGTGAGCAGCTTGAGAATACTCAAAGAGAAAGGCAGGAATGGGGTCAACAGGCTGAGAACACTCAAAGAGAACTACAGGAATGGCATGAATGGGAGCAGGAGGAAGCTAAGCAAAGAGTAATACAGGAATTGAGAGAGCAGGATGAGAATACACAAAGATCACTAGAAGCATGCATGGGATCCATTAACAAAGAGCTGAAGGAAGTCAGGGAGATCACAAAGGGAATGCTGAATGGAACCCAACCGAAGGAATGGGAGTCCAAAGAAACCATAACCAATCAACTAAGTGATTTGAGAATAAACACTGAACACCAAATTAAGGAAGTAAAGAAGTTCATACAAGATCTAAAACAAAGCTTCAACAAAGAATTTGAAGCCATCAAAGCTGACCAATTAGAAGGAAAAGAAATAAAAAACAATGTAGAAAGTCTTGACAGCAGTTTAGGCCATGCAGAAGATCGAATCTCGGAGATTGAAGACAGCCTAGATATTATAGAGAAAGAACATACAACCATCCAAGACAAGTCCAAGAAATATGATAGATCTATCCAACACCTGGAAGA
>NW_012267353.1:360257-360814 GCF_000151885.1 Dipodomys ordii
CCATAGGAAGAAACCAGTTTTTGCAGCCCCCAAGAAGGTGGATTAAATGGCAGGAACGCCCAAATACCTCTCAGTCTTATCTATCAACATTAACGGACTTAAGTCTCCAATGAATCGACATAGACTGTCTAGTTGGATTAAAAAACAAGAACCTTCTATCTGCTGCCTTCATGAGTCACATCTTGCTCATAAAAAAAAACACATTTTCAATGTTAAAGGCTGGAGCAAAATCTACCAAGCAAACGGCCCCCATAAACAGACAGGAGTTGCAATCCTAATATCAGATAAAATAGACTTCAAATTATAATTTGTGAGAAGAGATAAAAAGGTCATTACATACTAATTAAGGGGACTCCTTCAGGAGGATATTACAATTCTAAATATCTATACGCCAAACAATAAAGCACACATATTTATCCAAGAAACACTACTTTCCCTCAAATACCACATAGATCTAAAGATATTAATTGTTGGGGACTTTAACACACCACTCTCCCCACGAGATAGATCAACTCGGCAAAAACTCAACAGAGAAACCGCAGATCTAAACAGCTGCA
>NW_012267353.1:363478-365114 GCF_000151885.1 Dipodomys ordii
AGTATTTTCACAATTAAAAAAAAAAGAAAGGAACATAGGTCTGGTACCTATGTCTGGGATTAGCAGAAAAAGTCAGATAAGAAGATGTTAAGTGAATTGAACCCCAGGTAGGAACAGAGTTTTTTTCTTCCTTGCTATTGTTTCTAACATATTTTTATGTTACCATGAGATTTTTTGCTGCTTTGTATGTCCCTCCCCCATGGTGTAACCCCTGTTTTCACTGTATTTGATGTTGGTATAATTTTGGGAGGGGAAGGGAAAAACAGATTATTTAAACAGGGAAACAGGTTGGCCTATTGCAACAATGAGATGTACAAGACACTATTTTGAAAAATGAACATTACAATTTAGGCAGGGGGTAATGAGGGGTGGGGTTTGGGGTGTGTGGAGGAGGTGGGAGGGAAAGGATGGTAGGGGAAAAACAAAGGAGGAGACAACAATGCTGGATGAGAAATGTACTCATTACCTTGCTCATGTAACTGTAACCCTTTTGTACAGTATTTTCACAATAAAAATTAATTTAAAAAGAAGATAACTAACGTTAACATACTAAAGGCTAGTCATATGAATATGTTTAAATGACCTCAAAGTATCTACAATTTTGTAAGGTTTAAAAGGAATCTCCTCAGAAAGTTAAAAAAGAAAAAGGCAGTCCAAGACATGAGGGTGACCTTGCTATGACATTTGTCCAGTCACTGATGACCCAGGGTTCATTCAATGACTCTGTCTGGCTAAGTAGGTGTCCTTTTCCACAGGTGTGTCCTTCACAGAGCTCCAGCTGAGTGCAAGAGGATGACCTTTCTCAATACAGGAGAGCCCTCCTTTGCCCAGAGCCATACAAAAATGAACCTTCAAACAAGCTCAAAGAAAGATAGTCAGTGCTAGATATTCTATGAGACTTGGCCTTTTCTCCCTTCTTCTTACTTCACTCATTGAGACAGATTGGATTTTTCAAAGACAGACTCAAGAATATCCTGTTGTATGAATGGAACAGTTGTAGCTCTCCCATTCAGATATTGAATGATGCTCTGCATGTGCCACTGTATTTGGAGCTGGATCCTTTGAGAAAGTAATTAAGACAAAATGAGATCAGAAGTGTAGGCTCTGACTTGATAAAATTTGTGTCCTTATAGTTTGAAAAGGAGATCTTTCTTCTTCTCTTCCTCTCTACCCCTTCTCCTTTCATCTTTCTCTTTTACTCTCTCTTCCTCTCACCTTATCCTTCTCTCTGTGTTTCCCTTCTCACCGCTGTCCAGCAGCAATCAGTGAACCAGAAAGAAAGAAAGAAAGCTCTCACCTTACCAAAATTTTGACCTTGGGGAAATAAACCACGAGAAATAAATGTGTGGTGTGAACCCATACATCTCTTGTATTTTGTTATGACAATTGTAATAAATGAAAGTATACCCATCCTCCATATTCTTCAATGTGACCATCCAACTCCCCATTAGAACAGGGGTGAACTTGCCTCCCTTTGAAGTTGGGCTGACCTCAGGAACTTGGGCAGAAAGAGGACACTCCAGTCTGGTTTTCTCCAAGTGCTTGCCCTGCAGACACTTCTCCCAAGGCAGAGAAGAGGCTGCACTATGAGAGACCATGTATGGGTACAAAGCTCTGTGGAGCCTGCCTTCGAATG
>NW_012267353.1:365164-378373 GCF_000151885.1 Dipodomys ordii
TGGGAAGGGATGTGAAGGGTAAACAAAGGAGGAGGCTGCAATGCTTGATAAGAAATGTACTCATTATCTTGCCCATGTAATTGTAACCCCTCTGTACAATATGTTCATGAAAAATAAAAATTTAAATTAAAAAAAGTCAGGCTTTCAAAGAGGAAATGCTTATTTATAAAAAATTGTAATAGCTTCCAGCAGGAAATGTTATCTATTTGTTTAGTTCTTGCTTAGGATTTGTTAAATTCTGATGTGCTATAGTCAACTATCATAAAGGTATCCAAGAATGGTAAGAAACTAACATCTTAATATCATATTCTAATATTTGCTTAGCTCTGCCTGTGTTATATGTATGAGGTTGTATTTGAGTTTTGCCTCAATTTCACATGCTATATTCTTCCAGTATATAAGTTGAAAGAAGACTCCCTTGGGAAATGTGCTATTTTTATAGCTAAGGGAAAACAAGACACAGACAATGAGATAGAAATCTTCATCTAGAAATAGTCTTTCACCACTCCTGGTTCACTTTTGTAAGCTGAAGTAAGTCACATGACCCATCTTGACATTGCAGAGTAGAGGTAAATCTCACCTACAGGAAGCTGATGCAGGCCATAGAGTAATGTGCCAAGGTATGCAACACTTGATATAAAGAGGGAAAAAAGAGACTCTAATACAATCAATTTTACTTGCCATCACATGTTTCTGCAGGAAGGAAGTTATTATGAACCTTTGTTTCTAAAACTACTGAGATTTTCAAATCGTGTCTTTTATGCTTGGATGTTACAGGAATTAGAGAACATTTTGATACTGAGACAGCATAAAATCTCAAAGAAAGCTGGAGTAATCATTTCAATACTACCTTTTGTTCTCCAAGAAAAGAAACTATTTTATATGCAATACTTTATACTTTCTTACATAGAATCTATTTTTTTCCAGAAATGGATTTTGTTAATATATGTGACTATCCACTAGAATAAATGTCTTCATTTATATGCATCTTGTGCAGACAGCAAGTCAATTAGATGTAAGTGGGATTCATCAGTAGCACTTTTTAAAAATGCAAAAAATGTGGACAGGGAGCCAATATACATATTTTTCCACCATCACCTACTCCATCCTCCTCCTTCCTTCCTAGGAAACACACCCAATCAATAAAAGGGCTTAGATATTTTGCTCTTGACCTGGAAAGTGGAAGCAGCATGTTATGTATGTTGGAGATGACGGTTAATAGTGTTTTACATAATAATGTCACATGCAACATCCCTATGAGTCCTGCAGGTCTTAACACTACTTCCTTAGAGATGTGATAGGAATGTCAGCCTTACTGGACTTAGTATTGTTTTCCACTTCCTTTTCTACCACCTGCCCTAAATTATAATACATATTAACGGAATGAAAAAGTAATGCGATCTTAAGAAATCCCATTGCAACAAAACATTATGTTGAAAAATGAACTTTACAACTTTGGTGGGGGGACGGGGAGAGGATCAGTGGGCAGGGATGGTAAGGGGAAACAAAGGAGGAAGCAACAATGCTTGATAACAAATGTACTCATTACCTTGCTCATGTAATTATAACCCCTCTGTACTGTATTTTCACACACCAAAAACTTATTAATATAAAAAAGGAAGTCATTTAGTGCTCTGGAAATGTGGCTTCATGGAACATTTATTGCTTAGCATGCTTGAAACCCTGGTCTCAATTTCTCAGTACCACATAAACAGAAAAAGAAACACTGGAAGTAGTGCTATGCCTCAAGTGATAGAGTGCTAGCCTTGATAAAAAAAAAAAAAGGAGAAGCTCAGGAACAGTTCCCTGGCCCTGAGTTCAAGCCCCAGGGCTGGCAAAAGAGTCATTTAGCTAGTAAATGCAAAACAAAGAACCCACACTTGGAATATATAATTGTTCCTTCCAACTGATATCTAACAATAGTCCTTAATTCATGTACTTTACCTATATTAGAATACTGTATTGAACAAAAAAAGTTTTGTTAATAGGTCATGGCAATTAATACCAGGAATGTGCTTAGATATGAGGTGAAGATTAATCCTGGAAATTCAAAGATTCCAGGTTTTTGAGTGGTCACTGCTAATCACAATGGGAAGGGTAGTATAAGTGAGATTTGAAAATCTTTTTGGTAAGTCATGGCACCCAAAAAGGCAGAGGTTAATTTATAGTTTTGACAGAAGAGAAGGAATAACTCCAGATGGAAGGAATAAATGATAATGATAATTAAGTTATACCACAAACTGTTCTAGAGAACCATTTTTTGGTTATTGAATAACTAGTTAACAACTAGGCTTATTCCTCATTGCCTTTAGCATTCTAATCATTTAGGCCAGTTCTTAATCTCTGTGTTAAGTCGTATATCCTTCTATGCTGCTTTTTCATACCTGATCTCCTTTGCTTTCTAAAAATCTCAGTCTTTCTCTATTTCTCTATGAACAATTTCTGATACTAAGTCCACATACGCAGACAGCAGAGGATGCTAATGTAAGAGTCCCATAGCTCATGAGTCATAATGTAACAACAAGGAAAAGGAGGACCTATTTATTGCTACCTCAATTTTTCTGAAAAGCTGCAATATCACATCATTTCATTCAAATATCCATTATTTGTTTACATAGTGTCACTCAGTGCACATAAATGCAAATATGAGCCGGGTGCTGGTGGCTCACGCCTGTAATCCTAGCTACTCAGGAGGTTGAGACCAGAGGATTGTGGTTTAAAGCCAGCCTGGTCAGGAAAATCCATGAGACTCTTATCTTCAATTAACCACAAGAAACCCAGAAGTGGTGCTTTAGCTAAAGTGGTAGAACACTGGACTTGAGCCGAAGAGCTGAGGGACAGTGCCCAGGATCAGAGTTCAAGCCCCATGACCAACAGAAAAAATGCAAATATGACTTTAAGTTTCCCCAAAAGGAATGACGAAGTCAATAGTAATCTTCCCAAGCAGAGAAAATAATTCCAAAATAATTCAGTGCACCTACTTTTGCTGAGTTAAGTTATGGCTTCTTTGCTGGACATATTCTCTTCTTTTAAAAATTGTCAAATATTAGCTTTATAATAAACTTTATCTAATATTTCTTGGTTCAAAAGAGAGGTCCATACAGTTGATGTCACTTGGATTTATTACTATCTCAAAGCCAACCCAGGCAGGATAGTCTGTCAACTCTTACCTGTAATTAAACACCAAAAAAAGCCAGAGTGGAGTTTTGGCTTAAGCAGTAGAGTACTAGCTTTGGGGGCAGGTGGGCAGGAAAGACAACTGTACAGGGACAGGGCCCAGCCTCTGAATTCAAGCCCCAGAACCAGCACAAACTAAACAAGCAAAGAACCAAACAAAAAAAGGCCCACATATTTCTTTGGGACCATCCTTAAAGCACTGGTTTGAAAAGAGGCTCCTTTTGCTGTTCATATTCACTGGATTCTGCTTCTTGGAATCCTTATTGATATGGAGAACTCAGGACCAGATTAAAGAAATGGATAACTGACTCCTGAAACAAGAGAATCATGTCAGGAGTGAAATATTTATGCATAAGACAGTTTTAAACCTCTGTGTCTTTGTTTCTTTGCAGTAGAACACTTTTAAAACAACGTTATTTCTGTTTTTTCTATGTTGGCCTTCAAATGGCATATTGTTTCCTTTTGTAATATTCTCAACTAGAAGTTTACAGAAAAGTTTTATATGAGTAAAGAACACACTCAAAAAAGTCAGGGACAGGGTTTCCCTCAAGTCTTGGATTCTTTTCTTGCATAGTAAAACGAGAGCACAAATTAACTTGAACTTTGTCATTTCTGTCTTGGAATCAGTTTCCACTTCCAGTAACAGTTCCTTCACTTACTTCAAGTAACTGTCTATGGTGCTGCTCCAGGTAAAATAAACGTTTTGTGGCTTCATTGAAATAGCACAAGTATATAACACGTGTTTCAGAAACAACTTGGTAACAAGATAATATGGAATTTAAATGGCTTATAAAACGTTATCCATGTACATATGGCCATATAAGATGATGTTAAGTGAAATGGACCCCAAGATAGGACACAACTTGTTTTTGTCTTTCATGCTATTGTTTTTTTTTGGTGGGGGGTCCGGTAGTGGAGCCTGAACTCTGAGCCTGGGCGCTGCCCCTCAGCTCTTCAGCTCAAGGCTAGCACTCTAACACTTGAGCCACAGAGCCACTTTCCAGCTTTTTTCTTTTTGCTTATGTGGTGCTGAGGAATTGAACCGAGGTCCTCATGCGTGCAAGGCAAGTGCTCTACCACTGAGCCACCTTCCCAGCTCTTGCTATTGTTTTTAATGTATCTAACATGTACTATGTGATGTTTTTTTGTTTCTCTTCTATTTTCTTCCTCCACGGTATAACGCCTGTTTTTACTGTATTTGATGTCAGTGACCTGCATCTTGCATATACACTTTTCTAATGTGGGGGGGGAGGGAAATAACAAAATGCTGAAACAAGAATACAGTATGACCCATTGTAACAATGAGTTGTATAAGACACTATGTAGAAAAAGAACTTACTTGGGGAGGGGAGGGAGGATTTAGGGTGGCAGGTAGGAAAGGGATGGCAGGGGAAAACAAAAGAGGATGTAACAATGCTTAATAGATTATGTACTCATTAACTTACTTATGTAACTGTAATCCCTCTGTACACCATTTTTACAATAAAAAACATGAAAAATCCATTATCTTGGAGTATTTTAAATTCAAATTTCCTAAGTGCTCTGTAAATTAAGACCAATTTTAAGTGGGAAGAAGAAACATTTTTTTGTGTGTGTTATGCATTATTTCCCAATTGTACGTAAGTTAACAGTAGGAGAAACAATACAAATAATAGGAGAAAAAGAAGTTCTGTGTTTAAGTATAATGGTCCAATACACTATAGAAGACTTTGCAAATACAACAACTTTGAAACAATAAAGCCAAGGCCAGTATGTAGATGTATGGGTGTGATATACAGAAAGCATTACTAAGTGGAACATGAAAGGTGAGGCCACTCTTGCTCCCACTAGGTCTAAATCATGGCAGCTAATCATGCAAATTGGTAAAAAGGAGAAGGGAAGAAAAATTCTGTTTCCAAAGCAAGTCAGATATAATAGCATGGACTGAACTGGGGGAAAAAAGCCATGTTGAGAGAGTAGGAATTATACTAGCAATGAACTGGTGGCTAAGGTCATATTTCTTTTTCTTTCTTTCTTTTTTTTTGATGGTTGTGGGTCTTGAACTCTGGGCCTGGGCAATGTCCCTCCACTCTTCAGCTCAAGACTAGAGCTCTACCACTTGAGCCACAGTGCCACTTCCAGTTTTCTGGTCGTTAATTGGAGCTAAGTGCCTCAGAAAACTTTCTTACTCATGCTGGATTTGAACTGCAATCCTCAGAACTCAGCCTCCTGAGTAGCTAGGATCATAGGTGTGAGCAACCAGTACCCGGCTTAAGATCACATTTCTAGCAGTGTACACTCAGTACATGTAATGTGTATATTCATCTATCTTTATATGAATTCTTGAGTTAAAAATTTGGGCTGCAGCTTAGACTTTACATTCACAAAAATATTCCTAGTTTAAAAGTTGATACTCCTGGAAAAAATAAAACCTAAGACTGTAAAGGAGTCTGGGAAGTTCAGTTTGCATCGAGCCAGGGCAGAACAGTCTTTGCAACACTACCTATAATTAACCAGCCAAAAGCTGCATCGGCAGAATGGCTCAAATGATGGAATACTAGTTATGAGCAAGATTGCTGAATAAGCTTGAGGTTTTTGAATACATACATACAAACATGCATATGCACACAGAGGCACCTATAGGTGCAAACACAGATATGAAACAACTCTCAGAATGTGTAGAAAAGTTAGAAAATAATAGAAAATGTCATAAGACTAGAATCAAGTGATAATTTTTAATATTAGAAAGTTCTCAAGTGAACTTTCCCTCCAAAAGCTTGAGAATATTACATAGTTAGGGACCAGAGATAGTAAGAGAGACAAGTAATCATTATTAAATGGATCAGATCCATGGAGGAATGAATCAGAGACCCCTGCAGGTGCTTCTGAACATGTTCATATCCTGTGTCAAATGTTAGAACATTTTTGAAAATTGTACATAAACAGTTTGAGCAGTCAGTCTAGTGGATAAGATCATCAGAGAAGTTCAGAATTACTAGTATGTTTCTAGATTAAATAAACCAACAAACTATGGCGGGGCAATGTGATACAAACCTGGAAGTCTAGCACTCAGACTAAGACATTAGATTAGAGAGTGGATTACATAGTGATACCTTCCCTGGACTAGGTAGTACAATTTTGTCTCAATAAAACAAACCAAACAACAAGAAAGGAATACACAGTTGGAAGTTTGGGCTAATTTTGTCATTATGTTTTCAGAAATCAAGTTTCCTATTGAAATGCAACTCATATATGTTTTAAAAACTAAGTCATATTTTAAATGCTCTCTTCATTACAGAATATTCCTAGATGCAAAATAGCTCATGATTCTGAACCAAAAACCTGGAAAAAATAAGCATCATTATGTTAGACTCCAAAGAAATGATGAAGGAGTACATAGCTTGGAGAAATAGCAAAGTTAGCTAATGTAGGACTTTGTAGACCTGGCTAAATTAGAAATTAGATTTAACATAAATATTTTTTGTTTGTAATTTCATATTCTATAGGATACTACAAAATTCTTTTTAAGTAGAAGTTTTAATTTACAAATTGACAAATGATTCTGGCATTCTATTTGCCTAGAATATTCTTTCACGTGAGGTATAATTAGAACTTAGTTAATAGATAATTAAAACAGTTCATGTATAACATGATAATGTGAATAATCTAGACAAAGTTGTCAACATATGGATTTTATTGATTTATAAATTTAGAAAAAGAACAATGTTTTGAGACTTTGGTATAACATAGTACATAACACCAGAAGAAATTTCCTTAATCACGAACCTCTGTATATAGTGAGAAAAATGATAGGTTTGGGGTTTGTTTTCATTTTGTTTTTGTTGTTTTGTTTGTCCTAGGGTTGACCACTGGGCCTGGGCACTGTCCTTGAGCCTGGTTTTGCTCAAGGCTACTGAACTACCACTTGAACCTCAGTGCCACTTGTGTCTGGCTTTTACTGAGCAGTTTATTGGAGATAAGAATCTAAGGAACCTTCCTGCCTGGGTGGGCTTTGAACCACAATATTCAGATCTTAGCCTCCTGAATACCTATGATAGATAAAAAGATAAGTATAAATAATATTTGCAAGTTTTCTGATCTCAAGAATACCACTTGAGGGAAAACGATGCAGCAAAGTTTTGTGCAGTGTTCTTTCAACAATAGAAAGGGCATCACATTAGCAGAAGTGTAGTATTTTTTCACAGTAGTGATTAGCTAGTCATGCTGTGAATTTAGGGAATTTTAAGGTGTACCTTACAAGTTGGAAACTCTTGGGCTAGGATGACTTTATGGCATAAAATATTGGGATTGATTGTCATAGAAAAAATAGCTTACTCTGATGAACAAATGTTTACTCTTGAGGAATTTATTATTATAGAAACTTCATAGTTTTATCTTCTACCAGAATGTGGCTATTTTTTCTGTTGACTTTTAAATATGTAAAGCGCCATTGGAAACTGCATCTATTGCAGAATTAAATAAAATGCAAACAGGCACTGCTTTAAATGTCTCTGGTATGGCATGTTCAGGGTTTGAAAATGAGTAGTTAGTAGTGATAGGATTTTTGAAGAACACATATATTCTGTCCTCTTTACAAATATTCAATTTTAAAAGTTAGGAGTTTCCATAGAATTGAACTATTTTCTGTTTAGTATGAGACAATACTAAAATGATTTTTTTTCAAAATAATGGCAAGTATATTCTGAAAATTTTGTATAGTTTAATAAACATTCAAATTCATGGCACTCTGATAAAGAAAGGGGTAATTAATTCAAATTAGAAGCCAAATATTTTTCATTTTTTTAAAAAGGTAATACACATAGAATAATATTTACTATAGCAATACGGTGAAATTATATTTATGTAGCTTATTTTTTAATTTAATTTTATTGTCAAGGTGATATATAGAAGGGGTTGCAGTAATTGTAAGGTAGTGAATGTATAACATGTCGAAGTTTTTACCCCCCTCACTCATTTTTCTCACAGTTTTCCTTCACCCCAATACCCCTCACAAGTTGTAATGTAAATTTCCAACATGTTGTCTTGTGAGTATTGCTATTGCTTTGGTTTGCCCTTTGTCCTTTGTGTTGCCATTTTGTTGTTCCCCTTCCCTTGCCAAATTAAGATAAATGTGTATACAATACACAGGATACTGAATTAAATGCAGCACGGGATAAACCAGAGGGGAAAACACAAAAGAAAAAAGAAATCACATAGTACATTAAAAACAACAACCACAAAGAAAAACCTCTGTTTCCATATCTAGGAGTACATTTTGCTCAGCATATTGAGCCATACTGCTCATCTGCTAGGACTATCCTTGATATTTCCTAGTTAGAAACCATAGAATATGCTTATTTGTGTCTTGCTTATTTACTTAGTAGGATTTTCCCATGTCTTTCCATTTCCTTATGAATTGGAAGCATAGAATATATATATATCACATTTTATCGATTTGTTCATCTTCTGAGTGGCATATTGGTTTAAAACATGACTGCATGTCAGTATCACTTACGGTCATTCAAAAATGACAGATGCCACCTCCCCAGATATACTAAAATCATGATTTCTAAGTAAGATAATATTTTATGGTGGTACAAGTGTTGAGATATCTGGATGAGTCTAATGTATATCTTGCACTGAATTAGGCAGGAAGATATCCAATATCACATAGGATAAAAATGGTAGTGACAAAATATTCCCTTGAGAAAGATATAGGAGGCTGCCAAAAGTATGAAGAAATTCAGGCAATTTCGAAGAATTTAGAAAGGCAAGCTCAAGTATGTCTCTTTAAATAAAAATTATGTAAGTGGAAGGGCAAAAGAAGGGGAAGAGAAGAAATAACTGAAAGCAGATCATTTTCCCAAGTTAGAGTATAAAAAGAGATAATCTATAACTTCCAAGTTAAAAGGAGAGCAATATAATACATCCTGCTTAATTTAGGTACATGCAAAATATTTACTTGGCTTTTCCCTACTTTAATGCTCCAAAATAAATGAAGACTTATAAGAAAAGGTATGTGATTGCCATTACTTCAACCTGAACACTAACTGTGATGAGCCCACTTTTTCTCACTTTGCACTTGGAAAATAGTCCCTAAGTTGATCATGTTGTGGTTGATTAGAGTCAGAGTTAGGGGCTTCTATTTGTACAATTATCTCAGAATAGTTTAAAGCAGTTTTTTCCCCAAGGTATCCAACTACATTGTCTGAAGCAGTACATTGAACACGTCCTCACACCTGAGAACATAATTTGAATTATATTTCAGCATTTCTTTGGCACATTCTACTTGGTGCCTTTGTCTTTTTTGCACATTCCTTTTGAGGTCATAGTTGCTTTATTTCCATTTCATCTGTACAAACTTCTAAGAACATTGTTCATTCAACTACCACTTCTTGTTTTCACAAGCCCAGTCTATGTATGAAGGTACTTTGTCCCTGTTAAGCAATAGGGTGGTACTCACTCTCTGAGTAGAAAAGTTCCACAGTATAACCCTATGTCCACATTAGAAAGTGTAGAATTTAAAGCATTTTTAGACAAACAGTGATATTAGAATTGAAAGGTTGCTCGAAGTTCATTAGTTTACCCAGGAGAAATATAAATGTCCACAAAATTTGGAGTTAATTAGTAAGTAACCAAGTTAACACTAGATCCTAGATGTTGTGTTAGTACAAGCCACCATTGTACTGTTGTTACATCAGAATCCTTCCCTACTTGCCAATGTGTATGAGAAAATGAAAGAAAGGCATTAAAGCAAAATGTCTTATCTTTTTAGGCATTTAATCCTAGTGGTGAGGGTAATGTCTGAACTCTTCCATTCAATAAAAGCTTGAAGTTTATTAGAGCACTTCCTACATATAGGCATTTGTGGCAGGTTGATTGACACAGTTATTTCAGCATGGAGATATCCCTAACAAGAACTAGATTTAAATAGAGTATATGGCAGTTATGATTTGTCAATGGCTATTGAGGCAAATTGTTTACTAAAGAAGAATCAATTCAAGGAATCTTCAGTAACAGAAGTAAAGATGTATGTTCAACCTAATACTTGGTGTTACTTGTCCTACATTTATAATGAATAGGCTGATAAGATATCCAAACATATCTAAAGATATTTCAATAAAATCCCAAAATGATGTGGATACATGGGTCATTCTTTGGAACTGCAGCACAAATTAGCCTTGTCTGTGCTGTAGTTCAATCTCTAATGTCCTGGCTAAACAAAGTCTTCAAAAATATTCACAGAACATATCTAAGTAAATTTATGAGAGTTATATCTGTATAATTCTTCTAAGGTCAGGATAAAAGCATTTGTTCCCAGCATTTAAAATCAACAGGATCTGTTGAATTCATGGATCCAGAATTTTATGGCTTCACATTCATATCTCAAAATTTTATCAATAAGCCTTCAGCAAAACACTGTTCTTATTGAGCTTGTCTATGTCTTTTTACTTTTCAAATCCAAATAGTATATTTCCTTCAATATCTTCCTGCAAATTCTTTCCTTCCTTTACTTCTGTAAATCTGTGTTTATTACTTGTTTCTTTATCTCTTTCTTCCAATCTTGTCCACACTGGTGCTCACATTGCTCACACTTGTTTCAGTATTTTCCTTTTTTCCCCCCTTTCATAATTCCCCCAAGGTAGTTACGGGAAGATGGTGGAGGAGAAGCTGGAGGCTAAACAAGCTCTCGCATACAAAGCAGTTTTAGAGTTCCAGTGAACAGTCCTAAGCTAGAGAATCACACCAAGTGTGCCTTCACAGGACAGAGAGTTAAGCTAGAGAGGGAAAATCCAGGCAAGGAGAGAGGTCTGAGCATTTGCCAGCTGCTGCTATGGTGGCAGCAGCAGTGGTGGTGGCAACCACAGTCACCATACCTACAAAATAGAGAGTCCAGGACGAAGGAGCCAGACACAGTGGGCGAGCGGATGCTACTCAACACCAGCAAGAAACGACAAGAAGCAGACATCTTCATCCTGCAGTTCACAGACCAGAGACAACCCAGGAACCAAGACTCGGAGTGAGTAGAAGCCTGACGTCCTCACTCCTTCTCAGGGAGCAGAGGAGGGAAGGCCACCCCTCCACCCCCCCAGTACCGGAGATCTCCATTTGGATACTGACAAAGCTCAGTGGAGCTGCTAGCTCCAAATCAGGCCATGGAAGAAAACTAGAGTCATTTAGCAGGTCACAAGAACCTAAGCTGACCTGCCAGACTCAGCTCCACCCAGGGAAAAGTCACCCAGCTCGGGTGCCAGCCCTAGGAGTGGCTTTCTTCACTGGGTAATCAGAGCCAGAGGCTGCCTCTCCCTTTGGCAGCCTTGACAATCAATTGAAATTCAGTAAACAGAAACCCTGAGAGTGGCTCCAGGCTGGGCACTGAGTTTCTCACAAACTAGCCCCGGGGAAAAGCTACTGTTTGCTGAAAGGCCTCAACTCTACCCAGAACCTAGCCTCATCACAGCATCTCCAAACTTGAAGAAAAAGCCATCTCCCTCTTTTGTGATACTCAAAGCAGATCTCCCTCCCATTGAACTAACCTGGGAGGAGGATCACAAAATCCTGGGTAAAGCAGAGCATTTTTCTGCCTATACAAACAAACTGACTTAAGAAACCAACCAAGCCACAGGAAAATCAAACACCACAGCAGACCAGAGACTCCAACAAAGGCTGGTTACAGACACAAGGGAGATACAGGATTTATCCCACCCCTCCCCAAAAAATCAAAGAACTTTTTTTTTGTACCTTAAAATTTTTTTTCTAAATTTTTTTTAATCTTTAATATTCACCTTTTTTGAAAAAAAATGTTCTCTAGTAACTTTTTTTCCGCTTAGAATTTTATTTTAGGGGTATATGTGTGTATGCGTTTTTCTTTCTTTCCTTATTTGTTTTTTGTTTAGCTCTACTGAACTTCTGATCTTTTTTTTCTTTCTTATCCTTTTCACCTTTTCTTCTCTTCCGATCTTCTTTATGTTACTTTATTGTTGTCCTGTGCATCCTCAGATAAAAGCATAGTCGATTATTAGACCTTATCCCCCATTGTGTACTCAATCCACAAACTTATTACTCAATTCAAAACCTTCTAGACTTAAATTCCTTAATAGCAGTACTACCTCTTTATACCTATATAATATTTTAAGTATTTTATTTTAAAGTTTTTCACATCTCCTTTCTATCCCTCCCTTCTCTCATTATATTCACGTTCTTCTCTGAATAGTTTGTTTTCCAGACTACATAACATTTCTAATTTTTACCTTTCCATTTTTTCTGGCCCCTTTTTGTTCCTTTTTCTTCTTTTTTCCTCTCTCTCTACTTTCATCCTATCCAACCTATTTCCTGCTTTGAGATTAGGACTTAGTTACCTCTCCCTGTGCCTTCCCACATCACTCTATTCGTATTTTTTACCCACATCTCTTGCTAAACTTAATAATTTCCGGCTTACCAAATTCTTTGTGGTTCATAGCACATTAACATATAGTTGTTTGATGTTGAATAGATGTATCTGTTGAACTAGACCGTATCTGCAGACTATTGACTGTGCAAATACAGACTTTGGTTGCTGCTTGCCTTAAGTTAGTGTTCTAGCACAAAACTGGTGTTATTTTCATCCCAAATGGTCAGAGTAAGCTGGAAAAACACAAGAAAAATGGCAAGTCCGGGTTTCTCAACTCCCACTCATGATAATCATGGGACAGAACAGATAATGAATAAACCAGAGGAGAGTTCCCAAATAGCTCTACAAACACTGCTGGCACACATTTTGAATGAAAAGATTGAAAACATACAAATGACTCTGTATGAGCATGATAGGGAGAGAGAGGCGGCAACCCAAAGGTTTATACAGGAATATCATGAGCATGGGGAAGCTACTCAAAAACTGATAAAGGATTTGCATGAGCAGTTTGAGAATAGTCAAAGAGAAAGGCAGGAATGGCGTGAGCAGGCTGAGAACACTCAAAGAGAACTACAGGAATCCCAGGAACGGGAGGAAGCTAATCAAAGAGTAATACAGGAATTGAGAGAGCAGGAAGAGAATACACAAAGATCACTAAAGGC
>NW_012267353.1:383153-388677 GCF_000151885.1 Dipodomys ordii
GCATTTCTAGGAGCAAAAAGGCACCAAATGAAAGAAGAAAATGCAAGAGCTAGTTTGGTTAGAAAAAGGGCAGCCAATAGCCCCTCCCCTATTCTTGATGATTTCATTCAAGTTCAATCCCTGTGTCTAAAAGCACGTTAGAGTTGACTTGGGTGGGGAGGACAGTTGAAGGAGGGGGAGGCACAAAAGAGTGTGAGGAAGCTTGGGGATGATGGAGACTTTTTAAAATCTTGATTGTGGAGATGGTTTTATAGGTGTGCACATAAATCACAGCTTTTCAATTGTACCCTTGAAGGAAGCAGCATATTCTTGCCTGAGATACTTCCAAGAAGCTGTTCAGAAATTCTGAATCACAGCCAGATCTGTGCCACTGGCCATCCTGGCAGACTCTTTATTAAAATAGAAATAAAACATTGCAGAAACATCACTCCTTGCCAAAACCCTTAGAGTTCCTCTGTCCTCTAATATCACTTCCCCAAAGCAAGTCTTTGTCAGTATGTCAGGGCACTCTCCATGCATAATTTCACAATATTCTATATGTGTGTTCTTCATGTTTTTCTTTTGTGAGTTTAAAGTATTTATGCAAGCATTATCATATTAGGTAAATCACCTAATTTATAATTATAGGAAAATATACATTTTCTTCTCCTAGGCATCGTATGCCAGCTCCTGGGACTGATTTGCTTGGGCTATGACTCCTCTGTCTTCCCCACCCCCTCCTCTCTCTCTCTTTCATTGGTCATGGGGCTTGAACTCAGGGCTAGGCACAGTCCCTGGGTTTTTTCACTTAATGCTAGCACTCTATCGCTTTAAGCCACAGCACTATTTCCAGTTTTCTGGTAGTTATTTGGAGATAAGTCTCACAGAATTTCCTGGGCTGGCTTCGCAACGCAATCCACAAATCTTAGCCTCCTGAGTAGCTAGGATTGCAGCTGTGAGCCACCAGCACCCAGCTCTGACTTCTCTCTTTCTCAGTTTCTCTGCTATTTTTCTTTCTCTTTCTTTCCCTCCCTCCTTCTTTCTTTCTTTCTTCTATTCTTTTTCTTGCTTTCCTCCCTCCTTTCTCCCATCCCTCCTTCCCTTTTCTTCCTTTCTTCCTTCTTTCCTTCTCCTTCTTTCTTTCCTCCTTCCTTCCCTTCATCTCTTCCTTCCTTCCTTCGTTCCTTCATTCCTTCCTTCCTTCCTGCGTTCCTTCCCTCCATCCTTCCTTCCTTTCTTTCTTTCTCCCTTCTCCTTTCTACCTTTCTATTTTCTTTTCCCTTTAATTTTTTCTTTAGGATATGTGATTATAAATAAAACATCTGAATGATTGGTTTCTTCTGCCACTAATCTCACTTTGGGACTCTTCCAGGATTTGAGTATTTATTGCTAGCTCTACAGTAAGTGAGATCTCTTCTATCTGCAGGTTTCTTTCTTTAAAAAAATGTTATTATTCTTAAGTAGTTGTACAAAGCAGTTGCTATTTTACAGAGCAAGACATGAATATATATGCAACACATATTGATGAATGTCACCCCTTTCAACATTCTCACCCATCATCCCAACTAACCCTTCCTCACTTCTCTTAATTTTGTAAGATATACATTGAAGTCTTGATTGCATTCTCTCCTCCCCCTCCCACTTCTCTTTCTTAATTTGTCTGCCTCTTTCCTCATGACTCCATCTCCTCTCTTATAAGTGCCTGTTTGCTGGTGTTCATTTTGTTGAACTTTGAGTTTGCCCTTCTAAGGAATTATACTATTTGAGATCTCCCTTGAATCTACCATATTTCACTTACTACATTTGTGTACATTTACATACTACATAATATATTTACTTATTAGTTTGTAAGCTAATTCTAGCTTCCACATATGAGGGAAAACATGCAGCCTTTGTTTCTCTGGGCCTGACTTACTTAACATAATTTTTTCTGTCTTTCCATTTCTTTACAAATGATACAAACTAGTTTGACCACTCTGGAAAGCAGTATGGAAGTTCCTCAAAAAATTAAACACAAAATTAAACATGTGATCCATCAAATCCAATCCTGGGCATTTATCCAAAACCAGGTTTAGGATAAATTTATCACAAACCAGGTTCCAATAAAGCCACCAGTATAAACATGTTCATTGCAGCACTATTCACTGTAGCCAAGGTATAGAATCAGCTCAGATGCTTCTCAATGAACTAATGGATCAAGTAAATGTGGTGTAGAGTCACAATGGAATTTTACTCAGACATTAGGAAGAATGTTATTGTAACATTTACAGGTTTCTTAAGAATACAAATAATCATGAGAGAACTTGGCAAGTTAAGATGCTCCCAAAGGGGTTCTATCCTTCCTAAGCAGGTATTTTTACATTTGGGAGTCACTTTAAGTCCTAGTATAGAGAGGAGGCAAGGTCAACCATGACCCCAGTTCTGTTCTCAGAACTGCTGTAGACAGATTCTATTTTATGCATGTACATCCCAGGATCATGAGTGCTATAACTTTGGGCATTGATGTTTGTCCTCCTGTCAGCTTGGAGAGAGGCCAAGTCCCAGTCAACTGACAATGGCCAAGCTCAGCCTCTGTAAGGAGCACAGTGGTGAACAGCTTTAAGTTGTTTGTGTGGTGGTGGCTGGGGCCTAGAGGTGGGAGTCAGCTTGGATTAGGTCATAAGAGCCAGTTATTAAGTTTCCAGGGATTTTACAAGCTGGTTGTTAAATCTGGCAATTGTTCAGGATTAAATGTAGGAAACTTACAATTAAATAAGCCACGTTAAAGCAACAGCATACAATACTCAAAAAACTTAGCAGGGGGGGCTGGGAAGGTTGCTCAGTGGTAGAATGCTTGCCTTGCATTCATGGGGCCTTGGGTTCGATTCCTCAGCATCACATAAGCAGAAAAAGCCAGAAGTGGGGCTAAGGCTCAAGTGGTAGAGTGCTAGCCTTGAGTTGAAGAGCTGAGGGGCAGTGACCAGGCCCAGAGTTCAAGCCTTATGACCAAAAAAAAAACCAAAAAACAAAAAAAGAAAACAAAAATAAACCAAAAATAAAACACAAAACTTAGCAAGCTCACCGCGTGCCAGTGGCTCACGCCTGTAATCCTAGCTACTCAGGAGTCTGAGATCTGAGGATCGTGGTTCAAAGCCAGCCCGGGCAGGAAAGTCCGTGAGAATCTTATCTCTAATAAACCACCAGAAAACCAGAAGTGGCACGACCGACACAAAAATGAACAAAAAACTTAGCAGGCTCCAATAATTTTTCTACATTACACATCTATAATATCTATCTATTTATCTGTCTGTCTATATCTATATCTTATACATATATATATGTATATATACATATGTATATATGTGTGTATGGTACTGTAAAAATATCATTTATGGCCCAGCATTGAGTCATGCCTAGAAATCCATCTGCTCAGGCAATTGAGTTCTGAGAATCATGATTCCAAGCCAGCCAGAGCAGAAAAGTCCATGAAACTCTTATCTTCAACTTACCAGCAAAAAGAAAGTAATGGAGCTGTGGTTCGAGTGGTGAGATGACAGCCTTGAACAAATTAACAAGCAAGAAAACAAGGCCCTAAATTCACAGTGCTAGCTAGTATCAGCACAAAAAGGCAGGGGCTGGGGGGACATCATGTATAGATACAAGTTGAGTATATCCTACTGAGAGAGACTATCCAAGCTCCTAAAACAAAATGTTGTATGTTTTCATTTGTATCACTTTTCTGTGGAGGCAGGGTCTAAAAGACATTCATACTCATAGACTTGTATATAAGTAAAAATGTCCATATACATAATTACATAAAGCATAAATCAAGCTAAGAGATTAGTCAGAAGAAGGGAGAATGGGAAAATGAAAGAAGAAGAATAACTATACCTCATCTCAAGTATATACAAGAGCATCAAAGAGAAACTCAGCAGAAGCTGAGAATCCATAGGGGGATGAGAGGGAAGAGAAAGATTGTGGGTGAATGGGGACTAGAGGATGAAGATTGTGTCAGGAAGAAGTTATCCTCTTCTTTATAGAAGATTGAATGTTGTCAAAACAGACCATTTTCAACTATGAGAATAACATAAAGGGAGGGAAAGTATGGGTATGGAAGGGATGGATAAGAATGTTGAAAAAGCTGGGTGCCAGTTGTTCACGCCAATAATTCTAGCTACTCAGGAGGCTGAGATCTGAGGATCGCTGTTCAAAGCCAAGCCGGGCAGGAAAGTCCATGCGACTCTTATCTCCAATAAACCACCAGAAAACCAGAAGTGGTGCTGTGGCTCGAGTGGTAGAGCATTAACCTTGAGCTGAAGAGCGAAGGAACAGTGCCCAGGCCCAGAGTTCAAGAACCATGACCACCACCACCACCAAAAACAAAAAGAATGTTAAAAAAGACTGGCATTGATAAAAAAAATATTGTAAAATATATTAAATTGTGAAGTGGCAACTCCTTAGTACAACTACTTAAAGATGATGATGATGATGATAAAAGGAACCTGTTGGGAATAGTATTTCTTAGAAGGAAGGATGCAGGGTGTGATAGAGGGGGTAAAATTGATGAGAATACACTTTAGCATGTATGGAGATGGAATAATGGAATCTCCTCCCTATGTAACTAGTGTAAGGTAATAAAAAATAAAATAAAATATCATGTAGGAATACTATACATAATCATCCTGACCCCATGATGCCATGTAAGAAGCTTCACAAATTGGTATCACCAAATTTGGCAGATGCTACGGCCTTGGCCATCTTTGGAGAGTGATCCTGAGATGTTTACCTTACATTGGCCCAGGGGTGCCATGCTGGGTGCAACTCCTTGAGGCGTTAGCTCATTGGTGTGAGCTGAGCAAGTTCCTTCATTTTCCACCTCATTTCCACAAAGGACGATTTTTAATATTAAAATGAATCAGAATGTGTGGGTGGGGCACTTAGCATATGACCTAATATACAGTACCGTCAGTCCCTGTCCTGCAACTTCAGAACTTACAGCTTCAATTACCTGGAACCAGCCATGATTCAAAACAGTAAGTAGAACGAAATAACCAGTCTGCCAACTTCTTGATTGCGAGCCATTCCTAGTGATATGATGAAATCTTGCTTTGTCCTGCTCCATCCTGCCCCAGGGAGGAGCGAGCCCTTTCTTCAGTGTATCCACATGGTACAGATAACTTCCCATTATCATTTAGCAGTCAGTTGTCAGAGGGACTGTCACAGTCTCCCAGAGCTGGTATGCAAGGGACCCTATTTTTTTTCATAATGGTCCTAAAGCACAAGAGTAACATGGATGCTTTGGAGATGCCAGGGAGAAACCACAAAGTGTTTCATCTATGTGACATGGCCTAAGATCTCAATAAGGAAAGAAATGCCTATCCTGAGATTATCAAGATCTACAGTCTTGATAAGGTCTATGGGCTCAGGCACCTGCTGAGGGTCTTGGAGAGCATCCCCTGTGGATAAATAAGACATGCAGGATGTGAGTGCTGTCACTGTTTATAGTGGTGTTGTGTTATATTTATTCATGTAATAATACAATGACCTATATAAAGAGCTGCTATCT
>NW_012267353.1:388727-391076 GCF_000151885.1 Dipodomys ordii
ATAACCAATCAACTAAGTGATTTGAGAATAAACACTGAACACCAAATTAAGGAAGTAAAGAAGTTCATACAAGATCTGAAACAAAGCATCAACAAAGAATTTGAAGCCATCAAAGCTGAAATTAGGAAAGCAACTCCATTTGTAATAGCCCCATAAAAAATGAAATACCTAGGAATTAACCAAAGAAGTGAAGGACCTCTATGATGAAACTTTAAAAACTTGAAAGAGGAAATCAAAACAGAACTTAAAAAATGGCAAAAACTCCCAAGCTTCTGGATTGGAAAGAAAGAAGGCAGAGAGGGAAAAAGCGCACCCATACTTTTCGCAGTGCTCTTGAAACTTTCTGGTCCCAAAACAAGTCCAAAGTGGCAACAAAGACATTTAAAAAATAAAACTCTGCATTTGGGGATTTAGCTCAGTGGAAGATCTTGCTGGCCCTTAATTTGACCCTCAGCTCTCTGAAAATTAAATTTTAAAAAAGTATATAAATACGTATTTGGAGTTCGATTATTACAGTGTACTATCCAATTATAAGAATGAGATTGTTCTTATATCTCTAAAACTCTAAAGGATCAGAAAGTTGTAGGATTCAGCCACAATGCACAAAGAGTGATAAGTCAAGAAAGTATAGGTGTGTGGATGCACAGAGTGGACAGGACACAAGAATGCTCCTCTGAAATTTCCCTGACCCAGTCCTATTCATTTACTGAAGGAAGGTGTGGCTTCTCCTCTTTTGAGTCTTAAGCAGGGTATCAGAAAGAGCAGGAGAACCTAAGGCTCAAAGGAGGCAAAGAGCTCAAGATAAAGGATGGAATTTCTTCCCTTGATAAGTGAGTGCCAGCAAAACACCTGATGCAGATGTGGTCACTGCCCTTCAGCTGACAGTGACCAGCATCAACTCTAGCGGGCCAGATCCAGGGGATCAGCAGAGGCCTCAAATTTTCAGAGAGTACTTTCTGGACTATGGAGCTTTCTCAGAGCTCTCTCTTTAGTTCTTGGCATGATGGAAGTTGGGTAGCTTAGAGAAAAGTAATTAGGGATCTCAATGAGAAAGTTAACATTAATTTTTCCCGTGATGGATGAGAGATGATTTGAGATGGTAGAAATTAGAAATGTCTTTTAACCAAAAATATAGGCATAATAACAATATGCTCTTGCTGAGTGCTGGTGGCTCACACCTGTAAGCTTAGCTACACAGCAGGCTGAGATCTGAGGGTGTCAGTCAGATAGGCCAGCCCCAGCAGGAAAGTCCAAAAGGCTCTTTCATCAGTCACCAGAAGCCAGAAGTAGAGGCATGATTGGAGTGGTAGAGCACTAGCCTTGAACAAAAATGCAAACAGATAGCACCCAGGCCTTGAGTTCAAGCCTTAGTACAAAAATACGATCTTTTTTTCCAACCCAATCTCTAGCTCTAGTTTATCAGAGACAAAGGGTCTCTGATAACTAAAATAAAGGCACAGAGACTCAAACTGTTTGAAATATGATAAAAGAAACCAGCATTTTCTCTTGAAGTGTTGCCTACAATAAGCATTAGTCTTTGCAAAAGAAGAAACAGAATTCGGAGGAAGATAGCATACATGGGCAGAACTCAAAAATGAGGAAATGGAGAATCTATAAGCACAATTTGGTGATTGGTTACTTGAGCCCCTTTTAGTTTTGAGATTAGAAAATTTAGTCAAATGATTGCAGAATGCTTCACACTAGTGATGATATTTCTTTCTTTTCATTTTCCCTTTCAATTTTTCTTTTCTTTTTGTATGGACTCATTAATGTGGCTTGACTCAGGGTCAAGTGCTTTTGCTTGACTTTTTTTTTTTTTTTTACTAAGGCTGGCACTCTTCCACATAAGCTACACCTCAACTTTGTGCATTTTGCTGGTTAATTGAAGATAAGAGTATTATAGGCTTTTCTGCTTGGTGTAGCCTTGACCTTGATCCTTAGATTTCAGCTTCATGAGTAGCTATTATTATACATGTGAGTGACTAGTGTGTGACTAGTGATGGTACTTTTAATCTAGACACTTCCATTGCCTTTCTCCTTTTCAAAAGCATGCTGTTATTTTTCTCCAAGGAACTTTCCTTGAGTAACTACATTTTTCCCCATTTATCATTTCAAATGCCTCCGTCAGAAAGAATGGCATCACCCATTTGTTAGGAAATAGAAAGGCTTGGAAAAAATTATATTAAGTGAAGAAAGCCAGGCCCAAAGAAACATAGGTCCCATGTCTGAGTCAAGCAGAAAAGGTCAGGTTAAGTTGATGTTAGGGAAATGAGCCCAAAGGTATGTATTCAAATGCTTTTTTTTTCTTTCATGTGATTGTTTCTAACACATTCATAAGATTATTTCTTT
>NW_012267353.1:394043-403596 GCF_000151885.1 Dipodomys ordii
GGGAGGGTCCGGTTGTGGGGCATGATCTCTGGGCCTGGGCGCTGTCCCTCAGCTCTTCAGCTTGAGCCACAGTGCCACTTCTGGCCAATTCTGTGGTGCTGAGGAATCAAACCCAGGGCCTCAAGCACGCAAGGCAAGTGCTCTACCACTGAGCCACCTTCCCAGCCCAAGTCCAAGTAATTTTTATTGCCAATTAACCAGCAAAAAGATAGAAATACAGGTGTGGCTCATGTGGTAGAAAGCCAACTTTGAGTGTAAAAGCTAAGCAAGAGCATGAGGCCCTGAGTTAAAACCCCACTACCAGCAATAACAAACGAAAACAAAAAGCAATTTGAATAGATTTCATTGAACTATTTTCACATGTGGAAACAAACTATACGAGCCATATTCTTCCTAATTCACCCTTTTTTTCAGCCTTTCCCTTTCTGATGGTCGCTCCACATCTCTGCTATTTTTTCCTCTCATTTAGTTTTTTTTTAATTTTTTTTGTGAACATACTGTACAGAGGGGTTACAGTTACATGGGCAGGATAATGCGTACATTTCTTATCAAGTATTGCAGCCTCCTCCTTTGATTATCCTTCACATCCCTTCCCAGCCTCCCCCTGACCCAATCCTCCCCCAACCCACCAACGTTGTAAAGCTCGTTTTCGACATGACAACTTGTACTTCTTATTGTTGCAACAGGTCCACCTGTATCCTTAAACGACTTGTTTATCCCCATCTCCTCCACAAGTTATACTGACATCAAATATAGTGAAAGCAGGGGTTATACTGTGGGGGAGGGACTTACAAAACAACAAAGAGATAATCTTATGTTAGAAACAAATGCATGAAAGAAAGAAGCATTAAAATAAATAACTAAGGGTTCATTTTCCTAACATCACATTATCTGACCTTTCCTGCTTGACTCATACATATACTAGATGTTGCAAATAAGGGAAACCATGGGACCTATGTTTCTTTGGGTTTGGCTTACATCACTTAATATGTTTTCTGATGGTCGCTCCACATCTGAGCTTTTTTTCCCCTCTCATTTAGTTTTGATTTTTAAGAAGCATTCATTATTCCAAGGGTTTTTACCATGTTTACTTCAGATGTCCATGTTATATATATGTGTGTGTGGGTATGTATGTATATATATATATATATATATATATATATATATATAGTACTATAGCACTATCCTCTTGATTGATATATTGTAAAGAATCCATCAGACAAAAATAATCTCATAAATTCCATCATGTTTTTCTTCCACTTCACCCATATTTTTCCTCAGAATAATCATCTCTATTGCTTTTTCTTCCTCAGCTCCCTAACCTCTTATTGATCATCAATAGTTTACACTGAGTTGCCCCATGCTATCTTCATGCACAGCTACAATGTGTTTTGAAATTATTCACTTTCCTGCATACTGACTTCTAACATACCATCCTACAACCAGCTTTTCAAGAAGCATGAACTCCAACTCGAACCTTGACCTCCACCTCGTCCTTTACTCCTGGTTTTATATCCTTTTGTCCCAGGGCTTCTCTGGAGCTCTGTCGTTCTGGTCCCCTATTTTTACAGACCCCAGGTTCTCTAGCCTCTCTTAACATGAGTCACTGAAATTCCCCTCCGGCCCATACACCTGGAGTCCCAGGTGTCACCCAGGACTGTGCTCTCCTAAACCCAAAGGCTTTCCCGCCTTGCTTGTAGGTCACTTGCTGCTGGCTTTAATGCATCTAAATGGGATCTTAGATCCCAGACATCTGTTGTCAGATGGCTGCTTTCAGCTACACAGTTTCTGGGTGAGCTGGATAATGACCTCGACTAGTGGCTGGTTATTAGCACTTTGTTTTAGAAGGACAATGTTTTATCTCCTCTAACTGAAAGTAAGAAATTCCACACTTTGGGAGGCATAGAGGAGAAGAAATTGGTCTTCCCCACCTTCTGGAGGTAAAAATTTGGAACTTGCTGGGCACCAGTGGCTCACAAATATAATTCTAGCTACTCAGGAGGCTGACATCTGAGGATCTCACTTCAAAGCTAGCCCAGACAAAAAAATTTCTGAGACTATCTATAAATTAGTCAGCAAGAAAGTTGGACTAGAAGCATGTCTGAAGGGGTAGAGTGTCATCCCTGAGCAAAAAGACTGAGCCAGTGTCAGGCACCAAGAGTTTATGCCTATAATCCTAAGCTACTGAGGAGGCTGAGATCTGGGAATAGCAGCTTCAGGGCAAGCCAGGCAGGAACATCTGAGAGACTCTTAACTCCAATTAAGCAGCAAAAAGCTGGAAGTAGAGCTATGGCTCAAGTTGTAGAGCTCCAGCCTTGAGTGAAAAAGCTAAGGGACAGCACCCAGGACCAGAATTCAAGCCCCAGTACCAGCACACCCGCACACACACAAACACACACACACATACACACACACACACAAACACATCTGAAATTTAATCAACAAGGCTGAACCTCTGAAGTCTCTAAAGGAAACGGCAGCTCATCTGGAGTTTATGGTAGTGCCATTCTAAATCCTTATCTTCACATAGCCATCCCCTTCTTCTCTGTTTAAGATAACTTCCCATGAGATCCAGGACCTACTGATACCATCAGCTCCTCTGACCTAGGGCCATCCCCAAAGGCCCCACTTTTAACAATGTAGTAGGCATGAGTTAATACGTTTAGTAGGTAAATACAGATTTGGGGGGTACAGTTCGGCCCCACACATATTCCCCTGGCCTGGCCTATGATCAGTCAATACTATCCATTCAAGTGAGCCAATCATTTCCTGGCACAATTGGGATGTTAACAACTATCTTCCCCACAGCTTCAGGAGAGGTGGCATGGAGAGGCAAACCTGGGGCTCAGGTGGCTAGGTCCTTCATCTCTCTAGTAAGAGATGCTTTTAAACACAGATAGAGACACAGACACACAGACACACACACACACACACACACACACACACACACACAGACTGGAGAAGGAAGGAAGGAAGGTGGGTATGCTCTCTGTTAACCCAGGTCAGTCCTGAGGATCTCAGCTACCAGTGACAAAAGCCAGCTTCTCTCTGGGAGCTGGTGGCTCACTCCTGTAATCCTAGCTACTCAGGAGGCTGAGATCTGAGGATCACGGTTCAAAGCCACCCCAGGCAGGAAAGTCTGGGAGACAGTTATCCCCAGTTAACCACCAGAAAACCAGAAGTGGCACTATGGTTCAAATGGTAGAGTGCACACCTTGATTTGAAGAGCTCAGAGACAGTGCCCAGGCCCAGAGTTCAAGCACCATAACTCCCCCCTGCAAAAAAAAAAAAAAGCCAGCTTTTCAGACAGCTTCAGGATGGCCACCAGCTTGCTTCTTGTACCCGAGCACAACAAGTTCACATCCATCAACCACCATGGGTCCATCAGCGTTAGCCCTGAGACAGTGGTTCCCAAAGAAAAATCTGTCGTGGGATTGAAGGACAAACAAAATCAAAAGAGATCATCATGCTCTGCCAGACCAAGGAAGTCAGAACCCCAAGGGGAAGTCTGGTGTTTTTCCAATGTCTCCTCATTCACAGAATCAGGAATGCCCCAGAGCCATCTCTCTGTCCCTTCAGTTGTGACACTTGGCCATTGTCACCCAGAAAGACTGTCATAGACACTAGAGATCAATTGTAAAGGTGACAGAGTCCATGCCAGGAAGCCATCCTGTTGCTGAGTGTCTAGCTGTGGGTGAGTAACTGCAGCTCTGGTTTTGTGAGCAAGCCTTAGTTTCCAGTAATTATTGAGCTCACAGTTAAAGAGGGTTGTTGCATGAGCATAGCTCTGTGCAAAAGTGTAGATGTGTTTGCACACGCGCATGCGTGGTTGCTCCATGTAGGCATATGTGTGCATATATGTGTGTGTTTTTAGTTAACTATTAACTCATAGGCAGAGAAGAGGGAGGACTGAAATGAAATTAAGTAAATGAAGCCACAGATCACTTTGGTCTCCTTCTTGGGCAGACAGCTTCTCCTGTAGATCACCTGGCCTGGTAAAGGCAGAACTCCCTTTGTGTGTATGTGTGGTGTGTGTGTGCACTTGGAGGCCTGGTGTCGAAGGAGGAGGGACCTGGCCTAGTATATGCTGGAGAGAAGAGGAGAGAAGGGTGATCAGAATAGGGACCTATCAGCTGCTTGATGGTACACTGAGTGCAGTCACCTTTTGCCCACCTGTTAGATGAATGAAGTGCCTGCCTCTTGTGAGGCTAGAGAAAGCAGGACAATGTCCTTAACCCTGAGGAGGGTCATGGAACACAGACTGGAAATGTGATGTTTCCATGGGATTTAGCCACACCCAGGTGGAATTCCTGGTCTATCTGAAGCTCGGTTTTCCTGGTGATCCTCAACATTTACTTAGTAATACCTACCTTGTCTGTGAGGCCCATGGTCTGTGGAGGATGGTCATGAGTAGGCCCACCCATTATCCTCTTACCAGAGGCCATTATTGAGACCCTCCAGGATGGGTAGGAATCAATTCCAGTACACTCTCCTGACATTAGGGGCTTCTGCATATCTAGTACTTACAGGTGGAGTGACAGAGGGAGAGAGGATGAATCCTGTCCCCTAGGGACCCCTCAGGAAGCCAGATGCCTCCTCATGGGTGGCAAGTGGTATATTCCTGGTGGAAGAGAGTAAGTATTCATCAGAACTCCTAGTGATAAAAGGAGAGGGAGGAGCCCCAGGTGCTTCACATCAATCATTTCTCCTATGACAAACTCTACTTCACTGTAGAGAAAAGCTCAACAGAGAGCTGGATATAGTGGTGCATACCGATTATTCTATCTGTAGGCAGATGCAGAAGGATCACAAGTTCAAGGCTGGCCTGTGTGAAAGTAGGATGATCTCATCTCATAAACAAAATTAACATGCTGGAAGCAAGGCTCAAGTGACAAATTGCTTACCTAACATGCATGAGGTCCCAGGTTCAATCTCCAGCACCACAATATTTCTTTCAAGGGAAAGTCTAGACAGCAGTGGCTCATGTCTATAATCCTAATCTCAGTCAGGAGGCTGAGAACTGGGGGTTCATAACTATTCAAAGTGCATGATGGAGCCAGAACTCAGTGCTCTGCCAGAGCAAGTGGCCACCATGGCTGCAAGCCAGAGCAGGCCCAGGGGCAGACATGAAACTGAGCACCAGTCAGAGATCTAGTATTGAGTGACTGGTACTATTTTCCCCTCAGGTGAGCTAAAATCCTAGCATGTCTTATAGCAATCCTCTAGTTCCCAACTGCCCACCATCACACTTCAAGTCTACCCACTAGTTTCTCCCATCAGTGACTCCCACCATCTGGAAATTCCCAGATGCCAAGAATGTGGCTCATGTCCTTTGAATCAACGGGCTCTCCTTTTCTCTTTGCCCCTCTTGGGTCCCTGAACAAGAGAGCTGCTGGTAGGCCTTTTGTGTGCTTTGGGCCCAAGGAATGGTGTTCCCATCATTGACCCTCCAGGGAAGCTCTCCTCACATTGGACCACACAGGGGCTAGAGCAGGCCCTTCGTTGTGTGTGCACTCCTTGCACTCCTGTCCTCTGAAAGTCCATGCCACCCTGGGAGGATTGCTAGGCTTTCTCTTTTGTCTGGTGAGTTCTGTTCTGCCTTTCAATTCCCGTTGGGACACAGAGATTTGTGACCTGAATCAGAGCCTATTAGAACTACTATGAATACTAGGTCTACTAGCACTACTACTATAACTATTATTATTACTCCTCCTTCTACTACTACTACTACTCGGAGAGCAGATAAGGAGCCACCAGCCAGGGAGGTAAGGAATGAAGTCAAGGGCAGATGGACAAGTCCCTTGGCTGCCATGAAGAAGGAGCGGAGGAGTGGGGAGGTCCTGTTAAGGGGAGAGGTTGAGGAATGTGCTCCCTAGTAGACAGTGCCAATGGCTTCGCCACCTGGGAATCCACTGGAAGCCACAGAATGGAACTCTCTTTAATTCATGAGAGGACATTATGTGCCTTTTTTTGTTTTCTAATAAACTTTAATAAATAAGAGTAATCCTAAGTACTGAAGGGAGAGGATTAGAGATGAACAGGGCAGGTAGGGGTGTGGCAAGATCTGGTCTAGGTTAAGGCTTCATTGTGGCGAGGTATGAAGAGGCATTTGGCTGCTTGTTTGTGGTGAAGGCATTCCTCATGCTGGCTGTTGGTCTGGCCAGTGGCATTGGCGGTGTGAAGTCAGCAGATGTTAGCACAGCTGGGGCTGGAGCTGGCCCCGCAGCTGCAAGAGGAGCAGAGCAGGTATAGAGCCCATGTTGGTGTCGGGACACAGCCTTGCCCACTGCCTTGCAGACCTAGCTCTGCCCCCTGAGGCGGCCCAAGATGGATGGAGGCCCATAGGGCATCCACTAAGTGATGGTTCTGGGTCCGTCCCAGATGTCGGCCCTCTTCCCCATACACACACAATGTTCCAGGTCTGCCCCCATACACAACACACACTCCTGTGCCCTTGTACAAGCCTGTGTTGCATGTGACTGGGGGAGTGCACTTGCATGCATGCACACTTGCTCAGGCACCTGGGCTCATGGGTGTAAGTAGGACTGGCTATCCCTTCCTTGGAAGGAACAGCTCAGGGGCCAGTGTACTCACCTGCAGCCTCTGCATCATTGGGCTCCAGATTATGCAACCGGAATGGGAGGGCAGGAGTTGCCATCTCCATAGGAGAGACCCATATGTCCAGGTGCAGCCAGGCTTTGCCACCATGTAGTGGAGCAATGTAGTAATGTGGTGTAGGTCTAAAAAGAGATGAAGAGGCAGGAGGCCAGCAAGAAGCTTAAGGAGGGAAAGAAGGGAGGCAGGGAGGAAGACAAGGGCATGACAAATGGCCACTGTTGAGGCAGGGTGTGGCCCCCTGGAAACTTTGGGCCCTAGCATCTCCTCAGACAGCACCAAGCCCCACGCCTTGCAGGGCTGCTGGTTGGGCAGTTAGTAACTGTGCCACAAGTTGTGTAGGAGGAGAGGTGATGGTGAGGCTAGGATTGCCTCCCAGTCTATAGAGAGGGTTCTGGGTCTGTGGAGTCCTCCTGCCTGCCCCTGGGGACGAAGGACGAGGGGCACAATAAGGGACTCACAGGCCTTGGCTGGTCAGGGCAAAACACCACAGGGCTAAGCAATGGCAGCAGCAGCTGCATGGCAGAGCAGCCTGTGGGAGAGCTCTCTATGGGCATGAGCAGCCCACACTTGCGTCCATAAGGACTGGGGGTAGAAGCAGTCCAGGCTCGGCAGACCCATGTAGGGGTGACAGCCAGCCACCAAGCACCTGGAGGAAACAGCAGTCAAAGAGGCCACAGCAGTGAGAGGGTCCTGGCAGTTCTTGCTACACACCCACCCTCACAGATGCCTGGGTGAGGGTCTGGATGAGATGTGGCTTGCCCATGGCAGCCAGTGCCTGGCAGAATGAGGCTCACCTGGTCACAGGCAGGGCCTCTTGACTGGAGCCCAGTGCCTCCATGGGTCCCAAAGATCTATGGCTGTGCAGAGGAGCCAGTGCCTGGTACCCAACCGCCTGGGATGAGATACCACGTGTCATCATCCATATTTTGCACACATTTCCATAGGAATCCTCCCTGGTCCAGACCAGCATCCTGTTGTCAACCTAGGGAGATGCAGAGTTGTTTGGCTTTTCAAAGAAGATGCAAGATCCCGCTGGAGGCTTGGTGGAGGGCTGGAGCTCAGAACAAACCAACAGCCTTAGGAACATATGGAAAGGCAGGCAGGCATTCTCTCTGTATGCTCTTTCTCTTTCTCACCCTCTCTTTCTCCCTCTCTCTCTCTCCCTATCTTTTTAATACACACACACACACACACACACACACACACATGTGGACACCCATGAAGGCTGCTTGTAAACCCACAGGAAAGAACAAATCCACACACTGACACCAAGGACCTGCACTGGCAAGTGTGCCCCATGAGTTTGTTTAAAGCAAGCCTCCAACCTCATGATGGACGGCGAAAGCATACAGAAAGTGCAGAAGCTGTTAGGTCCCTGGCACAAGGGCTGAGAGGCAGTGGGGGAGCCCAGGAGTAGGCAGGAGGGGACATGTGCAAATGCAGCCAAAACTTGAGAGCTACCTGGGTGCACATGTGGGCAGCGAGCCGCTTTCATGTTTGTGTCAGACTTGTGGCAGATGTGGCAAGCAGGCATGGAGATGGGGTGTGTATTGCACTGGGTGCTGGACTGTTTGGCAGCAGTGTCCCTGCCAAGGAAGTGCCACATGACTTCGTCCAAGCATGGCCCAGTATGAGTGTGTTGTGTAGGTTGGACATCCTTAGAGGAACTGACACACATTCACACTCACCCACAGGAGTGACCAGCACTGGCATCTGATGTCTTTGCTGTTTGAGAGGGAGATCCAGCTGCGATTGTCCTGGCCCATGTCCTGTGTGAAGGTCTGCAAAGACAGGGGCGGCCACGGGGCCAAGAAGAAGGAAGAAGGTGAGGGAGGGAGAGACGGAGGCAAGGAAGGAGAGAAGGAGGGGATGACATGGTGTTTGGTCTCTCTTAGGGCTGTTTGTGGCTGCTTGGAAGCTTTAGGGACTCAGCCATTTACCGATAGCCACACACCCCACGGAATGACAGGCTGATGGCTGGCTGGTGAGCAGGCACACCCCAGGGCTTGTAGGAGGAGAGGTGATGGTGAGGCCAGGATTGCCTCCCAGTCTAGAGAGAGGGTTCTGGTCTGTGGAGTCCTCCCGCCTGCCCCTGAGGAAGAAGGATGAGGGGCACAATAGGTGACTCACAGGACTTGGCCGGTCAGGGCGAAACACCACAGGGCTAAGCAAGGCAGCAGCAGCCACATGGCAGAGCATCCTGCGGGACAGTTCCCTATGGGCATGAACAGCCCACACTTGCATCCATATGGATTGGAGATGTGGTACCAATCCAGGCTCAGTAGATCCAGGTAGGGGTGCCAGCCAGCCACGAAGCACCTGGAGGAAACAGCAGTCAAAGAGGCCACAGCACAGTGAGGGTCCTGGCAGTTCTTGATACACACCCACCCTTCCAGCTGCACGGATAAGAGCCTGGATGAGCTGTGACTTCCCTGTGGCAGCCAGTGCCTTGCAGGATGAGGCTCACCTGGTCACAGGCAGGGCCTCTTGACTGGAGAATAGTGCCTCCATGTGGTCCAAAGATCCATAGCTCTGCAGAGGGGCCGGTGCCTGGTATTCACCCCCACGCAATAAGGTACCACGTTTCATCATGCACATTTGCCATAGGTTGTACAAATCCTCCCTGCTCCAGACCGGCTTCCTGTTTTAGCCTGGGGAGTCGCAGAATGGTTGGTTTTTCAATGAAGCTGTAAGCAACCTGTGCAAGGCCTGAGGGTAGCTAGAACTCAGAACAAACTCCCTGCCATAGGAAGGCATGGGAAAGGCAAGCATGTGTTCTCTCCCTCTGTCTCTGTCTCAGTCTTGGTTTGTCTGTCTCTCTCTCTGTCTCTCTGTCTCTCTCTCTGTCTCTCCCTCTGTGTCTTTCTCTGTCTTTCTAACACATAGACCCATACCCAGCACACACATGCACTCCTGTTCCCACATTTCTTGGCTA
>NW_012267353.1:404737-423444 GCF_000151885.1 Dipodomys ordii
CAGTCAAAGTGGCCAAAGCAGTGAGGGTTCTGGCAGTTCTTGCTACACACCCACCCTCCCAGCAGCTTCAGGTGAGAGCCTGGATGTGCTGTGGTTTACCCTTGGCAGCCAGTGCCTTGCAGGATGAGGCTCACCTGGTCACAGGCAGGGCCTCTTGACTGGAGCACAGTGCCTCCATGTGGTCCAAAGATCCATAGCTCTGTAGAGGTGCCGGTGCCTGGTATTAAACCCCATGCAATAAGGTACCTGCAGTTGTAAGTGTGCACTTTGAAATTGCTTAACGTGAGCCTCCAGTCTGATGATGGGTGTTTAAAGCATACAGAAAGTGCAGAAGCTGTTAGGTCCCTGACACAAAGGCCGAGAGGTGGTGAGTGAGCCCAGGACCAGACAGGAGGGGACATGTGACAATTGGGCCAAAGCCCAAGAGCTATGTAAGTTCACATGTGGGCTGAGAGCCGCTTTCATGTTTGTGAGTGTCAGAGTTGTGGGCAGGTGTGGCTAGAAGGCATGCAGATGGGGTGTGGATTCTATTGTGTGCTGGACTGTTTGGCAGCACTGTCCCTGCCAAGGAAGTGCCACATGACTTCGTCCAAGCATGGCCCAGTATGAGTGTGTTGTGTGGGATGGACATCATTAGAGGAACTGACACGCATTCACACTCACCCACAGGAGTGACCAGCATTGGCCTCTGATGTCTTTGCTGTTTGAGAGGGAGATCCAGCTGCGATTGTCCTGGCCCATGTCCTGTGTGAAGGTCTGCAAAGACAGGAGTGGCCACGGGGCCAACAACAAGGAAGAAGGTGATGCAGGGAGAGAGGCAGGCAGGTAGAGGGGGAGGCAAGGAGGGAGAGAGGGAGGGGGTCACATGGTATTTGGTCTCTCTTAGGGCTGTTTGTGGCTGCTTGGAAGCTTTAGGGACTCAGCCCTTTACCGATAGCCACACACCCCTCGGAATGACAAGGCTGATGGTTGGCTGGTGAGCAGGCACACTCCAGGGCGTGTAGGAGGAGAGGTGATGGTGAGGCCAGGATTGCCTCCCAGTCTAGAGAGAGGGTTCTGGATGTGTGGAGTCCTCCCGCCTGTCCCTGAGGAAGAAGGAAGAGGGGCACACTAGGGGACTCACAGGCTGGTCAGTGCGAAACACCACAGGATTAAGCAATTGCAGCAGCAGCTGCATGGGAGAGCAGCCTGTGGGACAGCTCCATATGGGCATGAGCAGCCCACACTTGTGTCATTTGGACTGGGGATGTGGTACCGATCCAAGCTCAGTAGATCAGGTAGGGGTGACAGCCAGCCACGAAGCACCTGGAGGAAACAGCAGTCAAAGAGGCCACAGCACAGTGAGGGTCCTGGCAGTTCTTGCTACACACCCACCGTCCCAGCTGCCTGGATGAGCTGTGGCTTCCCTGTGGCAGCCAGTGCCTTGCAGGATGAGGCTCACCTGGTCACAGGCAGGGCCTCTTGACTGGAGAATAGTGCCTCCATGTGGTCCAAAGATCCTTAGCTCTGCAGAGGGGCCAGTGCCTGGTATTCAACCCCATGCAATAAGGTACCACGTTTCATCATGCATATTTGCCATAGGTTGTACAAATCCTCCCTGCTCCAGACCAGCATCCTGTTTTCTGTCTGGGGAGATGCAGAGTTGTTTCGTTTTTCAACGAAGCTGTATGCAACCTGCGCAAGGCCACAGGGTAGCTAGAACTCAGAACAAACTCCCTGCCGAAGGTAGGTATGAGAAAGGCAGGCATGTGTTCTCTGTCTCTGTCTCTGTCTAGGTCTTGGTTTGTCTGTCTCTGTCTCTGTGTGTGTTTATGTGTGTGTGTGTCTCTCTCTGTGTCTTTCTCTTTCTAACACATACACCCACACCCAGCACACACATGTACTCCCCCTCCCATGCCGCTTGGCTAGCTTCAATCCTCACACACACACACACACACACACACACACGCACCCACCCACCCACCCACACACACACACACACACACACAGAACACCCCGAGAGACTGCAGTTGTTAGTGTGCACTTTGAGATTGCTTAACGTGAGCCTCCAGCCTGATGATGGATGGTGAAAGCATACAGAAAGTGCAGAAGCTGTTAGGTCCCTGGCACAGTGGCTGGGAGGTGATGGGTGAGCCCAGGAGCAGGCAGGAGTCATATGAGAATACAGCAGAAGCCCGAGAGCTACCTGGGTTCACTTGTGGGCAGCGAGCCGCTTTCATGTTTGTGAGTGTCAGAGTTGTGGGCAGGTATGGCTAGCAGGCATGGAGATGGGGTGTGGATTGCATTGGGTACTGGACTGTTTGGCAGCAGTGTCCCTGCCAAGGAAGTGCCACATGACTTCTTCCAAGAATGGCCCAGTATGAGTGTGTTATGCGTGTTGGACATCCTTAGAGGGACTGACACACATTCACACTCACCTACAGGAGTGACTATCACTGGCATCTGATGTCTTTGCTGTTTGAGAGGGAGATCCAGCTGCGATTGTCCTGGCCCATGTCCTGTGTGAAGGTCTGCAAAGACAGGGGCGGCCACGGGGCCAACAACAAGGAAGAAGGTGAGGGAGGGAGAGATGGAGGCAAGGAGGGAGAGAAGGAGGGGATGACATGGTGTTTGGTCTCTGTTAGGGCTGTTTGTGGCTGCTTGGAAGCTTTAGGGACTCAGCCCTTTACAGATAGGTGCCCACCCCACGGAATGACAAGGCTGATGGCTGGCTGGTGAGCAGGCACGCCCCAGGGCTTGTAGGAGGAGAGGTGATGGTGAGGCCAGGATTGCCTCCCAGTCTAGAGAAAGGGTTCTGGTCTGTGGAGTCCTCTTGCCTGTCCCTGAGG
Source organism: Dipodomys ordii (assembly GCF_000151885.1). Lineage (NCBI taxonomy): Eukaryota > Metazoa > Chordata > Mammalia > Rodentia > Heteromyidae > Dipodomys > Dipodomys ordii. The sequence goes on from NW_012267353.1 coordinate 407,566, forward strand.
AAGAAGGATGAGGGGCACAGTAGGTGACTCACAGGACTTGGCCGGTCAGGGTGAAATGCCACAGGGCTAAGCAAGGCAGCAGCAGCAGCATGGCAGAGCAGTCTGTGGGACAGTTCCCTATGGTTATGAGCAGCCCACACTTGCATCCATATGGATTGGGGGTATGGAACCAATCCAGGATCAGCAGATCCAGGTAGGGGTGACAGCCAGCCACGAAGCACCTGGAGGAAATATCAGTCAAAGAAGCCACAGCAGAGTGAGGGTCCTGGCAGTTCTTGCTACACACCCACCCTCCCAGCTGCCCGGGTTAGAGCCTGGATGAGCTGTGGTTTGCCCATGGCAGCCAGTACCTTGCAGGATGAGGCTCACCTGGTCACAGGCAGGGCCTCTTGACTAGAGCACAGTGCCTCCATGTGGTCCAAAGATCCATAGCTCTGCAGAGGGGCCAGTGCCTGGTATTCAACCCCATGCAATAAGGTACCATGTGTCATCATGCACATTTGCCACAGGTTGTACAAATCCTCCCTGCTCCAGACCAGCATCCTGTTTTCTGCCTAGGGAGACGCAGAGTTGTTTCATTTTTCAATGAAGCTGTAAGCAACCTGTGCAAGGCCTGAGGGTAGCTAGAACTCAGAACACACTCCCTGCCGTAGGAAGGCATGGGAAAGGACGGCATGTGTTCTCTCCCTCTGTCTCTGTCTCGGTTTGTCTGTCTTTCTCTCTGTCTATCTCTCTATCTCTCTTTCTGTGTCTTTCTCTGCCTTTCTAACCCATAAACCCATACCCAGCACACATAGGCACTCCCACTCCCACACTGCTTGGCTAGCTAGAATCCTCATACACACACACACACACACACACACACACACACACACACACACACACACACCAGGAGCCTGCAGTAGTAAGTGTGCACTTTGAAATTGCTTAACGTGAGCCTCCAGCCTGATGATGGGTGTTTAAAGCATACAGAAAGTGCAGAAGTTGTTAGGTCCCTGACACAAAGGCCGAGAGGTGGTGGGTGAGCCCAGGACCAGACAGGAGGGCACATGTGACAATTGGACCAAAGCCCAAGAGCTATGTAAGTTCACATGTGGGCTGAGAGCCACGTTCATGTGTAGTGAATGTCAGAGTTGTGGGCAGGTGTGGCTAGCAGGCATGCAGATGGGGTGTGGACTGTATTGGTTGCTGGACTGTTTGGCAGCAGTGTTCCTGCCAAGGAAGTGCCACATGACTTTGTCCAAGCATGGCCCAGTATGAGTGTGTTGTGCGGGTTGGACATCCTTTGAGGAACTGACTCGCATTCACACTCACCCACAGGAGTGACCAGCACTGGCATCTGATGTCTTTGCTGTTTGAGAGGGAGATCCAGCTGTGATTATCCTGGCCCATGTCCTGTGTGAAGGTCTGCAAAGACAGGGGCGGCCACGGGGCCAACAACAAGGAAGAAGGTGAGGCAGGGAGAGACGGAGGCCAGGAGGGAGAGAACGAGGGGGTGACATGGTGTTTGGTCTCTGTTAGTGCTGTTTGTGGCTGCTTGGAAGCTTTAGGGACTCAGCCCTTTACAGATAGGTGCCCACCCCACGGAATGACAAGGCTGATGGCTGGCTGGTGAGCAGGCACGCCCCAGGGCTTGTAGGAGGAGAGGTGATGGTGAAGCCAGGATTGCCTCCCAGTCTAGAGAGAGGGTTCTGGTCTGTGGAGTCCTCCCGCCTGCCCCTGAGGAAGAAGGACGAGGGGCACAGTAGGTGACTCACAAGCCTTGGCTAGTCAGGTCGAAACACCACAGGGCTATGCAATTGCAGCAGCAGCTGCATGGGAGAGCAGCCTGTGGGACAGCTCCCTATGGGCATGAGCAGCCCACACTTGAATCCATATAGACTGGGGGTGTGGAGCCAATCCAAGCTCAGTAGATCCAGGTAGGGGTGACAGCCAGCCACCAAGCACCTGGAGGAAACAGCAGTCATAGAGGCCACACCAGAGTGAGTGTCCTGGCAGTTCTTGCTACACATCCATCCTCCTTGCTGCCTGTGTGAGAGCCTGGATGAGCTGTGGTTTGCCCATGGCAGCCAGTGCCCTGCAGGATGAGGCTCACCTGGTCACAGGCAGGGCCTCCTGACTGGAGAATAGTGCCTCCATGGGTCCCAAAGAGCCATAGCTGTGCAGAGCGGCCAGTGCCTGGTATTCAACCCCATGAAATAAGGTACCACATGTCATCATGCACATTTGCCACAGGTTGTACAAATCCTCCCTGCTCCAGACCGGCTTCCTGTTTTCAGCCTGGGGAGACTGCAGAGTTGTTTGGTTTTTCAAAGAAGATGTAAGCAACCTGCTCAAGGCCTGAGGGTAGCTAGAACTCAGAACACACTCCCTGCCATAGGAAGGCATGGGAAAGGCAGGCATGTGTTCTCCCTCTCTGTCTCTGTCTCTCTTTGTCTCTTTCTCTGTCTCTCTCTGTCTCTATGTCTTTCTCTGTCTTTCTAACACATAGAGCCATACAATCACACACATGCACTCCCGCTTCCACACGGCTTGGCTAGCTAGAATCCTCATAAACACAAACACACACACACACACACACACACACACACACACACACACAATCGGGAGACTGCAGTAGTAAGTGTGCACTTTGAGATTGCTTAAAGTGAGCCTCCAGCCTGATGATGGATGGTGAAAGCATATAGAAAGTGCAGAAGCTGTTAGGTCCTTGACACAAGGGCTAAGAGGCAGTGGGTGAGCCCAGGACCAGAAAGGAGGGGACATTTGTCAATTGGCCAAAGCCCAAGAGCTACGTAGGTTCACATATGGGCTGAGAGCGGCTTTCACGTGTGGTGAGTGTCCGAGTTGTGGGTAGGTGTGTTGTGACTATCGGCCATGGAGATGAGTCCTGGATTATATTGGGTGCTGGACTGTTTGGCAGCAGTGTCCCTACCAAGGAAGTGCTGGTGCTGGAGGGTAGCCTATGGCTTTGTGGGGCTGGCAGAGGCAGCCCTGCATGACTTTGTCCAAGCCCAGCCCAGTGTGAGTGTGTTGTGTGGGTTGGATGTCCTTGGAGAAACCAATACGCATCAACACACATCCACATGATTGATAAAGGCAGGTTGTGTCAGTGATGCTGTATGTGATGGAGGTCCAGCTGCGGTTATCCTGAATAATGTCCTGTGTGCAGGTCTGCAAAGACAGGGATGGCCACGCCGCCAGCAAGAAGCATGAAGGTGAAAGTGGGAGGGAGAGAGGGACATGGTGTATGGCCAGTGTTGGGGCTGTTTATGGCTGCTTAGAAACATTAGGGACTCGGCACTCCCTGGACAGCAGCAGGCCCCATGCACTGGCATGGCTGGTGGCTGTCCAGTGAGTTTGCCAGCGTGTCCTACGGCTTGTAGGAGGAGAGGTGATGGTATGGCCAGGATTGCCTCCTAGAGAGAGGGTTCTGGGTCTGCGTAGACTGCCTGCCTGCCCCCAAAGGAGGAAGTAGTAGGGGCCCAGTATGGGACTCACCGGCCTTGGCTGGTCAGGGTAATACACCTCAGGGCTGAGCAATGGCAGCAGCTGCATGGGAGAACATCCTGTGGGACAGCTCCCGATGGGCATGAGGAGTCCACACTGGTATCCATCTGGACTGGGGATCTGAGACCAATCCAGGCTTAGCAGCACCAGGCAGGGGTGACAGCCAGTCCCCGAGCACCTGGAAGAAAAGGCAGTCAAAGGTGCCACAGCAGAGTGAAATTCCTCCAGTTCTTGCTACATAACCACCCTCAAACCTGCCCATGAACATCTCGATGAGCTGTGGCTTGCCCATGGCAGCCAGAGCCTTGCAGGATATGCTCACCTGGTCACACTCACGGCCTCTTCACTGGAGCACAGTGCCTCCATGGGGTCCAAAGAACCGCGGCTCTGCAGAAGCCCAGGTGTTGGGTCCCCAACCCCCTGGGATGAAGTAGTTGGTATCACAGTCCTTATTTTCCAGGTTGTGGACCTTTCCTCCATGCACAGGACCGCATCCCATTTTCAGACTAGGGAGATACAAAGTTGCTTGGATTTTCAAAAAAGACGGGAGAACCCCGCTGGAGGCTTGGGGGAGAGCTGGAGCTCAGAACAAAACCCACTGCGAGCTGGAGCTCAGAACAAACCTCACTGCCCTTAGGAGAGCATGGGAAATGCAGACATGGGTTTTTTTCTTTTTCTCTGTCTCTGTCCCTCTCTCTGTGTCTCTGTCTCTGTGTGTATCTCTGTGTCTCTGTTTCTCTAACACATATACCCGCACACCAGCACGCAATGCACTCCTGCTCCCATACACACAGGCAAACTAGAATACACACACACACACACACACACACACACACAAGACACTGGGAGCCTGCAATAGTATGTGTGCCCTTTAAGTTGCTCGAAGCAAGCCTCCAACCTGATGGGCAGGGAAAGCCTACAGAAGGTGCAGAAGCTGTTAGGTCCCTGCACAAGGGCTAAGAGGTGGTGGGTGAACCCAGGAGTAGGCAGGAGGGGACATGTGACAATGCAGCCAAAGCCCAAGAACTACGGAGGTGCACATGTTGGCAACCAGCCGCTTTCACGTGTGGTGAGTATTAGAGTTGTTGGCAAGTGTGGCTAGCGGGCATGGAGCTGGATTACATTGGGTGATGGACTGGTTGGCAGTGGTGTCCCTGCCAAGGAAGTACAGGGTCTGGAGTGGGAGCTATGGCTTTGTGGGGCTGGCAGAGACAGCGCTGCATGATTTTGTCCAAGCCCGGCCCAGTGTGAGTGTGTTGTGTAGGTTGGATGTCCTTGGAGGAATGGACACACATCCACACTCACCGGGGTGACTCACCAACACCTGTGCCTGATCATAAGTCTGTATGTGACAGAGGTCCAGCTGGTGTTGTCCTGGCCTACGTCTTGTGTGCAGGCCTGCAAAGACAGGGGAGACCACAGGGTCAGCAAGAAGGGTGAAGGTGAAGATGGGAGGGAGGGAGGGACACGGTGTGGCAACTTTTGGGGCTGTTTGTGGCTGGGTGGAAGCCTTAGGGACTGGGCCCTCCCTGGACAGCACAGAGCCCCATGATCTTGCAGGGTTGATGGCTCTTATGCACTGGGCAGGAATGGGGTAAATGAGATGAGAGTGGGGCTAGCCCAGGAATGTTTCCCTCCTAGACACCCATGGCAAGGTGCCAAGAGAGAGGGCTCTGGTTCTGACAGGCCCCTGTACTTTATCAGTCATCCCTGTGGAGACCTGGCTGCGGCCCACTGCTGCCCAGGTCTGAGCACAGTCACACCACGGGCCTGGGCAGAAGAGGAAGGACGTGGAGTTGATCAGGGCACTCATAGTGTTAGTGGTAGGCTGGCTATGGACAACCTCCCCAGGGCTGAGTGGAGGCAGCGGTGCCTTGGTGGAAGTGAATCTGTCAAGAGTTGTGGCCCTGACAGTCTAGACCAGCCCGTGAGCGGCAAACCTCCCCAGGACTGAGCGGAGGCAGCGGTGCCGCAGTGCAAGTGAAGCTGTCAGAGCTGTGGCCCCGACTATCTGGACCAGCCTGTGGGACGACCATATATTCTCCACAATGCAGAGCATCCCTCAGTGCTTGTGGTGGGCTGGGCACGGTGAACCTCCCCAGAACTGAGCAGGGGCAGCAGTACATCAGTGGAATTGAGGCTTTCAGAGCTGTGGCTCCAACTGTCTGGACCAGCCCATGGGACAGCCATGTGGTCGCCATGGAGCAGGGTATCCACTGAGCTCAGGGTACTCACAGTACTAGTGATGGGCTGGCCTTGGCGAACCTCTCCAGGACTAAGCGGAGGCAGCAGTGCCGCAGTCATGGGTAGACTGTGAGAGCCCAGTCCTGGACTGTTAGGATCAGCCCATAAGTGGGCCATGTGGCGGTCAGGGCCCGACACATCCTGTGGACTGTTTGACACTTCTGAACACCGCCCGCCATATATTCTTGTTGGCGTGGCATGGGATGTGAGCCAGTGTCTCAGGTGCTGCGGGGCACTCTGACCACAAGGAGCCTCATGGCTGCATTCAGGGCAGTGGCCACATTCAGGGTGTCTTCTATGGCGGAAGACAGCAGCCAAACACTGTCGCCTTTCCCTCTGGCAAAGAGGAGTACCGTCTCTTCAGTTGAGGGCAACTGGGCAACTGGGGTTCTGAGTTCTGTGGCAGTTGGTCACCAACGAAGTGTGGTCATGTGACATTACAGGCCTTCCTCCCATCCCCCCAATCAACGATGCCTAGTCCCTGTTGGCATCACCCACCCAGAGGCCCACACCTTCTGACCTCTTGACCTTTTATGGCCTTTTGCCTTCATGAGCACGCAGTTCCGGTGGGAGTCTAAGGGTTGAGGGGCACTTGACCACCCTTCCCACCTGGCAGGCCAGTGTGAGACAAAACAATCTTTCCACTCCACATCTCCCTGGGAATCTGAAGGACCCTACACAAGGGGGCATTGTGTTTGTACACTAATTCTGATTTGTGGGGAGTTTCCTGTCGTGGGGCTTGATCTCTGGGCTTGGGCGCTGTCCCTCAGCTCTTCTGCTCAAGGCTAGCGCTTTACCACTTGAGCCACAGCGTCACTTCTGGCTTTTTTTTTTCTTTTTGGTTATATGGTGCTGAGGAATCCAACCACGGGCCTCAGGCATGCAAGGCAAGAGCTCTACCACTGAGCCACCTTCCCAGTCCCCACCCTAATTTTTTTAATGGAAATAGGCTGTTTAAAAAAAATGAGAGATGATTCTTGCAATGTGGCCACTTGTCAAGAAATCTGAATTTTCTTTGTTATTCCAAGATGGTGAACTGTGTGTGTGGGTCCCAGTGCACTGCAGTACTGGTGAGTCACCCTTGTGGGACAGTTGTTCAGGGCTGTTGCATGGTCATCATCCAGGAAGAGGCAGGACTAGTGAGTCACCCCTGGGGGACAATTGTTCAGGGCTGATGCATGGCAATCATCTAGGCAGAGGCAGAGACAGCGGCAAAGGAGGCCGAGTCTTTGCTACTCGCCAAGCACACAGGACGGAAGTGGTGGCTATTCTGTCATTATGCCCCTAGACCTGGCTGTTTCAATTTACCCTTTTCATGGGTTTTCTGGACCATTGTTTGCTGTCGTTTTAGCTACTTCCTCTGTGACAACAGCATAAATGGAATTACAACAGTCACCCTGCCCTCCTTTGCGTCCCCTGCCACCTGGGGGCTCACACCACAGAGACAACAAATGATTAGTTTTCTGTGTTCAGTCTCAAAAGAGGACAGATGTTTAGTCACCTGATTGTTTCAATTGCATAAAAGATGCATGCCATCAAAATGTGCCTCCTAAGTGTTTTCAGGACAGGGTTTAGGGGCATTAAGAACATAAATAAGGACAGGGGTTGACCCATTGTAACAATGGGTCAACAATATTAAAATATATAGATTTAAATACATATATTTTAAAAAGAACATATCTTGTTCCCAGGTGCAGTGGCTCACACCTGTATTTCTAGCTACTCAGGAGGCTGAGATCTGAGGATTGTGGTTCCAAGCCAGCCCTGGCAGGAAAGTCTGTGAGACTCTTATCTCCAATTAACCTCCAGAAAACCAGAAGTGACACTGTGGGTCAAAATGGTAGAGCACCCAGTTCAAAGCCAGCCCAGGCAGGAAAGTCTGTGAGACTCTTACCTCCAATAAACCACTAAAAACCAGAAGTGGTGCTGTGGTTTAAGCAGTAGAGTGCTCGCCTTGAGCTGAAGAGCGCAGGAACAGCACCAAAGCCCAGAGTTCAAGCCCCACGACCAACTGAAAAAAAAAAAGAGCTCAGGAACAGAGCCCAATCTCCAAGTACAAGGCCTACTACTGACCAAAAAACAAAACATTCCCCATGTTGTAAATCATGGTCATTACAGCCATCTGCTATCATGCAGAACTAACAGTAACTTTACATTTTTCCACTCAGGCTGCTGACAGCAACTGTTCCACTTTCTGTCTATATGAGATCACTTAGATGAGTAGTCATATAGTACCTCTAAGCAGAAGATAGATTCACCTCTTAATACAATGTCTCCAAGGTTCACCCATGTGGCAGAAGGTGGCAGATTTTTCTTCCCTTTGTAGGGCTGAATAATATTCCATTGAGTATGAACCACATGAACCACCTTCACCTTTGGATGGACACAAGTTACTTTCACATTTGATTATTGCAAATAGTGCTGCTATAAATACTGGTTATCACTGACAGCCAGAAATAAGACTGTGTTTCAGCTCCAGCCACCATTTCAGAGGCAGGAAGTTCCCCTCCAGCAGTGATTGTTCACTAAAGAGGTATGATGAGATACAGGTCCCTTGGGAGATGGATGTGAATTGAATTTTCTCTTTGCCCTTTTTGTTCTCCTCCTTCCTTTTTCTCTTCCACACATTGAGATGAGTGCCAGCAGCCACAAAGCTAAGCCCTGGAGTTATAGCATCAAGTGTCTCAGGCAGGAGAAAGCCCCTGACACATGGTTTTTTAAAAAAAAAAATTGTTTTATTTTAAGAACAATTGATGACCTAATAGGCCACAAAAATATTCAAATAATGCTTTTCCATTTCTTATTTTTATCTATAATTACAATGTTATCCTCATCTTCATCTATTTCCATGGACTAGACTAGAAATGAGACAGCTGTGTATGTATGTATGCACTTGTGTGCACTATTTTAATATTTAGCAGTCACTCGCCTTGCCCCCTCATGACTTTTTAACATAATTTTCTATCTTTTTCTTTGGGTTTGCTTTTATTTGTACATTTGTAAAAATTCTCAGTATGTTGCCATATTAGCTCTTGTTACTGCAGCAATCTAGTTTTCCCCACTTGTTCTTTGTCTTTTCCTTCATGCTTTGGCATAAATGAAAAAAAAATAGGAGGCAGGTGTGCTGGTATACACCTGTAGTCTCAGCTACTCAGAAAACTGCAGTAGGATAATCGCCTGATCTCCGGAGTTCAAGATCTGCCTGGCAAGTGACTGTCTCTTTATTATGATTGTAATAAAACACCTGAGGGTGGGTACTATATGAGGGAAAAAAAAGAATTATTGACTTTACCATTCTTGAGGTTCAAAATAATAGCACAAGCCTCTACTTGGCTCTGGTGAGAGCATCTGGCATCACACTGGGGACGCATGGGAGAAAGAAAGACCACCTGACAAGGCAGGAAGTGAGAGAATTTTAGAGACCAGGCTTCCTTTTTCATAATAACTTGTTTGGGAGAACAAAGGAACTACCCAGGTCATTTTCAAGGGCAGCTCCTGCAATGCTTTCTCACTGGCATTATTAGTTATGATCGTACTAGCCAAAGCTCATCTCTTGAAAATTTCACCACATCTTGGGGCACTAGTGACTAATGCTTATAATCTGGCTACCCAGGATTAAAATCTAGGTTCAAAGGCAGGAGGCAGAAAAGTCTTGTGAGATTCTTACCTTCAATTAATCTGTAAAAACCAGAAGTAGAGATGTGGTTCAAGTGGTAGAGTGCCAGCCTTGAATGAAAAAGTTAAGGGATAGTGCCCAGGACTCTTAAGTTCAAACATCAGTATTGGCACACATACTTACAAAAAGTTCTACCATGTCAACTTTACTACCTCTATTCTGGAAATCAAGCCTTCTACCTGTGAACCTTTGGGATGCTCACTCAAATCACATCCAATCCTTGCAGTAACTTTGTGACCTGACAACCAAAAAGTATCCGAAATTCACTCATTGACTTTTAGTTCACTTATTTACCTGTAGCCTTGCCAGCTCTGAGCTCTGAGTCTCTATTCAGTCAGTTCAAGGTCAGTATATGAATTATTGTGTGTGTGTGTGTGTGTGTATGTGCGCGCGCACACACATGCGTGCACTAAGCCTGGGACTAGAACTCAAGATCTCACACTCTTGGCTTTCTTGTCCATTGCTAGTGCTTTACTACTTGAGCCATGCTTCCAGTCCTGCTTTTTTGCTGATTACTTAGAGAGCCTGGCAGACTTTCGTCTCTTAACTAACTAGGATTGTAGATGTGAACCATGAACTACTGGCTCCAAGTCAGGATCTGAATTTTTAAAAGAGGCAAGAGAAAACAGAGACAATTGTATTGCTAAAAGAATTGAGCCAGATGTGGCAAGAGGTACCTACTTGATGGGTGGCCTATGTTCTATGCCAAGTTTTCTTGAAGAGGGACAGGTAACAAGGCTTACTTTTGATACTTCTGGAGAGGCCTGGTCACTGCTGCTGGCCAGCCAGCTTTCACCTACTGCTGCCAGCGTGCTGTGTGCATACAGTCATGCAGGGCTGGCTGGACTGGCATCTTGTAACTGCCACAAAACTGTCTCACCTGTGACATGACAACAGCAATGTCTCACAGAAGACGGTGACGCACAAATTGAAATGTTACTCCTGGGTCTAACTGAACACAAGCCTTCTAGTTAATCCTGGAAGGATGGAAGAATGCAAGAAAGCAGCCAGAGGATGTGATCCAGCAGGCCACTGCCCTAGGAGAGGAGCCAGTCCAGCGCCCTCTCGCCCCTTGCAGCAGGTCACCCCAAAACTCTGGGGAGTGTCTCATGCCTTCTTGTTTACTCTCCTCTACAGCTTCTAGTGGAACCCCTGGTAGTGTGCTGGCTGGATGAGATGGTTGTGTATGAACAGTGAAAGTTCCTTATTAACCCATAACATGGGTAATAGCATTACCTGCATTGTTCAGAGAGGGAACCAGGGAGGCTGCAAAACCTGCTGTACAGGCCAATGACAGCTGCTAGAGCTACCTGACGTTGAGGCCCACCACACTACACAACCCCCTTCACTGGGCTTATAGTTCATCATATCTTGCATGGCTATCATATGGCAGAAATGTCCATACTTCTTCTTAAGGGGGAGCAGAACATATGAACATAAAAAAACAACCTTTTCATGAATAGATCACCAACGGGTTTATGTCGAGTTGATCACAAGGGAGATGAACCAGGTGGGCTTAGCCTAATCAGGTAAAAAGCCGTAAAAGGACTTGGTCCTTTCTGCAGAAAGGGTGGGGGGTGACTGTGGATGAGACCAAGTGACTAAAGCTCTAGGGATCTCTAGGAGCTAAGAAGAGCTCCTAGCTGGAAACCATAGTGAGACAGAGGCTCTCGTTCCATAGCTTCCAAGAACATCCAATTCTGCCTACTCTGCCTTACCTACAGTCACGTGAGTTTGGATGAGCACCTGATCTCTGGAAAGCAATGCAAGATGGCTGAGATCTCCATAGCAACCTTTGGAGAGCCTAAACAGAATCCAGCCTGGATACTTGGTCCTTACAAACTGAGATCCTACAGGCATGTTGTTTTAAACTGCCAAGTCAGTGGTAAGATGTTATGCAGCTGATACACAAGTCTTTTTAATCTGTACATTAGCCTTTGAGTAAATACCGAAGCAAAAGTACGCTGGATTCTATGGTAAGATGATTCTTCCCTCATCAAGATCAGCCAAGCTCTCTGCATTCCTAGCAACCAGAGATGTGAGTTTCAGTTGCTCCCGAACCTTACTAGCATTTTGTGTTGTCAATGTTCTGCATTTTATCCATCCTACCCTGAGAATGATAGTATCTTACTGGTTTTACATGCTAGTACTGGGGTTCAAACCCCAAGCTTTGTACTCTTGCTCAACTTTCTTGCTCACTGATATCAATCTACAATTTGAGCCACACCTCCAGTCTGGCTTTTTGTTGCTTAATTAGAGATTGATTCCCATGGCATTTTCTGTCCAAACCATTTCTGAAACTTGATCCTGCAGGTCTCAGCCTCCTGAGTAGCTAGGATTACAGATATGATATACCAGTGCCAAGCTTGTCTGACTGGGGTTTTCATTTGTATCTCCTAAGGACAAATGATGTAGACCATCATGCCATGGACTTACTTGCCACCCTGTATCTGGAGAAGTTTCTGTTAAGATCTTCACCCACTTTTAATGTAGATGTTTGTTTGCTGGTTGAGATTTAAAAACGATGGATTTTTGATACTGCTCTTTTATGAGATCCAATTTTTACTTTATTATTTCCTTCTCATCTGTGGCTTACCTCTTTGTTATTTTGCTGTAGTGTTTTGCAGGTGTGTTTTATTTTATAACCCTCCGTTAGCAGTCATTTCTTTAATGTGTTTTCCTTTGGTATCTAAACAATCCTTGCCATACCTAGGTCATTATTATTCTAGGTCATCTACTATCCTCTGGGAGTTTGATGTTTTGTGCTGACATTTAGATCTATGATTCATTTCAGTTAATTTTGTGATGGAGGTAAGAGCTGTGTCTACATGTTCCCCATATACTATGTGTTCTGATTTCAGACTCAAGCAAAACTCATTTCCCCATTATCCTAACCAAAGCTCAGTTGGAGATACTCATGAGGATATTTTTCTGGGTTTGCTATTCTGTTTTATTGATCTATTCTTTTACCAATTCTGCACTATCTTGATTATTGCAGGCTTTGGACTGAAAAATTATGTTCCTGTTTTGAAACCCTAGTCCACAACAGTATTTGGAGATGGGACCTTTGGAATGTTGCCCTTGCAGTGGTATTAGTGCCTTTATAAGGAAGGGAGTTTTTAATATATCTTGTAATTTTTGGTTGAAAAACAGACATATTTTTCTAGGTAAAAGGAGCCATGGTTCATAGCCTTTAATGATAGAGGTAATAGAAGAATTCTTTAGTCCTATGATTGGCAAGTCTCAGTCTTTTTATGAGCCTGTGTTTCTGGTCTATGAACCTGACAATTATATCTCTATCACCCTCTAGCCAGGGGAGGTTGGGGTTGAATAGTTTCCTTACCACAGTTAAGGAAGGTTTGGCTCTGGCTAACTCATCTCTTCTAAGGGTATCTTTCCTTCAATGAAACAGATAACGCTAGAATTTTCCTAAATTGTTCTTTTTCCTTTTCTCTGCTAGAAGCAACAAGAGATTTTTCTTAGATATTTACTACTAGAACCTAGTTGAGCGCTGGTGTGTCATTCATCCCCATCACTGACTTGCTCTGGATTTTTAACTACTCAGACTTATTTGTATCAAGGCCCTAGAAACTCCATCAATCACAATTCAGGGACTTTGCCCACTAAGACCTCAAAGGTCATTGCCTAGAAGTGTGTGCAGATTTTCTGCATCATTTTTTTTGCATCTCCTTGTACATTTCTCCAATTTTCTTGTTAATTTTTAGTTTTGACTGTTACTATAAAGGTGATATACAGAAGGCTGATAGTTATATAAGGCAAGTATTTCTCCAGTTTTTGAGGCTGAGAATTACCTTAACCTCATTTCTTTATGGATCTAAGAGTTGTTTATTTTTTCAGTGTGTGTGTGTGTGTGTGTGTGTGCGCGCGCGCGCACGCGCACGCATGCGCGCGTGTGCGCCGCATGTGCGTAACACGCTGCTACTGAGACTTGAAGTCAAGATCTCACGTTCTTGCTTAGCATTTTGGCTCACAGGTGAAACTCTATCTGGCTTTTAGCTGGTTAATTGGAGATAATATTGTCTTGGATTTGTCTGCCCAGGCTGGCAGTGTGTTTGTCCTGCTAATGTTGTCCTGTATAACAGTACCTTGGTTTGTTAGTTACAGAGAAGAGACAAACATTCACACATTATTACTAACCTTCCCACTGACTGTGTTCACTCTAAGCTATTCAGATTTTTCATTAAGTATCATATTGCCGTTCCAAAAAGTAAGGCAGGATACCATATCATATACAGTCACCTCTCCTATCTTCTCAGATCTGTGACATTGATGTTTTCATTGCTTTTTTCTTTTCATGAACTTGACAGATTTGAGAAATGACATGTTTAGCGTATTTTTTTTTAATGTCTTTCAATTTGTTTTTGTCTGACTGGTCCTCAGAACTTGATTCTTTGTGAGTTTAAAGAAGAATCTATCTGGCATATAATGCCAGCTGATTCTTGGTCTATTGCTATCAGAGGCATTCAAAATAGTACCATGATGCTTATATAAAAATCTAATCCTCAGACTGACTTTGGAGCTCAGCTCTGGAATGTAATACATGGATTGGAGGGGACTGGATGCCATCAGTGAGTATAGTTGGCCAGTACTTTCACAAGGTGTGGTTGCAATAAAGATATCTAGTGTTAAAGCTTTCCTTACATCCCACTCTGCTCCTGAACTAGTGGACAGCTTGAGATTCATTCTGTTGAAGACAAGTATTATCCTGGCATTTGTTAAAACACAGATTTGTTAAGGCAGATTTTATTTGGGGGACTACTACAGTGTTGTTGGAAAGAGAGATTGGACTCAACTCTGAATAGAAAACAAAACATGGGGTTTGTAGCCAAGAAGTAGGTACAGGAGGTAGGGGAAAATGGATGGACGACAACTAAGAGGAAACATTAGAGTGCAGGTATCTGGAGGATTAATACATTCTTACTAAAAATTGGAACCTGTAAGTACAGAGTTGGAAACTCAAGTCTGGGTCAAGTTGACCAGAGGACTCAGAGGACCTAGATGAAGGAGGCTTTTTGTCCTATGTGGTCAACACAGGACCAGCACTCAGGATGCCCGTGTTGGCAGCTTTTCTGACCTGACCTTTTACCTTGGCTATGGGCAAGGTTGGTTTAGCAACCTGATTCAAGACTAATGGAGTCAAAAAGGAAGTCTGAACTCTTTCCTCGGACCTGAGGCCAATATATTCAGATTACATCTAATATTGACATTAACCATGATATGAGCTATTTCATGAGAGACATGGCCCAACTCCTCTCTTAATTTGTTGTTTGTAGCACGGGATTTAAAGATTCTTGCACTTGCTAGAGTAGCACTCTACTATATGAACCACACTGACAGCCCTGTTTTTTACTGTTTTTTTTGAGATAGGGTTTTATAACATTTTTTTTCTCCCAGGGCTAACCTTGAACCATGATCCCTTCACTGTCAGCCTCCAAAGTAGCTACGGTTACAAGCATGAGCCACTGATGCTCAATTGCTTTCTTATATTTTGACTTTCTAGCAGCCAGAAATGGTTTGTGCTTTCTCCTTTTCTTTTTGTCTATTTCCAATTATCTCATAGCAATCACTTGCATGGTCATATCTGATCTAGCAGTTAATTCTCACAGAGGTGTTCATTTTAAGCCCCATCTTGTCTGGTACAAAGTGAGAGGATTTCAAGTGCCATAAAACTAACCTCTAAGGACAATGAACCTTCTAGCTGACCCAGCAACTAGTTATCCTGAAGGATGTTGGGGAGAGAGCAGAGGCTGGTGAACCAAATGGATAGAGAAGAAAACAACTTCAGAGAATCTGAGGCAGGGGAAATACAGCAAATGAGAGCCTAGGTACAGCTCTAGGGAGACAGAGCACTTATACCTGGATACATATGTGCAAAATCAGCTGGTAGGTTCTTTTCAAACACACAGGTATGTAGCAGAGCCCTTTAACTCCTTATGCCCTTTCACAAAATTCTTAGGAAGATCATAAATACAGGATGCACCTATATGTTAATAAGCTTAACCATTTTCATTAAGAGAACATAATATAAACACATTCATCTAACTTGGCATGAAGTCTTCAGGTTAGGATTCTGACAAGATGGTTAAAACATAATCATTTGAGCCAGGCACTGATGGCTTATGCCTATAATCTAATCCTATCTGCTCAGGGGGCCTAGAGATCTGAGGATCACAGTTCAAAGCCAGCCCAGGCAGGAAAGTCTACTCTCATCTCCAAAAAATATGATAAAATAAACCAAATATGCCAAAAATATGCCAAAAAATAAACCCAGAGGTGGAGGTATCCTTAAGTGGTAGAGGGGCTGGCCTTGAGTAAAGAAGTTCAGGGAATACACCTAGGCCCTGAGTTCAAGCCCCAGGATGGCACCTCTATCTATCTATCTATCTCTATATTCAGTATATATATATATATATATATATATATATATA